>NC_043001.1:119827710-119975210 GCF_006345805.1 Octopus sinensis | reverse complement strand
TAATGCTTCATTGAAAGATCCTGAAATAAAATATGAATTATTCACAGCGGATAAAACCATCTTAATCTCCAATACTACGAATATAACAAACCACAAAACCCACAGACGCATACCCTGCCCTTCTACACCATACAAAAGACCACATGGTACGCATCAACTCGCTACCAGGACAGAATATTCTGAAAATCTCGTATGGTCGGAAGGATCAATTTCTGTTTTAAAAAACTGTCATCAGACTGCAAAAGAAGGTTTAAAAAATCAGCCTTGCGAATATTGAATACTGATGTCTTTTGACAATATTTCTTACATGTGAATTGTGGAAGCATTTGCATAAGACAGCACTTTTTTTTTCTACTCAAGGCACTAGGCCCGAAATTTTGACCGAGGGGCCAGTCGATTAGATCGATCCCAGTACGTAACTGGTGCTTAATTTATCGACCCAGAAAGGATAAAATGGAAAGTCGACCTCGGCGGAATTTGAACTCAGAACGTAAACAGACGAAATACCGCTAAGCATTTCGCCCAGCGTGCTAACGTTTCTGTCAGCTCGCCGTCTAACAGCACTGATAACAAGCAAGTACAGAAGCATACTCTGAATGAATGTCAAGCAATTCCACAAATTCAAAGAGAGAGAGGAGAGAAGGGGGAGAGAGAGAGGGAGAGAAATATGAAAAAGAAGATGCTGATTCCTATCAAAGAAATATTTTCAATGTTTCTGATACCCTCTTTATTTCTCAATTCATACCTTTCTGCCTGACGTCAACAAACATGCTAAAGCAGATTGGATTCGAATATAAATGCTATAGGCGTACAATCAGCCATCGTTTGTATAGGGTCGACTCCTAATTTGTACGCTGAAGATGTTTACAAATAGAATCATTATTACAAACTGCACGGATTTATAAAGAAATTTACATCAAATTTGGTTTACAAAAATGTGCCTAGGCAAACTTGTAGAATGAAAGAGAATTATAGCAAAAACTGACTGACAAATACTTAGAAAATAATGAACTATATAGAGCATAATACAAAAAATGAAATATAAGAGTTTAGGAATGAATTTGAAGGATGCACTACTAACTAGTTAACCTTCTGTCTCCCAATGGGACCAATAGACCCATTTCAGTTTTTTCAGTTGCTTTTACCTACTGTTTATATTATTTGACTCTGCTGATTTCTCGTGACTCGTATTTTTTTTTATTCTCTTTTATTTGTCAAATGGAAAATTTTCCGTATGTTTATAAAAGCTACAAAATTTCACTTTATACATTAACTACCGTATGGGTCCATTGGACCCTCGAAATAAATTCAGACAATACTCTTGCCATTCTAAACAATAAAAGCAATATAAAATATTATTTTCCTAAATAATTATCGGATATAAAATAGATAAAATTATATTCAATTTACTTGCTGAATTTTAGATAAAATAGGAAAAATTATGAAAATATTCTTGTAAATTTGTGTGGTATTGCATCACCTTCAATCTGCTAGGTTATAGGGTGATGCAATATTTCTATGTGATGACACAATTCTTACAATATAGTGCATCATCTTTCAGGAGAGTATAGATATGTGAGAGATCAATATCTGCCTTTAGTCTGCTATCAAGTTCCATATTGTTCAGTTGTGCTTTCCAATATCCCTAAACACAAAAATCTGAGTGAAGATCAAATATCGAAAAGCTTATTGGAATTAGAGGAAGAATGGGAAGAAAATAGTAGTGATTCCTTCTATTGCTCTGAAGATGATGGTGAAAGTGATTGTGTGCTGGACAGTTTAGGTTCTACGCCATCAGATGATGAAGATACTCAAAAACAATTATCTGCAAGCCACCCAGTTATGAATGAGCGATATGCTTCTAGATACAAACAAGAAGTATGACATTTTAATCATCTTACTCAAGCAGCAGTAAGAACTTCATCTTGCAGTATTGTGTGCCAAGAATGTGGACCATTCCCTTTTGATAAAAGGTATTGCGATAACATTGAAACATGTTTTACTATCTTTATGCGCCACAATCTTCTTGAAATAATTCGTAAATGGACAAATGTTGAAGGCCAGGTTGTTTACAGAGATAAATGAAAGGAAATTGATCACTCTGAACTAAAGAAATTTATTGGACTGACTATTCTTATAGGTGTTTATAAATCTAAACATGAAAATGTCACACTGTTGTGGAGTTAAGAAGATGGCCGCCCAATATTCAACAAAATTATGATCCGGGGAAGATTTCAACAGATTTTACAAGTATTGTGCCTTGATGATGCTAGTGCAAGAAGAAAAAAGAGAAGTGGTGATAAAGTGGAGCCCATAAAGGAAATATTTGAAATGTCGAATCAGAATTTGCAAGATGGATATGTTCCAAGTTCATGCATGACAGTTGATGAACAATAAGTTTCATTCAGAGGGCGCTGCCCATTCCAGATATTTATTCCTTCCAAACCAGGGAAATATGGAATTAAAATTTGAGCAATATGTGATAGTGAAACATCTTATGCCTGGAAAATGCAAATTTACACTGAAAAAGACCCAGTAAAAGAGGGGAGAAACAAATCAAGGTTCAGAGTTTGTTGAAGACCTAGTAAAAGAACTTGAAAATACTGGTTGCAATATAATTTGTGATAATTTGTTTACAAGTCTAGGATTAGCTCGAAAGCTGCAACAATTAGAAAGAACAGAGTTGAACTTCTAAGTGCTTTTACAAATGGAAAAGAAAGAGAAATCAACAGCACAATATTTGAATTTCAAAAGGATTCTATGATCCTATCTTATTGTCCCAAGGAAAATTATGTCGTCACACTTATGAGTACAATGTACTCTCAGCCTTCAATTGATTCAAAAAGTGCTGAAAAGAAACCTGGAGTTATTGCATGTTACAACAAAAGAAAAGAAGGTAGATACGCTAGATAAGATGGTAAGGGTATACGCTTGCAAAAGAATGACTCGAAGATGGCCTATGGTTATATTCTACAACATGATTGATGTAAATGCAGTGAATGTTTTCATTGTTGTTAAACAGCTTCACTTGCAGAGTTTCAAGGATAAAAGAAGACAGTGCCTAATTCAGTTAAGAAAGGAATTTGCTAGAGTTAATGCTAAACAAGAACATGACAAACAATCTTCTAGTTCCGCTAAAATTTCTCAACCAAACAAGAAAAGAAGACGATCTTCAGCTTCATTTGAGATTCCTCAGCCAAAGCAAAAAGGAAGATGTTCTTTGTGTGGTCCATAAAAAGAAGACAGGAAAACTCGTACTACATGTAAGAATTGTAATAACCATATTTGCCAAGAATATTCCAATGTTGTCTGCATTCATTGCCATGAAGAGCTGTAATTCTGTATTTTTGTCATTTTTCTTAATTTATAATATATTCTATAAGCTGTAATTCTTCATTCACCTGATAGCATATATAATGTAGCCAAGAAATAGTGGTAGCTTGAATAAAGATTAATTAAAAGAAAAATATTGGGTCCATTGGACTCAGTTGGTAATTAGTGACAGGCATTTTCTCTGGTAGACCAAGGGTTAAATACTAAAAATAAAGGTAACAGATCACATACGTCATTAATATATTTTTAATATTCTTAACTGGACGCTAAAAGAATTAGCAAAATAGAAGTAAAGTAATGACTGCGTTTCGAAGCCACCACCCAAAAAACGATACTGAATTATTGATGTTACACAAACACATTTATAAAATATTTATTAAGGAAGAACAGATTATCTACGAAACAGTAAAGAGTGGCTGATATACATAGATGTAAAACATAACAAAATTTAAATTAAACGGTTTTCTGTCAACGAAGAAACCAACAAAACTAATAAAGAGGCCGAAGTAACAGGCTGCCGCGAAGGGGGGGGGAATGGAAAATTAATGACAGAAATTAGTATAAATAATTAAAGGATACATTGTGAATGGGATTACAAAATGTAATTCTAAAATGTTTGCCAATAGCAGACAGTGTTAAGCGAAAGGGGTTTAGATAAAGAAAATGTCCGGCAGTAGTCAAGAAGTGCAAGTCTCAAATATAAGAATGGACTTTTGAAACACAAAACTAAAAGCCTTCCTACTAGAAGCTACTAAAAAGTGAAATGGAATATAAAAACCCACTGCAGAACATGTAAGGGTTGTGAAGAATCGACTAATGATATTGTTTTTGACTATGGGTAATCTGGTATATATAGTGTGTGTGTGCGTATGTGTGCATATGTGCGTGTGTGCGCCTGTGTGCGTGTGTGTGCCTGTGTGCGTGTGTGCCTGTGTGCGTGTGTGTGTGGTGTGCGTGTGTGCTTGTACTTGCCTCTGTGTTCGTGTGTGTTCGTGTGTGTTGTGTGTGTGTGTGTGTGTGTGTGTGTGTGTGTGTATGCGCGTGCGTGTGCGTGTGTGTGTGTGTGAAACCTGTGACTGCCCGTACTGGATGTTCAAAGAAAATCACTGAGCGACTACCACATCAGACCACAAGAAAGGTCATTAAAGGTCGCTGAAAAAACGCATCAAATCTTGTTGTGGAAGTGTTTGACGTTACTAACAACATGACATCAGCGCAAACCATTCGGCGCACTCTGCGTTCCTCCTCAAGTCTGCATAACCAGCAACCACAACGGAAACTACTGCTGAAGAAGCAGCAGAAAGACACCCGTTTGGAGTTCGCCAATGTTCACATGGTCAAAGCTAAGGTATTCTAGAATAAGGTGCTTTAACTGAATGAGACAAAATTTAGCCTATTTAGATTTGATGGTGAGCCAAAGGTGGGGTGGACACTTGAAGAAACAGATGCTAAGAGCTGCTCCACACCTACTTATGACTCACAGTAGAGAAGATGTGGTTGTGTCCAGTTCAATATCCTCAGTGTCGACAGTCTACATATCATTGATGATGGTATCATTGAGACTGATAAATACTGCAACATCCTGGAAGAAAACATACTGCAGTCACTAAGAATTCTTTGGCCAAGGTACCCTGTTTATACTCGACAATGACCCCGCGCATTCTACTCGAGCAACGGCAGTGTTTCGTAAGAGGAGGTAATAGACTGGCCCAGTGTGTCACCTGTAGGTAGTTCTAAAGAGGGGAAACTGAAGAGTGGCAACAATCAATTCTCCATCAGCTCAAAGGCATCATCTCAGAAGAACAGACTCATGTCTTACCAGCTATTTGTATAAATAGTCTGTATCTAGGCATCTAGGGACAATTATCAACAACGAGAGATATTACAAATGAAATCTGATTTTCTTTTCAATACACGGAAGACTCATTTTTTGGAACCAAGTAAATGTAATATTACTACTTTTATTTATTATACCGTGTCCAATGCAGATTTTGTTATTGTTGGTATAAAAACGCAGTTGTAATGAGATGCATACGATACCACTGCTTGTGCGAGAAATTTAATTATAACAAGAAAAAAGAAATTAAGAAATTGACTGCAACAGGCAGAGATATACTGATTTTTGTTACTGACTGTATATATATATATGTGTGTGTGTATATGTGTGTGTATGCATGTATTTACATATACATATGTGTGGGGGATGTGTGTGTGTGCGCGTGTGTGTTTATTTTTACATACACGTATATATATGTATATATGTATTTACATGCGTATTTATATACGTACAAGTATATATATACGTATATACATATGTAAGTATATAGTATATTAAGTGTATGATTAAGTTATAGAATGAAGTTCTATAAATCTAATCATATCTGTTAAAAATGGATGAGATAAGATGTTAAGAAGTTGTAAGAAGTTTATTCATGCATATGATCGTTTCGTACATCGGTATATAAATTCATTTTAAAATTCGCAAATATTAAATTACTCATTAGTGCAGAAAAACTAGAATTTAAAAAAGTGCAGAGACGTTGGACGTATGAGTTTCATGCCTATTTGTTCCTGTCGCTGTGTAAAAGTGATGGGAATCATGTCAATTATTAAACCGCAACTAACAGATGAACGGGGGGGGGGTGATATAAAAATATGAAAATATCGATAACTTCCTCTTTTTAGATCTGTATAGATTGGCTAATTATAACTCCATATATGAAGCATAGGGCGAGTAATTTCGAGAAATATCCAATAAGAAAACGGTACCAATGTAATTTAAATCTAACCGTTGAAAACAATACTTGGTATTTTTCTTTTAAAAAATCATGCGAAAAAAAAAGGTTCTGGGAATCACATGTGAAGTTGGTCTTAATTAAAAATTCTCTACAAAACAAAAAATCATTTTCGGGTCTTGTGTGTCTTGTTCCTTGTGTTTATCCACTGCCATCGCCTGAAAACCAGTGCTGGTGTGTTTACATCCCCGTAACTTAGCGGTTCGGTAAAAGAGGCCAATAGTATAAGTACCAGGCTTACAAAACAAGCGAAAAATAATGATAATAAGTACTGAGGTCGATTCATTCGACTAAAAATTCTTCAAGGTGGTGCCCCAGCATGGTCGCAGTCTAATGACTGAAACAAGTAAAAGAAAAAAGATAAACTATTAGGCGCAGGAGTGGCTGTGTGGTAAGTCGCTTGCTTACTAACCACATGGTTCCGGGTTTAGTACCACTGCGTGACAAATTCGGCAAGTGTCTGCTACTATAGCCTCGGGTCAACCAACGCCTGGTGTGTGGATTTGGTAGACGGAAACTGAAAGAAGTCCGTCGTTTATATATATATATATATATATATATATATATATATATATATATATATGTATGTATGTATGTATATGTATGTATGTATGTATGTATGTATATGTTTGTATTCTGTATTTGTCCCCTCGCCACCATCGCTTGACAACTGATGTTGGTGTATTTACGTTCCTGTAACTTAGCGATAGGGCAAAAGAGACCGATAGAGTAAGTACTAGACTTACAAAGGATAAGACCTGGAGTCGATTTGTTCGACTAAAGGCGGTGCTCCGGCATGGCCGCAGTCAAAAGACTGAAACAGATAAAAGAGTAAAAGAGAGAATTATAAAATATCGACAGAAAAGAAACGGAATGAGCCTACGCTTCAATAGTTCCAAGAATATAACAAAGCGTCCATATTCTGGAAGAAGATAACTCATGCACAAAAGGAGATTAAGGTTAATCATCCAGATAGTACTGTCAAAGACTATCAGGATAAGAAATGTCTTCTCGATATATCACTTTGACAAATGATAATATAGCATTTCAGAAAGAAATTCAGAAATTATCTAAGTTTAGATATAGAGAAGTCGAGATACGAGCTAGAATGTAGAGATTAAAGGACAGAAATGATCCTCCAAATAATTGGAGATATTATGAAACAGAATGCAATGACACAACCATCACTCTAGAACTTAGTCCTGAATATATATATGTATGTATGTATGTATGTATGTATGGATGGATGGATGGATGGATGGATGGATGTAAGTATCATGTATGTATGAGTGTGTGTATGTGTGTATGTAGTGTGTGTAGTATATGTGCGTACATATGTACATGCATGTGTACACACACGCATATGTACACTCACGCACGCACGCACACGCACATACATACATATATACATACATACATACCTATGTGTGTGTGCGTGTGTATGCATGTGAGCGTGTGTGTGCATGGTGCTTTATGAGTGAAACTATGTGCTCTGCATCGAGTTACACACACTCCTTTGTCTAAGCTTGCTATTGAGAGTGAACACATAAAAGACACATAAAATATCACAATAAGAGAGAGGTGCAGTTATGCGTTTTTGTAAAGTAAATTTATTAAAATGCAAAAAAATGACATAAAATCAAATCTAAGCATTGTACATAATCCCAAAATAAGATCACTAACGTGATAACAATAATGAATGACTTCAAATGACATAAAACCAGTAATTTCAGGAAGGGTGTAAATCGATTATATCAACCCCAGTGTTCCACTGATACTTATTTTATCGACCTCCAAAAGAATGAACGGCAAAATCGACTTCGATGGCGTTTGAACTCAGAAAGCAGAAACGGACCGCTAAGCATTTTGCCAGGTGTACTAACGACTCTGCCAGCTCGAGTAATAATAATAATAATTATAATAATAATAATAATAATAATAATAATAATAATAATAATAATAATAATAATAATATTCCTTTCTACTTAAGGCGCAAGGCCTGAAATTTGCGGGAAGGGGGACTGGTCGATTATATCAACCCCCAGTGTTTCACTAGTACTTAATTTATCGACCCCGAAAGGATGAAAGGCAAAGCCGACCTCGGCGAAATTTCGACTCAAAACATTAAGGCAGACAAAATACCGCTATGCATTTTGCCCATCGTACTAACGATTCTGCTAGCTCGAACGATAATAATTAGAAGAAGAAGAAGAAGAAGAAGAAGAAGAAGAAGAAGAAGAAGAAGAAGAAGAAGAAGAAGAAAAGAAGAAGAAGAAGAAGAAATTTTTATCGGTCCCAGGGGTCGTCTTCATTAACGGTTCTAAACAGTTAAACACAGAGAGGTCTGTGTACCCAGATGCACAGAAATAATGAGGAAACAAGAAAATTTTAACAATGAAAAATAATAATAATAATTCCTGAATAGGTGCGAGGCATTCCACAAATTCCACAAAAATACGGTCACCCTGATCTTTTAGGCATACACCCTCCCCGTTTAGTCCTCATCCTATTTAAAAAGACAGACATAGATCAGGCCTGTTCATTGGTACCATGTTCTCCACGGCCATCTACTTTTCAGTGAACTTGCTGGAAGGTAACACTTCCTTCTCCACCCTCAGTTTTCTTTACACGTAACACCTGAAAAGGTTGATGAGAGTTTGTCCAAAGAGGTAAGTGCTGGTCTTCAGCTCTTTCAGTCTTGTCTACTTTACAACTTCTTTCAGTATGACTATCAAACATATAAAACTGCCTACCCGGCCAAATAAAGGCAATAGCACGAACATTATAATGGAATAATCTGATAGCCAGATCGGTTCTACACGTAGCAGCAGATGTTCGACATCACTCCACAGGTCAGAAATTCTCGGACACTGAATAAATACGTGCATAACTGTTTCATCGCTAGCACGCATCTCCGACATTTCTGGCTGACATTACTTTCATAAGAGTTTATCTCAAATGGACAATGTCATTCTGTAGCACTGCCAAGCCAAAGACTTCTGAATTATCCATAGGCCCTGAATTCTCGCCGACACCCAGAGTTCTATCGGAAATGTCGTCACTCTTGCTCGCCACTGACCTTCTATAGAACTTCAAAGCGGAACTTCCACCGACAGCATTCCAGGGAGTTGTGAGCGCTTGGCGTCACTCTGGGTATCAGACACCCTACTTCGGTCTTCGTCTTTACTTGATCCAGGACTGTAAAAGAGGCGAGCTGTGGAAAAGCCAGTCTGACAAATGGCGACCGCACTTGCTCATGGTCAAGGAAACACTGGAGATGTTGCAACCTCAGTGCATGTCTCCGCATCAACACCCACGCAATGTCTAGATCTCCACGTAGTGGTGTTCACAACAAATAGAGCACCTGACTAGTTGAATGCGTCCCATACACAGAATGCAAAAATGCAGGTGTTCCAGTCTGGAAGAGATTGCGAATGCAGTTTTTTTAATGTTTATCCCTATTCCCAATAGTTTCAATATTTAAGAACTCTATAATTGATTTCCAGCCTCGTATTTCTGAAATCTAACACCAGAACATACTATTTATATACCTTTTCCTCTACTTTCTTTATAAACAACGTTCGTCGCGGGGGATACATATATATTAATTAGGGTCTTCATAATATCTATTTTAGTCTTTATTTGGTATGTCTGGTCCGTTCGATTTTGTTTTCATCTTTTGCAATTTATTGATATCTCAGAGGATTTTTCGCCATCCTTAATGATCACACACACACACACACACACACACACACACACACACACACACACACACATGCACAAATACACAGAAACACACAAATGCTCTCAAACACACACGTACACATAGCAAAAATAGTAAATGGATGTTCCGTCGGTTTTGATGATTATTATTTCGGTTGTAAGATCAACTGAACGACCTACTCATGTAATACTCAAGTATAATCAGTGAGACAGTGTGTGTGTGTGTGTGACACAAAGCTGACCCTTTCATTATATTTACAGTCCATCCGAAGGAGCTGCAAACAATTTCCTTGGGTCCAACTTTAGAAATAAAGTTTGGATCGACCTCTCAGGTTAAGGCTGTGGTAATAAGACAAAACAAAAAGAAAGTGATGTCATAACACCAGATACAGTGGGATCGGATAGGGGCTTCATGACTGCGGACCAAATTACTTCACATCTCCATCATACCACCTCCCTTCAACAAACATACACAACACATCATATACCACAACACACATTCTTTTTTTCTCGATCTTTCGCTTTACTCCCTCTTTGGGGTATGCTCGTTCCACTTATTTAAGGAGTAAATCTGGTTGTAGATGCAGATATTCTAATGTATATCAGCATCCACCCTCTCTGTTAAACTTCTGTAAGCATTGATGCAGCCCACAACTGAGCCATAAAATACACTTGACTTCATCTGGAGAGATGAAGTAAAATATATTTTGGCATCGTAGTTATCACACCAGTTTCTATATTATTTTGAGATTCGAACTTCTGACCCTGATATCTATTATTATTCTGGAGTCGATATAATCGATTATTACCCTTTCCCTTATCGTGTGCCAATGCTAAAAAGAAAATGATAGCTGTAATTAATAAAGAGTGAATTGACAGAATTGTTAACGTCGGACAAACTAATCGTGGTATTTGTTCCGGCAGTTTAGATTTTGCATTCGTATACCATTGAAGTTAATACTGCTTGTCATTCTTCTTAAATTGGTTGGAAGTCTGCCAGTTAAGTACACAAGACCCAATGAAACAACGAACGCCCGGCCCAAATTATTGACCTTATACCTAAGTTAGAAATTGACATAGAGCGGTGAAGAAGCAACATAGTAAAAGGATCGGACAAAAATGACTAGCGGTATTTCTTTCGGCACTTTTCTTTCTGTGTTCAAATCCCAGAAACCAACTTTGCCTTCCATTCTTTCAGGTTTGATTAATTAATGTACAAGTTGGCTACAGGTGTCGCTAGTATCGACTAATCCCCATCCCCATTCAAAATTGTTTGCCTTGTTCCATAATCAGGTGATGTTGAAGCACCTTTGAAGTCCACTTAACTTTAGATTCTGTCAATTTGTTGAGTTTAACTGAATATGTAAAGACGTTCGACAATAAATCTATTCATATAAATTTGATATGGGCGATTCTTTCTTGTCTTGGGATTCACAGTCAAACGGCTGGGTGGAATTGCACAAAAAATTACTCAGATGTGTAGAATGATCCGGTGGTGTTGCTGGGATTTGTATTTTATTTCATAGCTCCCATGGTTACCGAAATAATCTACTATAATAATACTCTTGTGTTCATGAATGAGAAAGGAAGGGGTCATACTTGGTAGTAGAATGATGAAAATTGTATGATGAAAAAATGAATCAAACAGCGTTTCAACTCTGTGTGAATATATGTGCGTGTATGTAAAAGGGGATATGTGAATGTATATGTGTATGTGTGTGTTTGTGTTTGTGCGTGTGTGTCGTGTGCGCGCAATAGAAGTGGGACGGTTCATCTTTGTTCGCTTAGTATTTGGGTTTATTTTTTTTTTTTGGTTGAATCTTGGTTGCTTTTTTGTTTGGTCAGTTATTTTTAGCGTTTTGACAGAAAAAAAGTCATCCTAAAATTGTTTTTAACGTAAGCGTGCCCAAACAAGTCGAATGCTTACACAGAGCAGGTTTTATAGCCACATCATCCAAACCGACCGGGTGAAACCGGGTTTAGCTGCTAGTGTATTATAGATACGAGAAACGATATGCAGGTCTAACAACAGATAAATCACAATTTTCCTCGTTCGGTTTCTTTTGTAGTGAGAATTATAAAAAAAAGGCGATGCGTTTGTCAACTTGTTTGTTTGTTTACGTGTATATATGTTTACGTGTGTATATATGTGCATATGTGTATATATGTGCATATGTGTATATATGTGCATATGTATACGTGTACTTGTTTGCGTTTACGTATAAATAACTGAATAACAATCCTACAGTATGTGACAATAAAGTTTATTACGTAATTGTAAAATAACGGTGAGTGGTTCTAGTTGTACTCGGTTTTGTTGTTATTTTGTTGTTGTTGGTTTCTTTTACATACACTTGACATTGTATCTGGTTACACGTAAAGAAAATTTTAGCTATGGCGGTGTAGTTAGGCAGTTCCTTTCACATTAATGTGATCACAGGCGTAGTCACATGGCATGAACCTTGGTCAAATGCTTTCTACCATTCCATCGGTTGATGGAAACTGTGCAGAATCTCACCTTATGTGTATGTGCGCATAATGTTATAAGTTCCCCGCTTTAAGGGTTTCGTGAAAGGCCTGGTTGGAGGCCCAATCTTCCGAGTACTTTTACAGGGATTAGAAAAATTGAAGGACCGCTGCAATAACTGTGAATCTGAGAGAGGAATCTGTTAAATAAAATCGCAATTAAACGATCCTCCAGTATTTTCTTCTACCCAAAGCCAGGAACTTTTCAGCACCCCCTTGCATGTCTGTATAAATGCTCTGTTTGTATGTATGTAAATATTCATTTGTATATACGCATATATCTTTTCCCGATGCATATCGGCGAAGGCTATGAAGAAATCGAAAAAATGGTGCTTTACGAGTGAAGCTATGTGCTCTGCATCGAATTACACACGTTCCTTTGTCTAAGCTTGCGACTGAGAGTGGACACTTGCTACTGATGACCTGCAAAGACACAGAAATCTAGATTTTGCAATTTCATCGCTGTTACTGGACACTTTTCATCTACTGCTATTTTTCTTTGCTGTTTAACATTATACGTCCATACGAGAAACTCTCTCTGGAGCAGTGATTCCCAAGCTTTTTCGGGTTGCTGCCCCCGACCCACATTCTTAGTCCCTCCCACACAAACACACTTAGCACCACAAACATAGACAACTTTCTGCAGCAAATTTTAAAAAGAAGTATTTCACAAATATAACTTAACCTAGCAGGAGTGGCTGTGTAGTAAGAAGCTTGCTTCCCAACCACATGGCTCTGGGTTCAGTCCCACTGCGTGACACTTCGGTCAAGTGTCTTCTACTGTAGCCTCGGGCTGACCAAAGCCTTGTGAGTGGATTTAGTTGATGGAAATTGAAAGAAGCTCGTCGTATATATATGTGTGTGTGTGTGTATGAATATGTATGTATGTATGTATATGCATGTATGTATATGCATGTATATGTATGTATGTATTTGTGTGTCTGTGTTAGTTGCTCCAGACCCTGACTGGATGTTGGTGTGTTTATGGCTCTGTAGCTTAGTGGTTCGGCAAAAGAGACCGATAGAAAAAGTACTCTGCTAGAAGGTACTAGAAAAAGTACGATGGCCGCAGTCATACAACTGAAACAAGTAAAAGAGTAATTTACCTATTATTGGTTGGGGGGGGTTGTGTGTGTGTGTTTGTCCCCCTAGCATTGCTTGACAACCGATGCTGGTGTGTTTACGTCCCCGTCACTTAGCGGTTCGGCAAAAGAGACCGATAGAATAAGTACTGGGCTTACAAAGAATAAGTCCCTGGGTCGATTTGCTCGACTAAAGGCGGTGCTCCAGCATGGCCGCAGTCAAATGACTGAAACAAGTAAAAGAGTAAAAGAGTATATATATATATATATATATATATATATATATATATATATATACATATATATATATGTATGTGTGTATGTGTGTGTATATATGACTGTTTGTAGACGTGATGATAAATAAATAGAGGAACGAAACTAAATAATGCTAAGGCATAAATTCAACACCGTCACATTTCTTCTGAGACTTCCACACTATCACCACCATCGTAGTGTTTATGGCTAAAAGATAAATCACTATACACAGACACATTTAAACATTTAATGCATTAGCACATACATACGTTTATGCACACGTTACTGCCCAGTTCAGCATCGTTGAAACCTTTAAAATACAATTCAAGAAAAGCATTGTTTCTTTCTCAAAATTACTAATGCTTGAAAAGACATTGATAAAAGATGGCAAGAAAGTTGCAGCGCAGCGTTAGTAGTAAATGGCGTTATGAGGAGAAAATAACTCCGATCTAGTGAAGCAGTAAACACTATGACAGCTCGACACCTGTTCATATTCCACAACTGTTATTTCCAAGTAGTAACTTGGACGTAAAAGCAAAGGGAAATAAGTATTTGTAATACACCGTATTTCAAAATACCAAAACGTCTGGAGATTTTACTTGATCATTTGGTCTGCAAAAATAGTAGCCAAATCTCCCTTTAAAATCTGCCTGTTCTATGCATCATATATGATAGATATTCCCATTTTTTTTTAACTAGCAGAGTAACTTGGTACTTATGAAAAGAAAGTTTTTTATCACTCAAAATATATGAAACAAAGGCTAATTAAAAGTCTGAAAACAAGCGTGGATATTTAGGACAAACTTATGAAAATGCTTTGGAGAGGCAAAGGAATAAGAGGAAAGAAAACGTTAGATAATATAGTCATAATTATAAGTAGGAATGGTCACGTCTAGAATGTCTCCGATTACACTGTGCAACAAAATTTTTATTTTCTATTTTATTTATCTATTTTTGTTTTTGGCTAGAAAATGTTATTTCCTGCTTGCTTCTATCTAGAAATCACAGGAAATGACTATTATTCCCTTCAAACTTTGCTTTTGTAACCTGGACGTTAATGGTTTGAAACTGACTTCTTTTCCATTACATTTCAGAAAGATTCAGCTCTGAGTTGCTGAAGCAGAAATATCATTATAGCAAATATTCTGCCTAATACCTCAGATTTGCTTGTCAGTTGCCTGACCGTAACCACTTGGGTATGTCCTTTAGTAGCTGACAATATAAACATCTCTGATCATGAGCAAGAGTAGTGGAGGTACATCATAGCCTTGTATTGAGAGGGATTCTTCGGGGTTTGAATAAATGTAACAAAAGCAAAGTTTAGAGAAAATATAGCCATTTTTCACACTTCCTAGTTGTAAGCAAATAGGAAATAACAGTTGCTACCCAAGAACAAAAATCGTGTTACACAGTGTTATATGTCTGCTCAGTCAGAGTTGATCTGAGTTTGAGCAACAACCAGGATGTTTGATGCGCCTAAAATCTTAGTGAAGCTTATCACCTGTTCTACTCAGCTGTAATGAGTACTAACCAGTTGCTGTTGCAGCACTATCTCTCCCACACCTGTCAGACCATAAATGTTCTATTATGTCAAGAGTAGGCGGGCCAATAGGATGCCCATGTCTGCTCGCAACAAAATGGACACCAAATACAATGAATGAATGTATTGTACACACTACAAAACTACCACTCGTTCGAAGTTTTGCCATTAAACAGGTCGAGGTTTCAAAGCGACGAAAATATTTTGACACAAATTAAATTTAAAAGTTGAAGTGAATCTAATGGTTTTTTGTGTGCTCTTAAACGGCTTATAAACATCTTCCACGCTGCAATTGTGTGTGTGTGTGTGTGTGTGTGTGTGTGTGTGTGTGTGTGCATAAATATATATAAGACCAAAACGCCACCCCCGTCCTATGGACGGTGCTGAGTTGTCAAACATTTAAACCAAATTTTCTCAAAACAACTTGTCCGACAGTCCCATAGGCCTACCCTTTGAGAAACACTGATTTAACCTAAATTTGAGACAACAGCAAAAGAAGAAATAAAGATAGACTTTTTTCTATTCCAAAGAAAAACGATTTTATTCACACAAATATGCAACAGAAGAGTTTAAAGTACCAGTAATAATAAGGCTGTTGATTGGGAGAACACAAACATGGTTTAAACAGTAAGCTTGGCAGGAAAGAAACGTGCCTTAAAGCAGTACAAAAACAACAAAAAATGGAAGGTGCAGTTATGTACAGGTTGACAGAAGAAAAGCAGGACAAAAACGGCTTTATCGATCGCATTCTCACCTGGAATCGATTTTTGAAAATTTTTCAAGACTTATACACGCCCTAATACCGTCGGTATCTACATATCAAATTTGAGCGCAATCAGATGGAGAATGCCCGAGATCCTAGAAGAGACACACACAGACAGACAGAATGGATTTTGTATAATAGATATGCATAAATATAGATGATTATTGAAGTGTATTGTTTGTGTCCGATCAAAATCGTTGGATATGTTTTTTACCTTTTTATATATGCATACGTATATGCACGCACGTGTATGAGTGCGAGTGGGTATACAGGTATATACGATTGAACGTGTTTTTATAAAATGCTCTGAGTGTGAGTGTGAATGTGTATGTTTTTTGTGTGTATGATTGTGTACTATGTTTCTTTGTTGTGTGTGTGAGACAATATTTGCCCCGTGTTCATCTTTCAGTCATGTAATCTCTATAAAATGTGTGCATGTGAGGATGTCAATAAGTGTACGTGTGCATGAGTGCATGAGTGCGTGCCTGTGTGCGTATGTGCGCGTGTGTCAGTGCGTGTATGTGTGAGTGAGTGCGTGCGTGCGTGGGTGTATGTGTATCTGCGCGCGCGTGCATGTGTGTGTGTGCACACCACACGCATGTGCATGGAGTGTCTCTGCGTGTATGCCAATGTGATTCTGCGTGTTTATTTTGCTGCTGGTGATTTAGGTTGAAGATATCACGTCTTTACCATTCCGACTTTCAATCATTCCAAATGCCAACCATCATTTCTGTGACAAACACCAGTTTCTTCACTCGTTTTTTTTTCGTTTCCATCTCAAAATGTTCATTTTATCTTCTATATATTATTTTCATACATTAATTATATTTACTTAATGCTTTCGATTCACACTGCATTAGAGCTCTTAGTAAACTATTACAATATTCATTTTAGTATCTTTGGGGACAGGACAATGCGTACACATGCAAACTCATAAACATTTATTTATGTGTGTGTGTGTGTGTGTGTGTGCGTGCATGTATGTGTGTACGTGTGTGTATCACCCTATGTATGCAGCTATTTGTGTATGCGCGTGCGCGCATGTATGTGTGTGTATCACTATATGTATGCAGCTATTTGTGAATGTGTGTGCATGTGTGGGGTTGTGTGTGTGTGTGTGTCCGCGCGCCTCTGTTTGTGTGCGCGTGCACGTTTCATCACTCTTAGTGCTACTGATATCATGTAACCCAGTACAAACTGTTCCTTCGTCGGGCCATTGGCAACTTCAACCGGCAACCCAACCAAGCCTGCTTGGTAAGGAGGATGGTTTTCGTTGGACAGCCTGCAAAACGAAACGCAAATTCTGTGAAAGGGTACATGAACTCAGCAGAATCAACGTCCGTCCTACAGGAGGGACTGAAAGACCCTTAGGTTTTGCTTAGACATCTCTCTAGGAGAAGGAAATTCCCATATAACACCCGCCTCATTGCTCTTGCATGTTTCTGGACAACCTGCCTTTGTTGTTATTGACTTTAATTGTAGCACAGGCATTGTTGACGGTCATTTCTTTAATATCTAGGATAAGATAATTTGTCAGTGATGGTCATACTCATCAACAAGTTGACAGATGTGTGTGTATGTGTGTGTGTGTGTGCGTGTGTGTGTGTGTGTGTATGTGTGTGTGTGTGTGTGTGTGTGTGCGTGCGTGCGTGTATGCGTGCATATACTACCAGGAAAATTGTGGACGCGGGAGTGGCAATATTCTTATTTTATTGTACCTGGAAAGCACAGATCAAGTTGTAGAACCTTAAAAATCTTGCAGCTGAAGATGGAATTTGAATTCAAATAATATGTATTTTGAATAGATTAAAAATACGGAAAACTTTAAAGATAAGACTGTTGTGCTCTTAGACAGCATGTTAGTGATGTAGCTAAAAAGAAGGGTCACGGTTTCCCCCCATAGCATTCTCCCATGTGCATGTCTAATTGATATCATACTGAATAGTTTATGCTGAATCTGAGGAATCTTTTGTCTCCCTAGGGAATACATTTTCATTTTCTAGTGGGGGAAGGTAAATCACTTTTAAGCTTCCACTTCTTGTCCTAGCAAAAATGAGTTGTTCCTATAATTCTAAGATCCGGATCTATCGCATACAGTGTCATACCGACTCTGCCCGAGAACCAGAGCTTGGTCGTACAGCTGTTGACGCGTGTAGGACGGATCCGGTTATCAGCCGAGTCCATCCTGAAGATCACACCACTGCTTTTTTGTTTTTGGTTGGGAAGGGAGTATAGCTGTCTTGTGTTTGATGGAAAGATACTTTGCTTTTAGGCCAAGCCCCAATCAACTTTCTTCAAATTCCACTTGAGAAGGAAAGTAAGGATTGAGAGTGAAGTACTTCCACCCAGTATTTTTGTTGAAAGGTGGGTGAATGTGGCAAGGAATGTAGCCCGTGTGAATGGGCCTACTCGACATACGCTTGTAAGCCGGAGAGGAGTTGAGAAGGTATCTGCTGAGGTGCCCTGATAACTAAGATGTGTGAGGTTCGTTGGTTGTCCCTGGGTGGAACCTACCCATTTTAGGAAATGTTATTGTTGATTTTTGTTGTTAATTGTTCTTGTTTCAATTTTATACATGAAGTTTTGTGCTAAGCCCCACTTGTCCCTTATGTATGACCGTTTTTGTTTTGTGTTCGGCTCTCGTAGCCAATAAAGAAAACATTATTAAAAGGATTATTATCATTATTATTATTATTGGCTGAGAGAGAAGTGCATGCCATCAAAGTGACAGTGGGGTAAAATATACGAAGCCCATCATGACTGATAAGGACACAACAGGCAAATCCATGATTAAGAAGTCAACTTCTTAATCATGTTTGTGACCTAATAATTCTAAAATACCAACTGTATGCTTTGTGGCGGTTCATATTCTGAGAATGGTAATGCATTGTGTATGTGATAATAGTACTCAACTAACTTTGCCTACCTAGTTGTAAAAATACTCAGTAAAATTCCTGCATGCTTCGTTAAGTGTCTAACTAGAAAGAATACGGGCTGCAATTCGACGAGCCTGATATGCATTAAATGAAGTCCCAAAATCTTGAAATCTTCAATGTGGAGTCCTCATATTTTAGATCATAGGTAATCTGAATTAGTGAGTTTCCATTATATAGAGAGACAAAATTTCTATATGAGCTATCGATGGAATTTCGATAAGCCCACATAGACGCCTTTAGATGAGACAAAATAAGAGTCTTTATTGGAGCAGATGATGACGGTTTTGTAACAAGTCAACGATGCAACTCGGAGCAAGAGGTTCAATACGGTTGTTTGACCAGCTAAAATCAGCAGTCAGATCTCCTTCAACATATTCATTACAGTTTGACTGTAGCTAGATCAAACATCATTGTCTAAGCAAAAGTTTTTACCTACTGCTTTTCTCATTGTTTTACCACAGTCAGGCTAAATTGTATGTTTAATGCATTATTAATTAATTCACGTTACTAGAATCTATACTGTTATGCAAAATTGCTAGGTTAGTTTAGTTCTGTCTGAGTGGTTAAATTTTATGTTTACAAAAAGAGTACCTGACACTTGAAATTACCCCCTACAAAAAACGTGATGTAGTGCATTCACACATACACACAGTGAGGTTGGCAATAAAACTCTATTATACGAAACCTCTAGGGATAAGGAAATAATCTTGCTTACCGACAACAATTCTGCTGCATCTAAAAGCAGCTTTAATAGGAAAGCAGTTTACCAGGAGGGCTCATTTAAAATAAAAAACAGAAAAGGAATATAATTTGGTTCTTTCCAACTAAATAGCATTAAAATAACCTAACTAAAACATTGTTGTCGTTATTAGATAAATACTTCGCAGCCGCACACAAATTTCACACAGTATTCAACAGAAACAATTTCAAAACTAGCTATTACTGCCCGAACAACGTCACTTCACAGACCAAATGGTCAAACTGCGAAGCGAATAATGTTTTATAACGTCTGTAAATCATCATATCTCTGTTATTTAAAAAAAACGACATGCTATAAATAATAATTAAAACTCTGAAAACTTATCTATCCGAAATTCCACTTTTTTAAATTACCCCTTCCTCGCCGATTTTCTGAATATGGTCATCTTCCCAACAGCGATAAGGAATGTGCCAACAAAGTCGTCAAGCTCTCTCCACCCAACCAACTTATATCGAAACATAAGAATTGTTTTTCTCTATTTATCAATGAGACGATGAAATAGATTTCCTATCTAAATAATTCTGCTTTCTTCATCATAATATTGCACAAGTTTTAAGTGTTTCAAATTGTCTCTAAAAGCAATCACCAAAAACGCTGTAATTTAATATATTTAATGTATAGCCTTCAGTAATTTGATGTATACCGTATTTCATTATTTCTTTCAATAAATAATACTTCAAAAATTCTTGTAGACTTGCTCCATACTATTTGGCTAGTTTCCTAGTCTTCAATTACAATTCCATTCACATCAAGTGTACATTATAGCAGTGATTTACACAGATGGAAAAATGTGCTCCTGGGTGTTGTTTAGAGTGAACAGTGAGTGGACAAATCGCCATATTTGAGAAAATTCAAGGTCATTTGGAGCATTTAAAACTTGCTTATCCAGCATCAAGGCAACAAGGAAACTGACAGTGTGCTCAAGGTATTTCTCGAGAATGTGAACGTGACCAGAACCCTTTTTGCCTCAAGCTGTTTGATTGATATTTGGTGTGTCGCTTTCAGACTGGCATCATTTAATTCTTTAACTACTGCTATGCTGGAATGTTCTTCTTCGTTTGTAGATCCCTTATTGGCATTTTATATACTTTACTTTCCATCAATTCATAAAACTTTCTTTTCTATTTTTGAGAAAAAAATCTTTAATACATTTTTAACTTTGTTTCAATAACTGTTGTGATTTTGGCTGTGAAAAGCGTTGCCTGTGAAAAGAAAAAAGGCTACCAGGAACAATGCTGGTGCAGGAGTAATAATAGTTTGTATAATAATGATGATGATGATGATGATAATAATAATAATAATAATAATAATAATAATAATAATAATAATAATAATAATAATAATAATAATAATAATGAGTAACTGTGTTTTGAATCCATAAGAATTCCTTTCACAACCTTTTTTGAGCTTGTGGAAGGATAGAGTTCTGTTCCAGGAAAGTGTATATCCTTTCAGTTAGTATCGATGTGAGGATCTTGTAGATGGCGTTGAGAAGGCGGTAGTTCTTTGGATTTTTCGTGTCTTCAGATTTTGGTAGAAGGCATGTTGTTCAGTCGGTTAGCCAGGCAGGTATTTGCTCTGGGTTCGAGATTATATCAGTTCGAGATGAAGCAACATTTTGGTGTACTTCTGTCAAACAATTTAGCTAGAAGTTAAGGATCCGGTCCAGTCCTGGGGTTTTCCGTTTGTGAGACTTTCTAAGAACACATCTTAGCTCTTCTACTCCTATTGCCTCACATTTCTGCTCTTCAACTTCATCCAATCTCATTTCATCATGTTACGTTCTATCTAGTGAGTTTCAGCATTATATTCTTTTCTGTTGCTCCATATCTTCCAGAATTATTCCATTTCCTTTACTTCTATCTTGCTTTTGCCAAACTCCCTGTAAATTTTTTTTTCATCTGTCTTGAACATCTTGTTTTGTGCCACTCGTTGAAGGTAAACATGTCAGTATCCTCTGGGATTTTCCAGTCAACACCGACAGAACGATCCAGGCGAATCGACCAGACATAATCATTAAAGACAGAGAAGAAAATACTCGTAGACTAATAGATGTAAGTGTTCCCACTGATAAAAATATATCTGTAAAGGAATTTGACAAATTAAGTAAATATAAGGACTTGGAAATTGAAATACAAAAGATGTGGCATTCTAAAATGAGAACTGTTCCTGTTATTGTGGGTGCCTTTGGTATAAGAAAAGGATGTCAGAAACATCTAGATAATATCCCAGGAGAACCATGTCTCCGAGAAATCCAAAACATTGTGCTGACAAGTACTGTCCACATTCTTAGAAAAACCCTATCTATTTAAATGTATGTGTTGTATTACATGAAGATATTTCGCTACTGCTCCTGCCTTTTTCCCTTCCCAAGCTTTCAGTCATACTGTAACATCTTTTATCCTTCACTCACCCAAGGACGCTGGGTGTGTCTGGGTGAGTGTTTGTAACAAATATGCAGATTAAAAGTAAATAACAACAACAACAACAATAATAATAATAAATGCCCAGATGCAGTACCAGACAGTGGCTTTCATGGCTTCTCATCTTAACTGATTGGAAGTGTTATCATGTACATTGTTTTGTCTTGGTATAAAAGATGGCTTCAGCAAATATTCTGCTCAATACCACAGATTTGTTTGTCAGTTGTTTGACCTTAACCAGTTGAGCATGTCCCTTAGTGGCTGACGATATGTGCATCTCTGATCATGAGCAGGAGTAGTGGGGGAGCATCATAGTCATGTGTTGAGAGGAATGCTTGGGAAATTGGATAATTCACCCCTGGAAACATGGTAGTTTCGTTCAACATCCTTAAACAACCTTATCCAGGGACTTTTTGAACGGGATGGGCTACTCAACCTAAAGAAAATTCTAACTGGACCTCACCTGCAAGCTCACGTGCTATTAATCTTGATATGAGATCACCATGTCGTATTCCGATTTCCGGGTTCCGTTCCTTTGCACCCAAGTCAACTTCGTATCTGTTCCCCTGCGATGTAGATAATATAAGTTCAAGATAAAGTACTGGGGCGTCGATATAACTGATTAAAATCCTTGAAGGCCATGTCACAGCATAGTTGCCCTCCGTTGACTGAAAGGGGTAAAGAAAAATCAAAATTCACATCAAGTTTTTTTTTTATAGAGGCTGATTGCCCTGTCCAGCCTGACTGCCTTTCTCCATCCCTCCCGATCTTCTATTAGTATTTTTAGGTCGTCAACTTGGCATCCAACGTCTTCTGAAAGCTGTTGTATCTATGTCTTAGTCACTGCGATACCATGATTTGGTGTCCACAGCAACACATCACTCACAAGTTCTTTTTTACTTCTCTAGCAGTGGCCAGCAAACCTCAATTTCCGCTCTCGGATGGTTGATGAGAAAGTTGGTAGATTCCCATACAACCGTTGTTTTGTTGGGTGCTCCCTCCAAGAGATATTAAGCACTGCACGTAACATCTGGCGCAGGCACCGTCCAGCATGCACCTGAGTCTCTTGGTGAGAGTCCAAGTCGGAAATCCATATATAAACACAGATTCGACAACAGTTCTGAAGAGCTATCTCTTCATATTATCTGGTAGGATTGACTTCCATATTGTTCTAAGACCGTCTATAGCTGCCCAAGCCTTAGCAACGCAAGATTTAATATCATTTTCAGTGGACACGATATTGCTGCCTAGGTAAGTAAACTCGTTGACATTTTTCAAGGGCTTCTGTTTGATGGTCATTATTTTACCTGTTGTATTCAGGATGATAAACTCTGTCCTCTTTTCATTCACATATAGTTTTATGTTAGCGGCGCATTTTCCAGGAGAAGGAGTAAACGTTCAGCATCTTTTGTGTTGTCTGCAAAGAGCGCTATGTCATCAGCATAATCGCTGTCAGTCAAGTAGGATATCTTCTGCTTCTAGTCTTCTGTAAAGTGTAACCCAGATCATTGTGTTGCTCTACTGAGGTACGCAATACATAATCGAGACACAGGATGAACAAGTAAGGAGCTAATGTCTCACACTGCAGTACTCCGTCATGAACATCGAAGAAGTCAGTATCTCCATCTGATGGCAGCACTATCGCTCGGGTGTTTTATACAGCATCATTACCGCCTTTATTGTTTCATCGAGGATTCTATGTGCCCAAAGGATTTCTCCCATCTCATCTGCGTACAGAGTCAAAGGCCTTGGATAAATCAACAAAGAGAAGAACTGGTTATTACATTAAGTTACTTTCTGAAAGCCAACCAATATTCCTTTCTTCTACAGGCACAAAGACTGAGAATTCGATAGGAGGGGGGGGGCTAGTCAATTGCATCGACTCCAGTACTCACCTTGGAGGAAAGGAAAAATCGGCTTCGAAGATTTGAACTCAAAACGCAAAGAAGGACGAAAGTATTTTGATCGGCGTTTTAACGATTCTGACAGCTAGTAGCCTTCAGCAGAGCAATAATAACTGTTGTTGTTGTTGTTGTTGCTGTTGTTGTTGCTGTTTAGCCCATCTCAGCACTCGTTGAGTAGAACTACCATCAAAGATATTACGTCTTATTCAGAACTACATTATCCTATCCATTATTTTAATGACGTAGGATTGAAATGTGAGGGATTTGGTTGCGGTTTCTCGGTCAATGACCATGTTGTAGGTCAATGATTATGCAGGACATTATTTTTTTCTCGTTGTCACCACAATATACTCCAAGAATGGTGTAAAGCAATGTCATCATAAATCATGTACACACTGGGTAATTACTCGGTGGTGGTAGGGGTGGGCACGGATAGGGGAATCCAAAGCTAATCTATCAATGCCATGGTTGTGTATGTAGGGACCACATTGCTCTTCGAATGTAAACCCTTAACAGAAACTAGAATACGAAGAGACCTCTCTGTATATATCAGCGTATATTTTAGAGTTGTTTTATAACCGAAACGTCTCAATGGAAATAGAGCTAATTATTAAATGACTGTGATAACGTGTGGCTGTTATAATGAATGTGATTGGGGAATTAAGTGACAGACAAACAATTTGGTTGATTAGCAACGAAGCTGTAATAAAGATGACGTGAACATTACCATATACATAAGTACATGCCTTCCTTTCACTAGCTGTGCCACGTGGTTTACACACACACACACACACATACATTTATACGTACATCCATACACATACGCAAACATACACATACACACAAAAAAAAATACGTGTATGTGTTTGTACGTGCGAGTGTATTTGCAAGGTTGAATATTTAAGAGCATAAGTCTGAGTGAGCGTTTGTGTGTGTGTGTGTATGTGTATGTATGTGTACGTATATATGTTTGTATGCAAATGTCTGTATATATATTATTTTAACAGTATTTATGAATATATACATACATATGTGTGTACTATACACACACACACACACGCACACACACACACACACACACACACACATATATATATATATACTAGCAGTATCGCCCGGCGTTGCTCGGGTTTGTAAGGGAAATAACTATATAAGCATTTTTAGAGAGTTATAGCCAAAAAATAGCAAAAAAATGCATTAAAAATTGAAAAAAAATTAAGGTAAATTTTTCTTTAAATCGTTGACACATCGTAGATATTTTTAGAGAGTTACTTCCCTTATATAAAAGCGAAAAAAATGCATTAAAATGGAAAAATATGATGGTAATTTTTTTTTAAATCGTAGACTCATCGTAGACGCGCGCTAATACCCAGAAGGGCTCGTTTGTTATTCTGGGTAACTTTCTGTAAAATTATTAAAATTTTGTTCAAACATCGCTATAGGAAATGGGTTATTAGCTAATATTCAATTGGGTATACAACAAAATTTTACGATAGAATTTGTTATTCTGGGTAACTTTCTGATACCCATAATAATATTTATGGCAAAATAGGCCTTAATTTCATTTAAGGTTGTGGGAAATAACAAACTATCCTTTCTTTCGTTTTGTTTACGTTTAGCGTAATGATTTCAAATAGGCTCATTCGAAAAAGTAAATAGAAATAGTCTAAGGCTTTACTCTTCTGGGAAAGTCTGTGGCTTGGTGCAGTTTCTTCAGAAAAATCACCGAAAGAAACAGTTTTTAAATTTTCACTCCATTCAGGTGCTAATTCGTGTTCTTAATCGCTGTCGGATTCACTGTTTTCACTTTAATAGCTGCCAACTTGCAAAGACAAAGGAGGAGAAGGGTGATAGCGTGAGTGAAACAATTCGCTCCCTTTGTGTGTGTGTGTGCGTTTGCGTGTGGTGTAAACCAGACTAAGAAAAGCATTTGACACACACACCAGAATGTGAGTTTTCTGTAAATTTTGCTTAATTGGAGTTTAAATTTTAAAAACTGGACCTGGCATGACGCGATGCATTGTACTCTTAAAACTGCTAGGTAAATTGTAATTGAAGAAATCCTATATTGTAGATTTGTATAACTCCCAAAGGGAGGCAGATAAAATCTGCCTTTTATAATAAGAGATATATATGACGCTTGGGAAAAATGAAAAAGTCTTCTACATTTCGAGCCACGCTCTTGAACAGAAAGGAATAAGGGAAAATAAACAGAGAGAGAATGAAAAAAACTTCTAGATTTCGGTGGTTCAGCTATATGTGTGTGTGTGTGTGTGTGTGTGTGTGTGTGTGTGTGTGTGTGTGTGTGCGTGTGTGTTTAATGTGTATATATATATATATATTATATATATATATAATAATTGAGCAGTTGAATGAATTATCTTATTATGGATATTTCGGTTAACCGATACCTGGGTTATCGCTATGGGCTCCGTGTGGGCAGTCATCTAAAAGTTTTTGTGCATCTTGATGCTAACATAAGTTCCTTGTTTTTTCCTGATGAGAAGGCGGCATAATGCACCCCTTATTCCTTCGAAATTAGGAATATGCAGCCTTCGAAACATATGTCGAAAATAAAATAAAGGAATTTTGTTAATTCGTCGTTCAACTCCATTCTTTCATTTATTTGTGTATATATATATATATATATAGGCGCAGGAGTAGCTTTGTTGTAAGAATCTTGCTTACTAACCAATAATCCTGTTCCGGGTTCAGTCCCACCGTGTGGCAATTTGGGAAAGTGTCTTCTACTATTCTACTACAGTCGCGGGCCGACCAAAGCTTTGTGATTGGATTTGGTAGACGGAAACTGAAAGAAGCCGAAGTATATATATATGCGTTTGTGTGTATGTGTGTGTGTATGTGCGTGTGCGTTTATTTGTGTGTCTGTGTTTGTCCTCCCACCATCGCTTGACAACCGATGCTTGTGTGTTTACATCCCTGTAACTTAGCGGTTCGGCAAAAGCGAGCGATAGTACAAGTACTAGGCTTACAAAGAATAAATGCTGGGGTCGATTTGTTCGACTAAAAGCGATGCTCCAGCATGGAGGCAGTCAGATAACTGAAACAAGTAATAGAACAAAAAGAAAAAGAACTTATATATATATATATATATATATTATATATATATATAATAATTGAGCAGTTGAATGAATTATCTTATTATGGATATTTCGGTTAACCGATACCTGGGTTATCGCTATGGGCTCCGTGTGGGCAGTCATCTAAAAGTTTTTGTGCATCTTGATGCTAACATAAGTTCCTTGTTTTTTCCTGATGAGAAGGCGGCATAATGCACCCCTTATTCCTTCGAAATTAGGAATATGCAGCCTTCGAAACATATGTCGAAAATAAAATAAAGGAATTTTGTTAATTCGTCGTTCAACTCCATTCTTTCATTTATTTGTGTATATATATATATATATATAGGCGCAGGAGTAGCTTTGTTGTAAGAATCTTGCTTACTAACCAATAATCCTGTTCCGGGTTCAGTCCCACCGTGTGGCAATTTGGGAAAGTGTCTTCTACTATTCTACTACAGTCGCGGGCCGACCAAAGCTTTGTGATTGGATTTGGTAGACGGAAACTGAAAGAAGCCGAAGTATATATATATGCGTTTGTGTGTATGTGTGTGTGTATGTGCGTGTGCGTTTATTTGTGTGTCTGTGTTTGTCCTCCCACCATCGCTTGACAACCGATGCTTGTGTGTTTACATCCCTGTAACTTAGCGGTTCGGCAAAAGCGAGCGATAGTACAAGTACTAGGCTTACAAAGAATAAATGCTGGGGTCGATTTGTTCGACTAAAAGCGATGCTCCAGCATGGAGGCAGTCAGATAACTGAAACAAGTAATAGAACAAAAAGAAAAAGAACTTATATATATATATATATATATATATATATATATATATGTAATATAATATGTGACAATTATTCGGTTGACATAATAAAACTTCGAATTTCGGATGTGAGGGCGCAAAACTGCACCGGCATCTCTTCGGTTATCGGGGCTATTAAAATATGCTATGAAAATGAGCGTTAAACAAAGGGAAATTACTGTGTAATTGACCGTTATTAAGACAAAAGGGCTATTATTAGAATAACCGTTAAAAAAGGGACGAAAACCGAAGGGGAGGAAGTAAAAAGTAAAGGAGTAAAAATGGACATACAAACACATGCGCGCACGCACACCTACGTACATGTGCCTACATGCATTATGCTCACTCAGACTCGCATGAAACACATACATACGCCAAATAGATGCACACATATATATGCATCCAGGCATGTACACGTATACAAATCCACGCACACGCACACACACGTGCACATACCCATACGCGCACAGTTATATTGAAATGCACGTCTAAAATACGCGCATGCTATATCTGCATATGCTCACTCACACACCCCTACTCTCCGGAAGTGACCTTCGGGGGAGTAGGGGTGTGTGCACCAGATGGTTTTCCTATTCCTACGCTTCCGTTTCTTTATACACCTGCACTGGTGACAGGTGTATAGGTTATTTCCTCGCTAAATTCACTATCTTTTTGAGCTTTATCATATCCTGAGGCAGCGCTATTAAAAGTATCCCTATCGGAGGAGAGGCTAGAAATTCTCTTGTTAATGATTTTAACTAAATTTTTAAACACTATGCGCGGATGGCAGGAACCGACATTAATATAATTAAGTCTATCGTTGGGCTTCCTGTAAGGTTTGTAAATACTCTTATTTAAATCTAAGGATACATCTAGGAAATTGCCAACCGTCAGATTGGTATCTGTAGTTATGCTAAGACTGAAAGTTTTCATCATCTGGATATGTTCTTCCTAAAACGATCTTGTGCTGGTCCATTGGTATCTGCGGTTAAAACTTGGAATTTTATTATGGCAACCGAATAATTGTCACATATTATATTACAAATAAATTCCCCTATTTACATGTCCCTTTCATTCTTTTTCTGTCTTACCATTACTACACACACACACATATATATATATAATTGATATAGGATAAAATTGTTTTCGGGAAAAAAATTTTATTAATGGCCAGCATATCAAAAAATGCCTTTAAAGGTAAAATTTATACATAATTTACAAGATAAGGGCAGAAGAAAAATTCTAATGCCAGATACGCCGAAACAAAAAATTGTCGATAAACATTAAATTTATGCGTCTCGAAACAAACCATAGAAATCTCTAAAAAATTCGTTATTACCGTATTGGTCCAATTTCGGGGTTAATTCACAAGAAATTTTCCCCTCTTCAGCGGCAAATACGCGAGATATAAATGAAATACTTACTCATACCCATGTAAAGTATATATATGAAATACTCATACCCATGTAAAGTATATATATATATATATATATATATATATATATATATATATATATATATATATATATATTGGCCTGCTCGCTTAGCCAGCGGGGTGGCGTTATTTGAAGGCTCAGAACCGTTAGCACGCCGGACGAAATGCTTAGCAGTATTTCGCCTGCCATTATGTTCTGAGTTCCGCCGAGGTCGACTTTGCCTTTTATCCTTTCGGGGTCGATAAATTAAGTACCAGTTACGCACTGGGGTCGATGTAATCGACTTAATACCTATGTCTGTCCTTGTTTGTTCCCTCTATGTTTAGCCCCTTGTGGGTAATAAAGAAATAGTTATTTGAAGGTTCAAACAATGTGAAGCGCATTGTGACCAGCGATGTGTATCAACATCTGATAGCCTGGTCGGTCACGGTGGTCACGGTGATATATATATATATATATATATATATATATATATATATATATTATATGGACGCTTAAGCACGTCCGTCTCTGCAGACATTTGTTCGCTCACACACACACACACACACCCGCATGTGTGTGGATGAATGCTTATATATCAATAATTACACTATTGACATCTAGACTAAGGCACTGAAGACATTTAAGAAATAATCTGTAAATCATTGCTGGGTTCCATATGGTAAGTTTTAATCGATAAATTGCTTCTAATAATTGGGTAACCAATGTGACGGATGCCAACGTTCCATTTGTTAATTGACCTTTTAAAGCGATAGGAAAAAACAAACTTACTTCACGATCTACATACGTGATATGTATGTTTTCCCTTTAGTCGACATATGGGCGCGCCCACGCTTATAATGGCCGGCTCATGTATGCAATGGTTTCATTTGATTTTTTTTTTTTTCTTAAAGAATGCAATTTCCTATTTTTATGAGAAGAGTTTGGTAGGTTCTTGCTCAATCTGTCTATTTCACCCGGCTTTGGAAACGGGTAAAATAATAATTTGGATTACAATAACAAAGCAGAAAGAAAGAAAGAAAGAAAGAAAGAAGAAAGAAAGAAAGAAAGAAAGAAAGAAAGAAAGAAAGAAAATCCTTGTCCCTTGCACTTGGGTCGTACGTTATTTTATCGACCACGAAAAAATGAAAGGCAAAGTTGACTTCGGCAGGATTCGAATTCAAAGAAAACTCTTTACTCATAGCTATATTATTCAATGAGTCTTATTTCTTTTCTTTTTGGTGACGGTAGTATGAAATTTGGCAAGGATTTGGGTAGGGAACAACCTGATCCTTATACTTACATTACAGTTGGCCAGTTTGCTAAACTATACCTGCACTCATGATGACATGTGATAAGTGTTTAGTTAGGCTTCTTGGTAAAGATAGTTCTTCCATGATCCTCTCCTCTGTCAAGCACCTTTTGAACCTTCTACTGCTGTTTAGGTAAGAGCTGCATTTTTGTAGTACATTCCATTTCATTTCGTAATGTGCGGCATTTTCTTTCAGCGTTCATACTGTCTCACTGGACATCGCGTCTATTAGATATTAAACGAGGACTGGTAGATTTTGAACCTGGTCCCGAGGGGCTTTCCTCAGCGTCCACGTGTTTCAGTACGTTTGTTTTTCTACTGAGATCTTTTGACACTATCTCTGCTTCATATATGATGGTTTCTGAATTGCATGGCAGTTTAGTGGACATCTGACGTTACTCCTGAATTAGCAACCTGCTTCTGGGCTAGGCTTGGGCCTATTTAGAAATATTTTATTTATGCTTGGTGCACAGCTGAGAGAAGCCCTCAAAGTATCTCTATTGAAGATTTTTCTGCATATATATACATGTCCATGGAAAACAATTATCGAGCAAACTAAGATTTCCATTAAGAGAAAACGGGTGTAAACAATATCACCATTTCCGTAGCGTTTTCTCTTGGTGAGATTAGTGTCGAACATCTAACTAATTTTACCTCTAAAACTACTTGCAGCCATGTTGTATTACGGGTCAGTGGAGTCGAAGATCTTCTTCGATGATAGGTTAAGATTCTTTCTTCTGCTAAATTCTTTGTCAGGTCTTTGGAAACTATGACCGGATGGCAGGAAGCTGTGTTAATATATGTCAGCTACTTATATGGTTTCTGGAAAAGTTTATCGTCACCAATGTCTAAATTTTAATGTCACATCCAGGAAATTAACCACTTTCAAATTAATCTCTATTGTGACTTTGAACCCAAGAGAATTAAGGGTGTGAACTAAGTCCTTCATGAGCTTATTGAGAGTGTGGCCGTTTCTCCATCCATTAAGGGCCAAGGCATCGTACCTATGTAAGCGAAAGCTAATTGATAGGAATTTCTTTCTTATATCCAGCAAAAAGGCCCATAAAGTTACATATATCAAATACTGTCACTGCAACGTCGAAGAAGCCACCCGGATCACTTTGCTTAATATAGGTCGAACTCTGCTAAATAGAAGGAATTTTCTGGGCACATGATGATGTTAATGTCCCCATTGCTAGATATGGATGGATAAAAAGTACACGATGATGAATTGGGTGAACTATGCTCTGCTTCAGCCGCTGTTGCTCTTAAACCTTGAGATGGCCTTATTGGTGTTGCGTCATAGGGAGAGACCAGAAGTTCTTCTAATGTCATAGACGTCAGCTCTCCTGCTGATATGAATATCTCTTTGAAAATCAAAGAGAAAGAAGATAATTGTGGACAAGTGCTTCGAAATCTCGAGTTTCTATATCCGGATTACAAATTTACATTTATACCAATAATAATCGATGCACTTAGTTTTGTAAGTAAATGCCTAACTGTCACTCTGGATAAGCTTGGATTTCCAGAAAAAGAAATCAACTGATTCACACATTTCAAATACAATCTGTAAGCGGAATAGTAAAACTATGCAAGACTTTTCTCAGGTTTAAGATGTGACGTTATTTTCTTTATCTATATTCCAAAGATGGAGCTTTGTACCTTTGTTAGAAACCAGTTCCTTCTTCACAGAAAGACTTTAAATTATTAAAAACAAAAGAGAACGAGAGAGAGAGAGAGAGAGAGAGAGAGAGAGAGAGAGAGAGAGCGCACACACACACACACATCTGCTTGACGTCATAAGAATTTAATAAACTGTCAAGGAGGACGTCAAAGGATTGTTTGGTGGGGAGGGGAAATAGTATATCGTGAAGCACAAACATAAAACTATCCAAATAAGGTTACATACAACATACATACATAAATACATACACACACACACATATATATATATATACATATAATCAGCCGAAATTACTACGATGATCCGGTTCTTGACTGAAGACTGAGGGGTTCGAATGTCCTGTCCATGTTTATTGTATCGTCTTCTATGAGTTATACGTTCTTGTCCATGTTGTATTTTTCTACATACCTTAATATATATATATATATATATATATATATATATATATATATATATATATATATATATGTATGTGTATGTATGTATGTATCCACACACACACACTAATATATACACCTGCCGAATATATATAAGTACATCTACGAGCCTGTGCATCTGTCTGTGTTTGCTGCCATCAATGTTACAATATTGACATCTCGGTTAAGTCAGTTAAGGTATTTATAAAATATCTTGTCGTGCATCGTAGTTTGATTTGGTATGGCAAGTTTTAATCGATAAACTGCTTCTGATAATAAGGTGGCCATCAGTGTTACGAATACCAACATCACGTGTGAAAAGCAACCTTTTATGAGTGACAAACAAAACAAACAAACACTTTTCGATCCATGTGAAACTGATTCACATTTATATTTAAGTATGTATCATATTGTGTATTTATGCATAAAAGAATAACAACTGCATTTATCAAGGTATTTTTAATGTCTAGCTAGGCGTTAACGGTGTATATGTATACGCGTTTACATATATATATATGAATAAATTGGAGTCAACAAGAAATGCGGTTGGACATTTATTTTTTAATCACTACAATTATTTCCACGCAACGTAGTTCTCTAGGCTTACAGGTACTTGATTATGCAACCGCTTCTCTGCATTATGAGATCTAGTTGTGTTTCCTCAGGCGATATGTAAATATTGTCTCCATAATTTCAAATTCTCGGCTTCAAGAACATCCTCTCTGTCTGTCGTGGCCTAAATTTAGTAGTCACTGGGTTGACCAGGGTGTGTTGTTGCTGAAGGACTGTTGGCAAACTGCTTTGAATGTATAGATGTAGTTGGGTAGTGATTCTACTACTGTTAAAGTGGTTGCCGTTTTAAAGAGATTGGTATTTGATTTCTTTGTACTCTTGATTTGTTCTTCATTGTTGGTTGCGATTGTCCTCAGCTGACCTTTTCCAATTATCTATTCAAACACGACAGATGCCCAAATGCAAACCTGGAAGTACGTATAATACTACTACTGGATAGCACAGGGTAAATCTAGAGGTGGACGAGCTTTATACTGTACTCTGTTACGTTCGAAACAGAATATACCATAACTGTGTGTGTGGGGGTGTATTGGGTTGACAAGAAAGTGATTTCGGTTCTTTAATGTGAAATAAAAGTCGTCTTTTTTTCATACAAAGAATGAACTTTAATATATATATATTTGTTCTTTTACATGTTTCAGTCACTTGACTGTGGACGAAGCTGAACCAGCACACTAAATCACACACGCCTGGACTACTGCTCCCAGTTATGGTCACCACACACTGCCAAACTAACAGCGGAGCTTGAGGTAATTCAGTGCCACTACACTAAAAAGATTGAAACAGTGCAGCTGGTGAGCTACAGGGATAGGCTGAGAAAACTGCAACTTTACTCCCTGGAGTGAAGGCGTGAGAGATATCCAATAATCTACATATGGAAGACTCTAGAGGGCAAGTACCTAATTTTGGCATTGAGTGTTAGACAGATGTCAGAACTGGCCGCCATTGCATTGTACTAAAGGTATCATCTGCTCTATCTGAATTCGGGACCAGGTACTGCAATAATCTAGGGTTCGAAGACCCACAGCTCTTCAATGTTCTGCCACAAAAAGTAAGAAATCTGCATAGGGTGGAAGTAGATGTCTTCAAAAAGGAACTAGACATTCTCCTCTACACAATCCCTGATGAACAAACAGGCTGACACGAGGACGAAGGAATCAAACTCCCTAATATACCAAATGGACCAACAGCTGGGACAAAGTTACGTACAGGAATTGTGGTGTGAAACACCCCAGACTGAGGAAATCAGAAAGACCATGGTGGTGTTCCAGCATGACCACAGCTGCATGGCTGAAATGAGTAAAAGACTAGAATATCATATATATATATATAAGCTAGTTTCATATATATCATAAGCTAGACTCATGTACTAATTACAGTCCTTGAACTGTAGTGATAGCACATATGGTAATTTTTGTCGATTATAGCACACCTATTTCAGGTACAGATTTTAGCTTCATATATTTTAAGAGTGATTATATATATAGATACACACACACACTTACATACATACGTATGAATAAGTAGTCTAACTTCATCTACTTTATTGTTAATAATTTTAAAGGAATACGGCCGTTCAAAGAGATATTGAAAAGTACTGTTCTTAATGGAAGAATGTGTTCAAAGAGAAATTTTAAGAATACACCAGTGAAAGTGATGAATGTTTATATGTCAAAATTGCTCTGCTCATAACACAGCATTCTGACGGTCGTTATTGGGCAGACTCCCAAGACAGAAGGAATTGCTAGCTGTCACACTTTGCTGTACCTGTCACTAAATCCCTGAATTATTGTCTGCCATTAAAACTTCTTTTCTCTAGTCTTCAAATATGGTCTCTTTTAATGAGCTCCACAACAAATCTGACTTGACAGATCTTTGGTGGCATCATCACATGAAAGTTTAGACTGTATTTTATTATTTAACATGTCAGATTTTTGCTGATTTCACTACTCGATCTAATAAATCCTATTTGTTTGCACAACACATCTTCGATTTATACCATATTTCATTGATTTGCAAAGAGGAATGGTAAAGTTGGCATCAGCATGATGTGAATTCCAGGCATCAAGTGTTGGAGCAAATACTGCCAAGGAATTTTGTGATCCATAAACTCAGCCAATTTACTAAATAATTTAATGGTAGGCTGCTTTCAGTACCCTATAATGGATTAGCAAATTTCTGTTAGATGTAATACTGATCTCTGTAGATTAATTGGAAGTAAAGATTTGTATAAATGATGTAACAGTCAAATATTATAACATATTGCAGAAATTAGCAGGATCATTAGGGCATTGGACAAAAGGGACTGTGGTATTTAGTTGCACTGTTCTACTTTCTGAACTCGAATCTCACCAAGATCACCTTTGGTTAATAAAATACCAGTCATATACTGGGATTAATAATATTGACTAATCTCCTCCTTCAAATTTTCAGGACTTGTACCTATGTTAAAAACAATTTCATAGCCTATTAACATTTGCTTTGCACTCTTCTTGCAAATATTTATACTTTTTATTAGATATTGTTATTGGTAATTAATGGTTAGTAAGAATTTACTTTTTCTCAGATGATTGCTGATGCATGAAATTAACTTCTGCAGTTATTAACAGCAACAACAACAACAACAAAAGAGCTATTGGTACAAGTTCATAGGAGCAACTAGATATTTGTATATTGAAGTAAGGTATGAATGTATATATCTTATTTGTAAATATTCAGTTACAGTTAATAAAAAGTAAAATCTTGGCTACAGCTGTTAAGTCAGAACCAAAAGTATTCTGCTTTTAAACAAGCTAACAATTTTAGAAGACACTTTATGCAAACAGCAATCTACAAGTAAAAATACTTCTATATAACACAAGGTATAAAGTGTGTGAGCTGAAGCCACACACATCAAAGGGGAGTTTATCAAAGTGTGTATAGTTGTTGCCAAAGAAAGTCAGATTGTTGCATAAATATAGTACAGAAGGTTATAATTGCCCATGGGATGAGGGCAAAATATACAATACAAATAGATTTTTCTTTAGAAAAAGATTTATGTTTAGAGCAGAGGTGAAGACTGATTTTCCTCAGCTCAAATCAGAAATAAGTAATTTCAATTTATTTATTCTACAGAAAAACTGGGCAGAATAGTTACAGATTCTGTATCATATATAGTAGGATATCATAAAATGATTTTCAGTGTTAATCAAGACAGAATTGGAAAACGTAAAAGGAATCAAATACCTTAATTGGGTACCATTGTCTAATTCATGAACACAATGTGTGTGTGTGTGTGTGTGCACGTGTACACATTTTTATTGTATTCATAAAAAAATAAGGAATTCAACAACAGAAACTTTAATGAATCTTGAAACAGAATATGGTGGGGTCATGCTCAAATGTTATTACTCAAAAGGCAAGTGAAACTCTTTTAGGATGTTAAAAGTTTTCTATCATGGGAATCAAGGGATAAGGAAGAAATGGTTTGTGACTGAGCATCTTCGGCTGATATCACAAGTAACACAATTTGACATCATAAGGAGTGAATCAGCTATTTACTTATCTTCTTGTCAACATCAGAAGTTTTGCATAAAAATTGCTATTGTTTATAAATCTACTGGAAGATTTACAAATAAAATAATAAAAATAGTGTGGAATATTTTCCAATACTTAAAGAACCAATATCAAAGTATGCTACAAAGTGGTTCGATCTTTCAGGTCAATTTCAAGAGGCTGAGATTTTTTGAAATCATAAGTTCAAAATTTGAACATGAGCAACTACTCTTGATCTTCCATGATTCTTCCATGTAGCTCAGTTCATTTATAATCAGATAAATTGTGTAAAAAAAAAAAATCAGAAAAATTTGGATAACAATGCATTATCTATTTTGGAATTTTATAATTCATATGTAGATATTGAAAAATATTCATATTTGAGAAACCATAGATTGAAAATGCATCACTGCTTTCTGCCACTGAACTGGTTGAGAAAATTAGAGATGATTATCTTGCAAATTAAGTAAGATATTTTGGATTATCAATTCCTTCTAATATCTCTGTGCTTACCAAAAAAAAGTAGAACCAACCATATTATTGAGATCTGAGGTAAGAAGTCTTATTCAATTTAAAACACAGGTAATATTGTTTCAGGTTCAGTCCCATTGTTTGGCTCTTTGGGAAAGTGACTTCTAACCCTGGGCTAACCTATGCTTCATGAATGTATTTGGTAGATGGAAACTGTAAGGAAGCCTATTGTGTGTATATATTTTTACATTCTGGTATTGTTTGTTGGAAATCCCTCAACAAATCATCTGGTAGCTTCACATTTTCCAAAAGAAGTGGATTAAAAGATCCCTTACAATGAAAATTGTCATAGGTTAGTGACTAGAAGGGTATTTGGTTGTAAAACAAATGAATGAACTTGGTGATATCTTGCTATTTAAAGCATTACAAAGTTTTGATATTGCTAAGAGTAAGGCAGCAAGCTGGCAGAATTGTCAACAACAGCCCTGCTCAACCTGTGGAAAAGGCACAGGCAGGAGCTCCACAAAACCTAGCTGGTGTAAACCATGGACACATAAGAGGTGCAGCAATATCAGAGGAAGGTTGAGAGGGAAAATAGTTTTTGTGTGTGAAAGCTGCACAGATACAATTAACACTAAAATATACAGAAAATAGATTCCATCACATGCCAGGGGACAAAAAATAGTCAATAGCTTCCAGTACCTAGGTAACTAAGTCAGTAGTTAGGGTGGATGCCCCAAGAGCATAGTTACTAGAATAAGAATAGGCTGGGCAAAGTTCAGAGAGCTCCTTCCTCTGCTGGTAACAAAGGGTCTCTCTCTCAGAGTGAAAAGCAGACGGTATAATGCCCGTGTGTGAACAGGCATGCTACATGGCAATGAAACATGGGCTGTGACTGCCAAAGATATGCATAGACTTGTAAGAAATAAAGCTAGTATGCTTTGCTGGATGTATAATATCAGCATGCACATCAGTGTAAACATCCCGAGAGAAAAGTTGGGCATAAGAGGCATCATTTGTGGTGCACGAGAGACGACTGCGTTGGTATGGTCATGTGATGCATATGAACTACACAGCTGTGTGAAGATTGCCACACTCTAAAAGTAGAAGGAACCTGTGGAAGAGATAGCAGTATTTCGTCCATCTTTACATTCTAAATTCAAATTCTGCCAAGCTCAACTTTGCCTTTCATTCTTTCAGGGTCAATTAAAGAAGTACCAGTTGAGTATTGGGGTTGATATAAACGATTTAACCAGTGCATCTAAATTGCTGGCCTTGTGCCAAAATGTGAACCCAATATTGCTTAGAGTGATTGCATACTTACCACTGAATTTGGTAGAATTAAAGATTCATTATTTTATTCTCACATATGTACCCTGCAGGTACTTACAAAATACCACTCCCACACACACTGAAAGGATTCTTCACCCTTGATCTACAGGATCCCTTGACCTGCTAGAAATAGCAATATCTCAAATTATAACCCGCAACCATATTGTACCTGGAAGTTAAAAGACAATCTAAACCACCTAATGCTACCTTTATTTCCTTATTCTTTCTTTCACTTGTACATACCATACACAAATATGTTATCCATGAGAGAGCGAGAGAGAGAGGCTAAAACAGAAGGTGCCAAAGAGAGAAAGAAAGAGAGCAAGAAATAGAATTACTAAGAGAAGGCCATATAAATAGAATACCTTAATGATTCCCCTTTGAAACCACCTATTTTATGTCCTTTCATCTTTTCCATATATCTCCATCCATATATAATTTTCTCATTCACTCACATTCCCTCTAAATTACCATTCCTGAGTTTTTTCCTAATTCAAAATCCGTCTTCATTGCTCCCACACCCTGCACACACACATTTATTGTTTCACACTCCTCCCACCCACAACACTTTTCTTACTTTGTCAATGACTCCTTTTTCATTTTTTCCCTTTGTGTACTCTTCCTCCTCTTTCTCGCTCTCCCTCTCAATGATTTCAGAATGCATTTCCCTCCTCCTTTCAATCTGCCTATCTAATGTCTATCTGTCAGAGGTGACAAGAATTGCAAGAGTGCAAGTGTATATACATTTGTGTGTGTGTGTGTATGTGTGCGCCTGTGTTTGTATGTATGCATGCGCTCGTCATAGAAAAGCATTGAGTAGAATTCTGAATTCTATCACCTCTAAGGTTTCATTTTACATTAACTGAAGCCTTTAAAATTATTTAACCACACACACACACACACACACACAGAAGAGAGTGCATAAACTTGAATGCAGATGCAACTTTCTCTATGAAGACACACACAATACACGTCTGTATTATACATATATATAAACACACACACACACAGGGAAAGAATAATTAGTAAGAATATTCCAGATATAAACATCAGGGTCGTAATTACTTATCCTCACAATTATAGGTTTTAAATGAGAATCTAATGATTAAAAGAGGAACCCATTTGAGCATCAGACTACATGCTGGTTTGGTCCTTGCTTTCAGGATCAATTGTTATATTAACAATTTATCCATATTTGTTGTTATCAATCTATATTGAGGCTGTGAAAAAGTAAAAATGACATCAACTACATTTCTTGCATTTAAAAGAACAAAATAAAATGAACTTGGAACCAGGTCAGTAAAAAATATTGAAAAAGTGAAGAATACACTCAAGAATAAGAGTGGAAGAAATAATCATGAAAAAACAAACATAGAGGAAAGACTTGGAAAGACAAAGAAATACTCAGTAAGAAGAAAATAAATAATATACAATTGAGACCCATTCAGACAGATTATAGTTTGCTTAACCCCAGGTTATAACTGATAGAGTACAGATGATCCAAGATATGCCAGTTAGTATTATCAATATTCCGTCTTAAGGCAGTGAGCTGGTAGAAACGCTAGCATGCCAGGCGAAATGCTAAGCAGTATTTCATCTGACTTTACATTGTATGCTCAAATTCCGCCAAGGTTGACTTCGCATTTCATCCTTTCGGGGTCTATAAATTAAGTACCAGTTGCATACTGGGGTCAATGTAATCGACTGGCCCCCTCCCCAGAAATTTCAGGCCTTATGCCTAGAGTAGAAAAGAAACCGTTAGTATGCTGGACTAAATGCTTAGCAGCATTTCATCTGTTCTTATATTCTGTGTTCAAACTCTACCAAGGTCAACTTTGCCTTTCATCCTTTTGGGGTTCATAAAACAGTACCAGTTGAGCATTGTGAATGATGCTGAAGCCAATATTCCTTCCTATTCTAAAAGTGAAGGCTCTGATTTGAAAGAGTGGAGCAACTAGAGAAGAAGAGAGAAGAAATTATATGAACAAAAGAGTTGAAGAAATACAAAACTGTGAAGTGTTGTAAATAGCTTTCCATTTGGGTAATTTTAAATTATTGCATGCAAATTTATTCCAAAACTATGTTTGCTCAAACATATAAAAATAGATTTGAATTCTTTATAATGAACAATTATATACATACAACATACACACATGCAAATTACATACATAAGAGTGTGTGTGTGTGTGTGTGTGTGTGCATATATACCTACAACAGAAACTGTAGAATATCTCCCAAATTACTAAATAGTGTTTGGTTACATGTCTTTACATTCCAAGTTCAAATCCAGAGTGTAGACTTTGCTTTTCACCTTTCCAAAGGAAATAAGTATGTCGACAAATACAGGGGTTAATATACAGAGCATGCCAAGTATTTTTGAACAAACTTTAATGAGCCATAACTAGCAGATGCTATAGTGTAATCTATCCAATTCCTTTTCAGTTTCAAGTCTGACACAGAAAACGAAAAAGCACACTGTACTCATATATCTTGTTGCTAACCACAATGACTCAGATCACCAGGTTTTTGTAAGTGACAAGGACCTTCATTTAGGGTTGGGAAAGAGCTAGAGGCCTCTGGTGAAGAAATATTTTCTATGATGAAGAGAAAAATTATTCTCAGCAAGTCAGACGTCACCAGGATAATTAAGTTCAACCAGCAGATCCTGGACAAAATCAACAATAGCCTCAGTGGATCAATGAAGACTAGCAACAAGCAGATCAAAGTAGCAGAGTCTACTACCAGATATAAAGATAGGTACAAGTCCTACATCATCATCAATGAAGCCAACAGCCCACAATGCCAAAATTTCAATGAGGGCTGTTATGGTAGGTTTTAAGAGTTGTGAGGAACTCTTGACCATGGCATGAAATCACTTCCATGTCCACTTAGTAAATTTGCTTTGTGTCTCACTTTTGTAATGGTTACACAATGCATTCGGTATAATTCGTGTATTGTTTTATATAAAATTTAGAAATTTAATAAACAGACAGAACCAAATATTAAACATTTTGCAAGTAATCAAGACAGAGATGAGAAGGAAAAAATGTCTATTTATTCTGCAAAACAGAATTTCTAACCATCCACTGAATGTAGTTGTATTGTTGAAAATATGAATGAGCAAATTGTTGCCGAGTTAATGAAGCAGGTGGAATTGTGGGAGGAGAGTGAAATGGATTTGGAACAGGTAACACAGGTGGTCTTTGTGAAACTGACTGACAAGCTTGGGGCATCCAATTGGCCCATGTATAATGATAGGGATATGAGGGATAAAATAAAGGATAACCAGTCAGGGATTGCCATGGAAAACTGGGGTTGTGACCAGCAGAAGTTTTGTGACATGGCTCACTTACATCTGAGGATATGGAAGAAAGAGAATCAGAAAAACTGTATTCTGATGATGAAGAAGACTCAGAGAAGTCATCTTCTTCTGAATAGGAACTTGAAATATTTGAAGTTGTTGAAGAATCACTGTCCTCACTTAAAGAGAAGTCCTCCTTTAGTCGATCAGGTTGCACATGGACCGAACCAAATTTCAAGTTGTTGCTCTTATTCTTTACAGGAACAAACTTCTGTGGCACATCAATTGGCTTAGACCTCAAAGAGCCTGCATTGCGTGGTGTCTTGTGATTCTCAGTTTTGATTTTAGATACAGAATCATTTGGACTAAGTTCACCACTGACTTCATCTCTTTTTAAAGAAACTTGCAATTTGGAAGAAGTATTAGTTTTCTCGAAGACTAAATTGTAACGCTGTCTTTCACCCTTATTAACCAATGTTTTAGCATCATCAGTAATGCAATCATCTTTGGAAAGGTTCTCTTCAGCACACTGCACATTTGTCACAGCATTTACAGGCAACACCACAGAGGATGCTTCTTCACCATCTGCTGACAACATTTTTGGCTCTGAGATATTATCCTTGTTGTTGACATTGTTCTGATTTTGCTGCTTACTGGAAGAGATAGGTTGGTTATCATAAATTTCATTCAGCAGTTTGGCTGAAGATTGTCTGTAAAATTTGTTCAGTATGCTACTTACATTTGGGACCGATTCCAAGCATAAAGGAGCAGTTGTAGGCATAAGAGATTCTATATTTTCACACTTAGGCTCATTGTCATTAATTTGGAAAGACTTGAATTTTTTACAAAGTTCAGAATATTCACCAACTTCTTTTGATTTCTTGTACTGAGGAATTGTTCCCCAAGGCCAAAGGCCATCGACTTGATTGTTCAAACAGGAGCTTGTGGATTTTTGTGACATAGATGCTTGGTGGTGGTTATTGTCTGCATCTACTGATAAAACATGGTGAGTACCATTAGTAGCTCTAATACAAGAAACATCTGAAATATGTTCTTCTACAAGAAGTTCATCAATATTTTCTGTTGACGTTGCACAAGTATCAGGTTTCTCTATGTGACTATCGACAGCAGTAATCGTTGCCTTGGCAACATGACTGAGTTCTTGTTGGTGGACCTCATTGCTTTCTGTTGGAATGACAGCAGTCAGGTCTCTGTGTGAATGGCACTCATCTTGGTCTCCTGTAGATTTAACAATATCATAGTGTGTCTGTTCATGAAATAGAACATCATTTGCTGATGCAATTTTAGGCTCGGGTTTTTGTTCATGGCTCTCAGTATCATTCAATGTATCTAGACTAAGTCCACCTTGGTTCCACTGGTCATATTTCAATGAAATATCATCAGAAACATTTGAGCTATCTTGTTTTTCACATACCTTAAATATTTCAATTTTAGCTTCTTCAGACGCATTATTGTTACCCTCACTCACTTCAGATGACTCTGAAAGTTCTATAGACATCTTGTCATCACACTGGTTGTTGTGCTTAATAGATCTTTCACGAGTTTCCTTTGTTTTTATGTCTTTGTTTCCAGTTTTCTCTGCTTCAAATAAAGCTGTACCCGTGGATGTTTCCAAGTGGACATACCCGGAATTTTGGTCAGAAAAGTAATGCTGTAATTCTTGATCAGAATTTGATTTCATTTCTATTTCTGGGGATGGAATCACTGGATGATTATTAAGTTTATCAGAATGATTGGAATACTTTACAGGATTGTTTTCTGAGAAATTTTTTACAGATGTTAAAGAAGATTCTGTGTCCAGGTTGTTACAATTTCTGTCTTGCTTAGTTGGAATGGTTTCTGAGAGAACAAGATCATCCAGAGAAACATTTGGAGAAGAGCTCTTTTCCGATATAAGTTCATGTGGTATAGGATCTACAATAATAATATAATAAAACACAAAGAATAAATCATAGTATAAATATATACAGAAATAAGGAAATGCAATGTTGCTTTACCCCAAAACCCATTTTTTCCACACAGACAATCTCAGTTTGACAGACCTCACAATCCTGCATTACCATATCAACAAGTTCCGAAATAGAGCCCGATCTGGCATTGGTTGAATCAAACACTACAGATCTACAATTAAGCATAGCTCTCTGAGGCATTTGAGAAATGGTGTCATTAATTATGAAGTCAAACATAAGTGATAAAAGTGCATGCGTCACTCATATCAAATGGAGGTGATAGGCTCTTCTGCCTTGGTTTAAACCATCTTGAAATGTTATCTCAATAAAAACAGGAGCTGGTTGGAGGTAAATCTTATATCACAAATGAATAGTCAAACAAAGGAATATGCTCAGAGTGTGTAACAGTATACATGTATCTTTCAATGTGTGTCTGCCTATCTTATTACATACATGCATCACCATATCAGAAGGTATTCGTTAGTGTCTACATATTTGTGAATGTGAGCGTTTGAAAGACAAACAAAAACAAAGATATGTAAAGTGAGACAGATAGAGAAAGAAAGGGGACAAAAGGGAGAGACAGACAGACTGACAGCACACGCACACATGTGCGTGTGTGAGTGCATATGTACTTCTGACAGTTTGTGTATGCGTAAGCGCATGTGCAAATTTTTTTTGTCTCAGATAGGCAGGAACACATCCAGAGAGACACATATACTCTCTACATCATATATCAGACTCCATTAAAAAATGATGGATATTTTCATGAATTTCTGATATTTTAATGGTTGTAGGTGAAGCTGGGAACAACACAGCTGATGTTTCAATACCTGAATACAATACTCAATTTTGTCCAACTATTTTTGGGACCAAATCCCTTGGGATTATACTTTGTTTTACAAATCATATTTTGAGGGTTAAAACTTGCAGAAGGCATTTGGAGTAACCATACACTTCCTTTACGAATTTGTAAACAGTTGCTAATGGAAGAAATTGATATAGGAATGATTCGGTAATCTAATTTTTCCAGTTAGTCATCCATTACTTCAAACTAGCAAGTACAATAAAGGTTATACTTTGCTGATGTGATCAGAATAAGGCAGAAAGATGTTCAAACTTATTGCTCATATTTGCAAAAAAAAAAATTTTTTTTAATATTTGTCCCGGACTAATTTTTTCCTTCATTACATAATTACTTTTTTCCTTTACAGTAAGGTAATAATTATATATGTTGATTCTTGTTCATTAAATTCGTTAACATTAACTTACCTCCTGTTCCTTATTTTAATACTAATAGTGTCTGGATTATCTAATCTCCAAATACACTTTTAACCTTAACCTGTTTAACCCTGGGTAAGCCCTGATTAAGCAAACTTAGGATCAAAAGTGTTTATCCTAACTAATGTACTTGTTTTTTTTATTATTTCTTTTATCAAACAGTAAAGTATTGTTTGAAGGAGATTTTGAGGCTACTTCCAGCAGGTGGAGCAACCACATAGTGTTTCTCTCACTAGTATATATTTTTAGACCTTCTGCAGCTTTGTAATATGGCAAAGATGAAAGGCAAATATAAGTTTGAATCACAAAACAACAGCTTGTAACCTTGGTGTTGAAGTGACAATTTTTTTCTTTGAAGTGGGAAGGACAGTATTTAAGTTTTTAAGACTAATGGGAAGTGAAGGCATAGTCCCCAAACCTGGCCTAAGTCAAGTCTAGTACCCAAACAGTATTAAGTTAAAACAAATTAAGAGCCTAAATGAAAAAAAGCAGCCAAATTTCTTTCAGATAAAACCCTTTAATCTTAAAAAAGGAATGATATACCAGTCCATGTCATCCAGAATATAGAAAAAGGTTACTGATGAAATAAATTTGATCATAGATTTGATTGATCAGGGCTGAATAGAGGCTAACATAACAATTCTTCACAGGTACACTGGGTGAAGGGTTAATTAACCCTTGTACTAGCATATTTCTGTGAAATGTAACTGCATTCGTTGCAACTAATTTCAATAATAATGAAAACTTTAATAAAATAACTGTTATTATTAAGCTGGTGTTTGGAACATAAATTAACACAAAATTTTGATGGAAGATCTTAATCCAGATCACTTTGAAACAAGAAATTTGTATCCTAGAACCAGAAGATAATTCAGACAGGTTAAAATTAAAATAAATAACTATTAGTTTCTGAATTATCTCCCCTAATGTCACTGCCAAAATAATTGGAATAATTTTAACTTTTCAGCATTCAAATTTCTCTGTAAAATGTAATGCTTATTTATTAACATTAATACATATTGGTCATGCATTACCTCATAGATTTGAGATTTCAATGACATGATTGTTTACTTTTAGAATAATATTGTAAGGTAGCCGTAAGAGGCTGGATTTGGTCAGTTTGAAGATAAAAGAGGTAGATTATTTTGGCCAGATATGGCTGGATTAAATATTAAAGGGTTAAAGTTTGGGGTGCTGAATCTGAATATGTAATTGGTTTGCTAGACTGGCTAAAGCTAAGATAGTCGAAGACCCCATATTTGAGATTCCACCATGCTTAATCTCCTAAGCCTCTGTTACCTTTATGACATACAATAGTTGCAGAATTGATTTTTTAACATCAGGTTGGCTAATCTATTTCATATCAAATGTTGGAATAAAAAATACTTTTGTTTTTATTATCTGCTCTTTTATATTATGGCAGATACCTCAGCTCTTGTTTCCTCACTGAAATCTCTAAGATTTTCTGAAAACCTGTCCAAGTGGCTATGGAGGGAGTGTACTTTTATTTTCAAAATCGTTCAGTATTCTTTCCACCAATTCTTCATATTTTTCTGCTTTCATGCTCCCCAAGAAATGTTCAATGACTGAGAACTTCACCAAGCAGAAATTTTTAAAAGCATTCATATATTACAAAAAACTAGAATCTATGATGAATTTACAAATATGAGAATCAGCAAGAAGTTCTCTTGCAACGATCTATAAATATACTTGAAGTAATCACCATCTCTGTCAAAAGCTTTAACAAACTGCTTTGTGAGTCTACTACAGAGGAGAGAGAAAATGTTTTCTCTTTGAATTAATGGTTTGTCAATGATGGTCATTGTTCCGACAGCCATTGTCTCCCTTGAACGCCATGTCACCTTTTCTCCCCAATGATCTGGCCTTGTTTGACTGCCCCATAAGCACATGAAACACTTTGGTGTCCAACCAATAAATACACCATCTTTCAGTCAAAGCAAATAGAGCACAAATACAAATGATAGTAGAGCTTCTGCAAAACAATGTTAAGGTTTTCATATTCTTCTTTAAATTTGACAAGCAATTGGTGAAAATGCAAGGCAATTTCCATTACATAGTAAAATGCATTTCAAACTTTTGATGGAGCTGTCAATAAAAAGCCACCAATCTTGTGGTCAATATTCTGGTATTCCCAATTAGAGTAAAAGTCCATGGATATAATAGCAGTAGACAAGATTTTCATCTTTGCTGAAGTAAGGGAGAAGTGCCTCCTCTCTTTTTCAATAGGCTGTTATTTTAACTTTTGGTTGTAGCCACTTTTTTTGTTTTCAACCAGGATGTTATAAGTTCAATGAACTGCACAAGAAGACTGTGGTTTCACATCAGATCATTATCTTCTTTTAGGGGAGCTGTTTTACTGACAAAATACTTACTTCACATTCATTTCCACTGTTACCAACTGCAGTAAAAACCAAACTTTGCATTTCTTCAACATCTGATAAAAGAAAGCTCAGATAGAGAGGTAAACACTAATACTGGAAATTTTTTGCAATGTGGTACAGGTCTCTACGCAGATTCCAAATCAGGATATTTCCATCTTTGTCTTTTGCAGCAATTGAAACCTCCAAGACAAATGACACACAACCATCACTGTAGTAGTTTTGTAGCTCTTGTCACACCCTCAACCCTCTGAAAACTAATTGTTTCATTGTACTTCTGTACATTTCTGAAGGGAGTCTATAGAGACATTGCATTGTTTACAGTGAGCCCATAACTTACGTTGATCACCAAGCTTTACTCCAAAATGAGAAAGATATGCTCTTTTTACAAAGTCAATGATATTTTTTCTATGCTTTTACATAGTATATTTGTCACAGATGTAGTAAAATACACTTGGAATATTCAAAATGGCTTGTTGTAATGAACTATTTACTTCATTATCTCTCAACGAAAAAAAAAAAATCAATTGTTCACAATAAAATTGAATAATAATGTAGAAGAGTAAAATATGGAGATTGAAAACCCTGCTGCATATGTCAGTAGATATGTTGGTAAAATTGGACGATTCAATGGTATTATCAACTATGGTATCTTTGGCTGAATTGTTGAATGTTAAAGTATTACGACAACTGACTACAATTAACTCTACATTCTAATCATATTTGGGAAAATTTCTGTAGACTGGGGCATCAAAATTTGAGGTGAATCCATTATTTCAAAAACAAGAGCCCATCTGGAAGAACAGATGTCATTTATGGATTCAGCATCCCCTAATTACCATAAATTCATTTGAATATGTTGATAACTGAAATAGAAATTTTTCTTTTTCTTTGAACAGTTTCATTGTTTACAGAAATTCAAGGGAAAATACCTTCATCTGCTTTATATTCAAACTACTAAAAGATTGCAAGAATCAGTAGAGTATTAGACTAAAAATGCTTTTCAATATTAACTTATCATCTGAAATCCCACCAATAAGAATTCATTATTCTACATGATTTTTGTACTCTTTGATTTAAAAGTGAAATGTATAAAATAATCTTATATTAAACAGACACAGGTCAACATATTGAAATGTTATATTTTCAAGTTATTTTTCCTTCTTCGTGATCTTTGTAGAAGGATGTTTTCTTTTTCTCCACATCTTTTCTCCTCAAATGAAATATTTAAAAGTGAGTTACTTCCCCTGAGTTTATATTTCGAGTAACATTTGAAAAGTAATATTTACCTGGGTACAAATTAGGGATATTAAGGTCAGCTAAAATACACAATAACTATTTTAATACTGAATTATTTTGACCAATAATTCAATTTGCTCTCGATCAGCTCAGGCTATTATTAAAGGTGTTCTAGCTGGGATAATCCATCTTTTCTAAGTTCCCTCACTGGTTCGAAGAATATCAGTTTTCTAAAATATCAGTCACAACAGCAAAAAGTATAAAGGACCGACACAGTAATAGCATTACGGTTATTCTGATTACAGTAACATGGATTTAATTTATGTCTATGACAGTATGGTTAAAAAGCTCGCTTTGCAATTATGTGGTTTCAGGTTCAATCTCACTATACAACATCTTGAACAAGTGTCTTCTATAACTTCTATGCCTTATGAGTGCATTTAGTGGATGGAAACTGTATGCATGTCTGTGTTTGTCCCCAAACCCAACAACCATTCTACAACTAGTGATGGCTTATTTATGTTCCTTTAACTTTATGGATCAGCAAAAGAGACTGGTAGAATAAGTACCAGACTAAAAAAAAAGGGGGAAAGAAAAAAGTACTGAGTGAAACAAGTAAAAAGACAAAGATAATTCATCCCAATCGGTAATGGCCTTATCCTTATGATTCATTTTCATAAAAATTATACATTAGCCTAGTCTTGTTCCAATTTTTGCAGTCGCCTGTATTTTCAAAACAGAGTTAAATTCTTATGGAAAGAAAAAACAAGAAAAAATTAGGCAGATAAAAGCAAGAATTCAATGAAGGAAGTTAAAATCATAAAAAAAACGAAGATTTTCTGACCTGGAAGTGGTTTCAGAGATGTATTACAAACACTCTCGACCTTTTTCAGACATTTCATGCCAACATCTCCAGCAACCAAAGTTATTGCAGCACCATAGCTCCCTGAAATAAATAGAGAAATTCTTCAGCTGTGCCACTGTTAGTATATAAAATAACAGAGTGTGACCAGTCAGACATCACTAATTTTTCCATGGATAAGGGTTGAAATTGGATTCAGCATTGTACACTGGTGAATCATTCAACTGTACAGGTCAACGCCTATAAACAATGATAAATGATATCACCTGTAGTACCTACTAAGTACTAGCTAAGTATCTTGGTAATGGACAATATACAGTATCATTATCATCATCATCATCATTCAATGCCCATTTTCCATACTGGCATGGATTGTACAGATCAACTGGAACCAGCAGGTCAAAAGACAGTACCAAGCTCTGCTGTCTGCTTTGGCATGGTTTCTTATGGCTGGATGCCCTTCCTAACACTAGTCATTTTACAGAATGTCCAGGTACAGACTATAGACCTCTTGGATATTTGTCCAATATTCTTTTGATTTGGCCCATCAACACACAAAACTGGGAAAGTGTTAAAGAACATAAAAAGAAGATGAAAAAAATTCAGTTAATTTGATGCAGCAAAGGAAAATCTATGTTAAATTAGTGTCATCATATTCATCAGACTGAAGGAAAAAAATCTCATTAATAGTATGTATGCAATAAAAAGAAGAAAACAGCTCAACGACTAATATCTGATGTTGGCAAGTGCAGGCTACAACTTTAAATATGCTTCAGTCTCATCAGACCTCTTCAGCAACATGAAGTCTTATCCGTACTGGGTAGATAAGTGATAAGAGAATCTCTATTTTGAGGTAGAATAATATAAGTAGACATCAAAAGAATTATAATGAAAAATAAATCACTCTGCTAGAGCATGATAATGAAAGACAATATTGTTGAGTGTGACATGGTAACTACATTGTTCTTTTATTTCTATGTAGTAGGCCAACTTGGTCAACAAATTCTATCACAATGATCTCCCAACAATTTTTAAAATGGCAGATCATATTCAAGTCCTTAAACATTCTTTGAACAGCTTTTCCACAATAAAGATGATGTGACCACAGCTAGAACATGGTCCAATGTTAAATCATAGCAGAAGCAAACATGCTACACATCATATATTTTCAGTAAGTCAATAGGGTACCAGACATCTAGTAGAGGAGTTTGTGGTTCATAAAAGATAGTGTTAGATCATTCAGGAATAGGTTTGTCAAAATTTGGTCATGAGAAAGAGTCGATGACTATGATCTTCATAGATCTCCAAGACAACTGATATCAATGCAGATGAGGCTTGTCTTGAACAGTTCAAAGAAAAACTTAACATGAGAGGGAATTTTAGAGGGAACAAATTGGGAAGAGCAGGTATCACAGGCCTGCAGCATAGACAAAATAGAGGAGACAAGATATTTAGATGGGACTGGGTGAAAAGTGGCATGATACCAGCAAGCATGAGGAACAGAGACCAAACTAGTAATGTTAAAAAGAGCAGCACATCTGTAGGCCAAAGTTTGCAATATGCTGGTCAAGAAAACCATGCCAATCAAAAGGGTACATTTTTTATGGGAATATTTAGAATGTTCATATGTAGCAATAATTTTTTTTTCTGCAAGAGAAACTACACATGATATAGTAGTACTTTATCCACTGAAATATTTATCTCCCATTCCTTTAATACGATAGAGACTAACTTGTGCATCGTCCCCAAAACTACTAAGCAGTTGACTTTAAGGGAGGCAATTTTGAGTTGGGCAGTTAAAGAACAAAAAATCTATCGATTCTGTTTTATTTCCTTCACATTGAAAAGTTAAACATCTTTTATGAGATCTACAGCTTGCATCTAATTACTACTACAATGTCATGACTCTAGCAAAGACATTGAACCTTCAGTAGCTCAGATAACAGCTCAGATAAGCTTATAATTGACAAGAGTTTTGCAGTATCAAAGGTAAAATCTCAAAATCATAACAAATTCAGTCTTAACTACTGAGATGTTTCAGAGGAAATTCTGCTGAAAATTCTCAACATTATCATTATTCTGATATCTTAATGATCAACTGTACAAGAGACATCACACATTAATTGATGTTTCTAGATAAAGACAAAATACATTTGGGGATATCAAACTTCATCTCTCACATTTTGTAACACCTTAGAAAGAAAAATAATGAAAAACCCAACTGGAAATGTGTGTCTTTGAATGATGAACAAGCCTGTCTTTGAGTAACAAAAAAGCCTTGACCAAGAAGGTGAAACAAGCATATTATGAGTGACGGAACAAGAGCAGGTAGAAGTAAAGAAACAAGCTCTGGCATGTAGGGTATGAAAATACATTAAAAATAAATGCCATGACAATAATTCATCTCAGCATTTTAAATATTGAATTGTTTATCAAATTCCACTACAGTAAACTTTTGCAACTGTAACAGTGCCAAATTAATTTTCAGTAAGAACTAATACAGACAAAAAGTCAGCATCAGAACCAGACTCCATCACTTGACAAACAGACAGATCATAAGCTGACAAAATACCAGTTTTTCTTCAATGGGTTTCTTTTTAAATCTACAATAGAAATGTTCAGCTTTTGGGCCTCCAATCTACCTTCTTAGGAATAAATAAGGATAAATATCGCTATTCACAGGAATGATCCCCGTGATATAGAATGGTACTTTTAGCACATCTTCCTTGCCACTTTTTGGAGTATAACATCATTTTATATGCTGTGACAACAAAACATTTGCATTACTTTATGACATACTAAGGTTATTAATAAAGTGTCCCTTTTAAAATAAGAGACAAAAGCAGTCTATACAATGCCAGAAGCAATGTATGTGTGTGGAATTTTGGTGTACATAAATATGACTTACCATATCGACCAGCACGCCCAATACGATGAAGATACACTCTGGGATTTTTTGGCAAGTCTAAGTTTATCACAAGATTTACATTCTCAGCATCAATTCCACGTGAAGTCTGTAAAGAGATCAACAGGAAATATATATAAAAACATACAATATACATATATAAAAAATGTGACAACATAAAGTGTGTGTATATTGTCAAGTAGAATATTTTTGACCAGTTATGAGAGCAAACTGAAAAGTTCATAGGCTGACTAGAAAGGAATGATGTTAAGAATGTAAAAATCTTGCATTCATTAATTTCAACTCTTCTTAATAACTGCACCGTTTCTTTACAGGTCAGCTGACATCTCACTGTTCAAAGGAGACTTCAGAAGTAACTAGTAGCAATTTCTCTTCAAAATAGATAAAATTTGGCATCATGGTGTTATCAAGGACCTGCAGAAAAAAGTTTTAGCCCCCAAGGACATCTATGCTTTATTATACACCAGCTTTATGACCTGTGCAAAAGTGGGCAGCTGAATTTAGGAGGGGAAAGGGGTCTCGAAAACGACCCAAAGTCTGGACGTCCTGCAACCACTGAGGAACACATTGTGTTGTCCACATGGTGATGGGTGACAGGCAATTGAGTTTAAATCAAATAGCCAATGTTATTAGCATATCCCTTAAGAGAGTTGAGAATATTCTGCATAATGAACTTGGTATGACAAAGGTTTCTGCTCAGTGGGTGTCACATCTAATACCAGATCAAAAGTGCACCAGGTTGATCACATCACAGCAGAACCTGACATTGTTTAAAGCAGATCTAACTGGTTTATTTGAAAATTTCATAAGTCAGGATGAGTGTTGGTTTCATCACTTTGAGCGAAAGACAAAAAGACAATCCATGCATTGGAAACATGCCCTCTCCACCTGCTCCAAAGAAGGTCATGGTCATTTCGTCTACAGGGAAGTTGATGGCCTCAGCTTTTAGAGATGCAGAAGGCATTGTGTTTCTAAACACTCCACCAATCCATATTTCTAGATTAGTCCCTTTTTTAATCAACTCTGAATGAATGAAAGACAAAGTTGATCATAGCAAGATTTGAACTTGGTGTAGAGTCGGAATAACTACCACAAGGCATTCTATCTTCTACTCTAACAACTCTGCCAATCCACTGCCTAAAATTCAACAGAAATATTCTAAAGCTTTTACAGCCATTTCTACAACTCACTACTTCATAAATAATAATAACCCTTTCTTATTTTGGCACAAAGTCAGTAATTTTGAGAGGGTGGGGAAGTCAATTATATTGACCCCAGGGCTTAACTGGTACTTATTTTATTAACCCCAAAATGATGAAAGTTGACATTGGTGGAATTTGAACTCAGAACGTAAAGCCAGGTGAAATGCTGCTAAGAATTTTGTCCAGTATGCTAACAATTCTACCAACTTGCTGCCTTATAAATATAATAAAGTGAAAAGAGACATTCTCTTTATTTAGGAAGAGAATGAGCACAGACGTTAAAGTGTCGGGTAAACTACTTCACAGTATTTGTTGCAGCACTGCATTCTTATATTTTGGGATTGATAAGTTATCAGTGAAGGACGGCAGACTGCCAGAATTATTAGACACTTGGATAAGAAGCAATGCAGTATGTTCTGGATGTCTATGTTCTTAGTTCAAATTCTTAGATAACAATGGCTAAAGCTAATCACCAAACCAAAGAGATATTCCTTCCAACATACATTTGGCCAGCATGGACAGGTAGGCTTGCAATGATATACTGAGACTTAATCCAGCAGAACTTTGTAAAAGTCAAACTAAAATGGAATTGTCTTTTTAAGAGGAGAGCATGAAAAGAGTGATATGAAATTAATCCTTACCAAATCAGTTGAGACTAAAACACGGCACTGGAATGATTTCAAACTAGCCATTGCTTCATTACGTTCTTTCTGATCTAAAGAACCAGCAATACAGCAAGTTGGCCAACCTTGTTCTTCCAGTTGAACTGCCAAACTCTGAGCGCTGCAGAATTAAAAAGAAAAACGTATAAACAAGTCATTTTAGTAGAATAATGCAATTATAAATGGCATAAAACTAATGTTAATAGCATATGTCCCAGCTAGAAGTACCTGTTTTATTTTACTTGGTATAAAATCTCTCAGATTGAGAAAGAAAAGTAATGTTATGATATCGTAAAGCATGTTGTAAAGGAAATTAGCAAATGGTTCCAAGTGAAAATTTAGTTGTTTTACAAAATAATCATTAACATTGTGTAAAGAATGATATAGTTGTTTGTTGATATTTGAATTAAATAAACAATATTAAAATTTTCTTTCACTTGATAGCCAACAACACTAAATGGAATATTCTAGAGCCAAACTTTCCTACCCACATTGGCCAACCAAAGCTGAGATTCTTTTCCCACAATGGCCAACTAGAGTCAAGATTTTATGCCCATTACCAGAACTAATCTTCTTCAATTACAATAACCAAACACAATCAAGATTTGTAGCCAACATTGATTGACCAAAACCAGCATTTGTTGACCATACCAGCTGACTAGAGCCAAGATTCTTCACCTATACAGGTCAACCAGACTCAAGATTTCTTGCCCACATTGGCCAAGATTTCTAGCTTGTGTTAATGTCTTAGAATAAAGATTTTACTTTTGAAGATCAATTAAGCTTAATCCAAAGAATAACCATTATCTCAGTAGTTGATTTTTGTAGAAAAATTTCAAGAGGAAAACAAAATTCTTTGAATATTATAAAACATGGAAACTTACCCAGATTGAAGGTTTGAGAATACAAGACACTGGTTAAACACTACTGAAGAGAGAATCTTAATAGCTGCTTTTGCACTATACTCAGCAACTTTTTGCACAAGTGGGTGGTAGGGGATCTTCAAATAATATTGTTTGATACCTAAAAACAAAAACAATTTATGTCCAAGATGTATAATATTAATAAGGCTGTGCAAAAGAGTAAGAATAAATAAATCATAATAGTTTATACGAGTTTTATTTAACCAGTGAGCAGAAAGGCAAACAAATCGCAAATCCCTTTAGTTAGATAGCCCTGCTTGAGCTGTAGAAAAGGCATAGGTAGAAACTCCGTAAGATGTACCTGGTGTAAGCTTTGGACACAAGAGGTGCAGCAATATCAGAAGAAGGTTAACAGGGAAGATAGACTTTGTGTAAGGAAGGTGCTCAGGTACAATAAACACAAAAAACGTACAGAAAATAGATTCCATCACATGCCAGCTTCTGTTACTTAGGTGACCAAGTCAGTAGCAGGGATGGATGCTCTGAGAGCATAGCTGCTAGAACAAGAATAGGCAGGGCAAAGTTCATAGAGCTTCTATCTCTGTTGGTAATAAAGGGTTTCTTGGTCAGAGTGAAAGGCAGACTGTATGACGACTGTGTGCAAAAAGCCATGCTACATGGCAGTGAAACATAGGTTGTGACTGCTGAGGTTATGCACAGGCTTGTAAGAAATGAAGCTAGTATGCTCTGCTTGATGTGTAATATCAGTGTGCATGTGCGACAGAGTGTAAGCATCCTGGGAGAAAAGTTGAACATAAGAAGCATCAGATGTGGTGTGCAAAAGATACAACTGCATTGGTATGGTCATGTGATGGTTATGGATGAGGACAGCTGTGTGAAGAAGTGTTGCACTCTAATGGTAGAGGGAACCTGTGGAAGAAGTAAACCTAGGAAGATATGGGATGAGGTGGTGAAGCACGATCTTTGATTGTTGGGCCTCACAGAGACAAGTGACCGAGACTTTTGGACATATGCCTTGTTTGAGAAAACCTGTCAAGCCAAGTGAGATTGTAGTTGTGGCTGGTGCCAGTGTCATTTAACTGGTCCTTTAAAAGCACCCTTCAATCGTTAAGCAACATGCTTGTGAAGACGTGTCAAACTAAGTGAAATCATAGCTGTGGATGATGCAAGTGCCATCTGAGTGGCACCCATGCCAGTGGCACATAAAACACACAGTTCATGTGTTGGGCCTCATGGAGACAGTGACACCAAGCTGAGGGAGATTGTAGTCATGGCCAATGTCAGTGTCATGGAACTGGCCCGTTAAAAGCACCCTTCAATCGTTGGGCAATATGCTGTGCATGTGATGACCTGTTGAACTGCGTGAGATTCTAGTTGTGACTGATGCCAGTGCCATCTGACTAGCACCTGTGCTGGTGGCACATAAAAAGCATCATTCAAGCATTGGGCCTCATGGAGGCAGTGACAGGTGACCAAGACCTTTGATGATATACCGTGCTTGTGTTGATCTGTCAAGCCAAGTGAGACCATAGTTGTGGCCAATGCTGGTGTCAGGTCAATGGCAGCCATGCCGGTGGCATGTAAAAGGCACCTACTACACTCTCAGAGTGATTGGCATTAGGAAGGGCATCGAGCCATAGAAACCTTGTCAAAGATTGGAATCTGGTGCAGCCCCCCAGCTTATCAGTTTTTAGTCAAACTGTCCAACCCATGCTAGCATGGAAAGTGGACGTTAAATGATGATAATCTTGGCAGGGCAAAGTTAACTGAAGCAAACAGAAAAGCAAAAATGTTCCAGTACATTTGGTTTACTACAAGTTATTTTGACCAGTATAGTATGGGGGTGGGTGCTGAGTATTGCCAATTATACTGACCCTCAATACTTGGTTGAACTTTATTTCCAGAGTGATGAAAAGCAAAATTGACCATGGCAAGATTTGAACTCAGAATGTAAAGGACTATAATAGTACTAGCAGAATTGCCCAGTGTTGCTCGGGGCTGAATTGCTTGAAAGTACTGTTAATGATTGCACTGAATTATGATGATTATTCAGGCAAATATTGATATAAGTTTACGGCGAATGAATGTATTTGTCGGTGATCCTCTGTTGATTTGACTTTCGGCTGACCTAGCTGAGGTCGTAGGTGAAAGGGATAGTTTCAATGAGTTTTTGACAGGATAAAGAAAAATGTTGTTGTGGTGGTATGAGGTTGATAGTGTTATGTTGTCTGTACGGAAATAAAATTGAATTGTTGGTGTGTGTTTGCAAATGTGTTCGAATGAGAAAGTGAATTGTCTTTGGCGCCTTTTTTATTAATAACAAACACACGTGTGTGTGTATGTGTGTTTGAGTGTTTGTATGTAGTTGTTTGAAAAGTTTGTGTTTGTCATATATGTATATGTTTGCGTGTATGTGTGTGTGTGAGGAGTAAATTGTTATGTATTTATTTTTTTCTGTTTCCTAGCAGAATGTGTGATGTTGAATGTATTTTTAAGAGTGGTAGAAAGAGGATATGAGAGTGGTATACACTTGCAAAGAGAAAGTAGCAGAAAGTGTGGTAATAGAAGGAGTAAACCAGTTGAAATGAGAGAGGCAAATTGTAAAATATTGAGTTTTATCGAATTTTTGCTTAATTGGGGGACAAATTGAAAAAAATTTATATGCCATGACCCAATCAAATCTACTTCGAAAAATCATAGCTAAATTCCAATTGAAGAAATTCTATATTGTACAATCGTATAGCAAACAAACAGTTACAGACAGAGACAATCTGCCTTTTATAGATTATGATACAATAGTTTGTCAGAAGCTTTAATGATTCTGCCAACCCAACACCCTATTTTCAACAATAATACTACCATGCTGAAATTATTATGAAATAGTTATGTATGATGGAAATTCCCATCAAGTGGTAGATATATTTATAATGACTTTAATTTAGAAAAGGTTGCACAGCTTTGACACACAGCATGTAAATCAGAACAAAAGTCCATTCACAAAACAACTAGAAAAATTAAATCTTTGACAGAGCATTATCAGATCAATAAATGACTTTGAAGCTATAAATAATAGGGAGAAAACTGAGGCACAGGTAGAATATTGTATTCTGCTCACACGCACAAAAAATATCAGTAGATTTGAACTCATGGTTCATGAACATATAGTCCAAAACCTTATCCACCAGGCCATAACACTTCTACATTGTGTATACAAACGTATATCAACATTGATATTCCATTAGCTATTGTTTCAGAAAAGTGGTATTGATGTTGATAGGTCTTGTTTACATTATGACCAAGTCAAAATTGTGTTTTCAAAGAGTGGAATATATGGGCATTACTGTTTGAGTTCTGGGACTCATCGGGCCAGTTACCCAGTTTCCATGACATATAAGTTACTGAGATCACAACAGCCCTTCTGAAGTGGTTGCCTGCCCATTGCAAAGTTACTCATTTATAGCTATGTAGACTGGAGCAATGAGAAATAAAGTGTTTTGCCTCAGAACAAAATGCACTGCCCCGATCAGGAATTGAAACCATGATCTTGTGATTGAGAGCACAACATCTCAGCCATTAGGCCATTTGCCTTCCGTGGAATATATAAATCCTGAAAAATGAGTGAGGGTTGACAACCAAAGGTACATTCCCCTGTTAAAATCCTCCTCCAAATCAATTCTTGTCCAAGCCATGTTAGCAGAGGAAGATGGACATTAAAAGAATGAACAAACAAGCTATGACACAATAAATGATCCTCTGTGTAGTCACTTACACTTTTAGAAATAGCAGGTCAAGTACCAACTCTTCCTGTGGCTCATGTGATCTTAGATATTCTGAGTATAGACAGGATAGTTGGTCACGGTTGGAATGCTTTTGATTATAATTCTGCTCAATCAGGGTTCAGATGAAAGTAAAAGAACAAGCTCTAGACCAAACTGAAAAGCCAGTCTTCATAATGATAAAAAAAATAATTGCACAAAAACAAAAAATAAAGCATATAAAATATTCAATAAATATTAGAAATTTTTAAGACCAGATAAACTTTGGACCATTTACCTAACAAAGCCAAGTGTGATGTATTGAGTCTGATATAGGTAGGGTTCCGCATGTAATGCATCAAGTGTTTGGCAAGGTACTCCGGATAAGTTGCAGACAGAGCAAGCATCTGTTTATTTTCAGGCAAAACTGAATATATCCAACTAAAAACAAAACAAAAAAAAATGAAAACCAGAGAAAATTATCAAGAAATAAATAAAATGCAGATGAGGTTATCAAAAATATTTGAAAACATGTTATTTCATATTTATTTGCTAACACCAAATTTAGTATGTATATATGTAGGCATAAAGAACACTGCTGCATCTACTGACCACCAAATCCCATAATTGTAAAGGACTATCTTGAATTCTCTTAAATCTTCTCTGTGATTTTCATGTATGAAATCTTAATATTCATCTATCTACTGTGAATTATTTCCCAGCTTTCTATATTATTATATTTATAAATACATTTGTATAATTTATTTATAAATGCTTTGAAGCCATTAACAACCACCTGTCTACCTTTTATTTTATTTTTGACCTCATGAATATAAAAGTGTAACAGTTAAAGAAAACTTGTAGACTTTATCCATCATCTGGTTTCACATCATTTACTTGGTTCTTAGATGCTTTCCACATAGTTTACTGCTTCTTACTTCACTCATGATGTTTTGGTCAACCCTGGGCTATGGTAGAAGATGGTTGCCCAAGGTGCTATGGGTAGAACTGAATCTGAAATCATGTGGTTGGGAAGAGAACTTCTTAACCAAACAACCACACCTGTGCTTATATTCTTATTAACAGAACTGGAAAAAATTATTTAGATCGTTGTAAGAATTACAAAAAAAGGCTGAGTATTAATGAGTTTAAAGTAGAGGTTGTTGAAATGTTTTGTGGAAGATCATTTTTTTTTTTTCATTTCTGATGAATTTTAATGATTGGAAGAGAGAAAAAGAAAGATGCTGGTTACAACTGCAAATGCTTTGTGTGTCCATTTATATTTAGCCAAAATTTAGTCACAACTAAGAACAAAACAAGCAAAATAACATGTAATAAAAAAAAACCTGAGCTCACTTAATGTCTGCTTGGAACTGTTCATCTAATAACTGGTCAGCTTCATCAAGGACAAACAAACGAATACTTTTGGTTCTCAGGTAGCCTTTTTCAATCAAGAACTTAATTCTTCCTACAACATAGTTAAAGTATAATGATCTTAATATCACAGAAAAATTAGAATTAATTAAAAGATAAAGTAAACTGAAAGAAAGCAAAAATCTCCTGCTCCTATTCACCTATTTCCATCTCCACCATTTTGTCTACCACAAGCCTTAAACATTTCATTATCAATTTTTAGCCATACACTTAATTATAAACCCCTCAGTTCATCCAGCATAAGGAACAGAGAACAGGATCATCTGAGAATACTAGCTGAGATATATTATCTTATTCAGCAAGTAGAGAATATCTATAACAGACTGAAATGAAGAAGCAGCCCTTTTAAATATTGCTCAGAAATGAAAAATATTTTAATTTTATATTTTATCAATTTAAACAAATTTAGAAATAAAATCAATATCTAAGAAACGAAATCTACCAACCAGGAGTTCCAACTGCTATATGGCAGATCTTCAGATTATTCTTATCATCAGTTACAGACAAGCCACCAATGAAAGTGGCACACTTGAGGCCAGTTACACAGCTACCAATACTGGTTATCACCTGCCATATTTGGAATGCAATCTCACGAGTTGGAGCCAAGACAAGGACCTGTAGATTTGAAGAAAATTATTTAAAAAACCTTGTATATGAGGAATTTTGTTTTGGTTTTAGTATTAACATTGTCAACATTATCAAAGTCGTTATCATCATCATCATCATCATCATTTAGCGTCCGTGATGATGATGATGATGATGTTTGCAAGTATTATTTTGAATACTGACATTAGTTGGATTAATTGTTCTGCAGTAGACTATACCACTATTATTAATGAGCTTGTATTAATATAAGATATCAATTATACAACATCAGCTGTCTCTAACATTCAACCGTAAGTACCTTACATCATTGCTTTACATTTACTTCTGATACCGGTATGAGTTGAATGAGTTGTCATAAACCTAGTCAGTTATTATTCAATTACTTCCCCTCTTAGACAAGTTGAGGATGTCTTGCATATATCGCAAATCCTCGAGTATAATACGCAGGGGATTTTTAGGGGGCTGTACCTCTGAAAAACCTAAACCTTGTGTATAATACAAACCCCTTCTCTAACTTGAGTCGTGCATAATTAAGCCAGCAGCAATTAGTCGAACAAACACTTCTGCGGATGCGTAATGCAATAATGGTGATGTTCTTAACTGTTATATGGGAATGTAAATATGTTTGCAAATTGATTTTGATACATGTTATTCTGTGTTCTGAATACTTTTATTTTAATAAATGTTGCTTACTGCAAGTTATGGATGATTCTTTTATGACTTCATTGCTTTCAGGCTTAGCTTAAGGTATTTTCGCGCCCGACATCACAAAATGCGTCTGAATAAACATAGCCGGACAACAAATAGAGACTCGGACATTGCTTAGAAACTATTTTTCATTTTTAACCTCATATATAGTACGCACTAGGGATTTTGACCTTTAAATTTGGGGGAAAAAATGCGGATTATACTCGAGGATTTATGGTACTTTTTATTTTTGACAGGATTTCTATAACTGAATGTCATTTCAAACACAAATCACTTTACAGGATGTAGTTATTGTGGTACCTGAACAAGAGAGGTGCTGTGTTCTGGGACGACAAAAAAAAAAGGGGATCCTCCTGATACTTGTTAGCATTTTACATATTTGTATAATTGCATGTCATCATCATTTTATGTCTGTTTTTTTAATGCTGGTATGGGTTGGGTGAGTGATGACAGACCAGTCATTTCTTATTTGGAACTGCTGTTCCCAAAGACTGAGGTTCGTGTATGTCATCAAGTATATGCCCTCCCTATTGACAACCACTTACAACAAAGTGTACTCAGTGCATTTTTTCATGCAATCAACATTAGAAAGGTTAAATAGTTTCCAGTGAGACAAGACTAAAGAGACTTCACAACCCTATCCATTCTCTGCTCATTTGCCAACCACTTCAGAGAGTTTTGGGTGAAGTTTTCATGGCACTCATACAAGAGAAGTATTTCACATCACTGGAGAATGTTTTTCTATTGCTTAACACTAAACTATAAAAAATAGAATGGAATGTGTTCATTAGTAAAACTAACTGACCTTGTTACATATTTTAGTTAGTAGATGCTAGTGAAATAATACGTATATATTATACTAGCTATGTGGAGTCCACTTCTAAACTATAGGAAAGGTGAACTGCTGTTCTGCTGGTAGCAGGTCTCCTGGAACGTTTGTCCCTATCAACATTTTTCAGCCATCTTGGAAACGTCTGAACCACTCGGACACTTGTGCATGGCTCACACACTCCTCTCCATACGCTTTCTGCAACTTTGCGTAGGTCTCTGAGCAGGTATCGCCATGACAACTTTCTCTGTCATGGTCAATGCAATGATCACATGCTATGCACCTTCCTTCCAAGCACTATTGTAAACAGCAGAAGTGGGTTAGAACATTAAAACTTAGTGCGCATGCACTGCAGAGTTCAATGTCAATCTGTGCCAGGCGGCTTCGCTCCGCGTGCTTTAGCTTCATTATTATGGTGACAGTCCGGATACTTATTGACCAGACTTCATATATATATATATATATATATATATATATATATATATTTTATATATATATATATATATATATATATATATATCAAAAGCCCTACATTCGCTAACTCACAGCAGATGACCAATTCTTTCACACCTAACTTTTACTTTGCTCACCAGATAACAAGGATACAAATTCTTCATTTGAAGTTTATGATGCCAAGAGAATTCAAACTGCTTTAAATATACAAAACTAATACTTTGAGTAATTTCTCTCTGCAAATTTATCAACAAAATATGCTAATTTTCATGCTAATTCATACAAAACTTTATAACTATTTCGTAATTCATTATCACTAAGCAAGCATGGTGAAGTATGCTTTATCAGTTTAATACTTAAACTTACCTGGAGTTGCCTCCCTTAAAGATGAATAACTGAAAATTCACATTTTATATATAAATAACCTTATTGAGAGAACTTCACAATATTTATTAAAATTTTCAATTATGTCTTCAATTCAAAGTTTACAAGTGTTTCATTGAGTTAAATATAATTTCAATAAAATTGAAGTTAATAATTTCTTGTAATAAACATTAACTACTCTGCTTGCGAAGACCTGTTGAGACAAGTGAAATTGAAATCGATCAAAAATCAATGGAAATTGTAGTTGTGATACCAGTGCCAGTGGCATGCAAAAGAACCATCCGAACGTGGCCATTGCCAGCACCGCCTCGACTGGCCTCCATGCCGGTGGCACGTAAAAAGCACCAACCGATCGTGGCCGTTGCCAGCTTTGCCTGGCACGTAAAAAGCACCCACTACACTCACGGAGTGGTTGGCGTTAGGAAGGGTATCCAGCTGTAGAAACACTGCCAGATCAGACTGGAGCCTGGTGCAGCCTCCTGGCTTCCCAGACCCCAGTTGAACCATCCAACCCATGCTAGCATGGAAAGGGGGTGCTAAATGATGATGATGATGATAATAATAAGATGTTTAACCCTTTAACATTTAAACTGGCCCAAAATATTCTACCTGTTTTACAAGCAAACTCACAAGATCCACCCCTACCCAACAATGTCAGACTAAAAACAAACAATCACTGAAATCTCAAAGCTACAACATAAAGCAATGTGAATAAATAAACACTGGATTTGACAAAGTAATCTGAAAGCTAAAGGGTTAATGCAGCAGCATCACAATAATAATTTAATGGCTTCCGTGCCGGTGGCACATAAAATACACCAATCCGACCGTGGCCGTTGCCAGCCTCGCCTGGCACCTGTGCAAGTGGCACGTAAATAACACCCACTACACTCACGGAGTGGTTGGCGTTAGGAAGGGCATCCAGCTGTAGAAACATTGCCAGATAAGACTGGAGCCTGGTGCAGCCTTCTGGCTTCCCAGATCCCCGGTCGAACCGTCCAACCCATGCTAGCATGGAGAACGGACGTTAAACGATTATGATGATGATGATGTTATTGGCATAGGCAGGATTCCCAACTACATGGTTTCAGGTTCAATCCCACTATGCAGCACTTAGTTTTCTTAGATAACCTTGCACTTCATGGAAGCCTTGTAAGTGAAATTTAACTGAAGTAAATTGTTTGGAAGCTGTCAGAAGGCCCATTTCTGTCTTGGGCTGGCAAACTTAGTCCACTGCAGCTTAACACCCTCACTTGGCTCTTCACCCTTTCGTTACTGTATTTATTATGAGATGCTCTGTGTTTCTTTCAATTACTTTAAATATAACAAAGAATTTAGTAAAATAATTTAATTATCATTCAGCTAGTGTTAGGAATATAATTGTGACTAAGGTATGGGGGGAAGATTTTAATTCAAAACTTATAAAAACAAGACATTTGTACTCAGAGCCGGTTTCAGCCAGGTTGGTAATGTAAGGGTTAAGTGACATTAGCAGAGTCCACTTGGTTGCAAAGATTTAAGCTAGGCTTCAGGTTTGCAGGCAACTTTGTATCAGCATTCACATGTAGAAGCTCTCAAATGAGCCATAGGCATTGACCTTCCTCCTCTAGCTTGTTGTGGAAAAAAAGTTTGTGTAAAATGAGTAAAGAAGCATTATAAGTAAGCATTCAAATAACTGATATTGAAACAAACCCAAACCACAAGGAAAAAGAAATTATAGAAATTTCTCAAATATTGAAGAAATAGATATTAAAATACATTTGGTTTGTTTCATAACAAACTAGGTCTAGGATATCTGTAAAAAATAGATATCTTCTTATGTCTTTGTACTAAGTTAGTTAAGCTAAAGTGATTTCTGGTTGTCTTATATCAAATTTAAACACAGCAGCAATTTCTACCATAAAGTTTACATTTAATCTACAATGACAACAAAAATGTTAATGGAGTGAGGAATTTACAATCAGCGTAATTTGAAATAGGGCAGGTAATTTTTAATTTTTACCTGGATAGCTGGGCTGTTGATCTGTAGTGCTTCTAAAGCAACCACAGTGAAAACACACGTCTTGCCAGTTCCAGCTTTGGCTTGGACAATTAAATCTAAAAAAAAGAAAAAGAATTAAAGATCAAAGTTGAAATTGAAATATTTAAATACAGGAAATAATAGAAATTTGCATAAAAATCTATCAGAACATAGCATTGCTGTTTTGCCTCAAGTCAACCTTACTGGTCTAGGTTTACGCACAAAGCTATTCCAGTCATTACAACCACAACTTTTTAGGGATATGTACATTATAAAATTTTCTATCTTTAAGATAGTAGGATATGATTTGAGGGAGACTTGGCTGCTATTTCTAGCTTGTCAAGCAACTATGAGAAAGATTCCTTCGTTAGCTTATATAAATATAGTGTACTCTTTTTACAGTTCAATGTAAGTATAAAATAGCAATATGTTCCAAAATATAAGTTAACTCGCCGATTAAATGAAAAGAAGCATTATTTATCGATAATAAGATTAAAAAGTCGGATACCACTTGGGAGTATGGGTGAAAATATTTCCACGGAAGTACCTAATAAACATCGATCCTTTTTTCGTAAAAGTAACTGGTTTAAATGTTTCTTTAATTCAGGGAGCAGTTAAGTTCTGATTATGCTTTAAAGAACAAAAGTATTCAACAATGAAAGTAAAACGAAAGGAAATGCCAATGTACCATAATGCCATCGTTTCTTCCTCTAAAAAGCCCACAGACTTTTATCTATTTTTTTTAAATAGGTGTATGAGTGATAAATGTGGTCCTTTGACTTAGCTCAGAGGGCACCAATTCCAAACAAAAAATTACTAAAACCATGAGGATCCGTTCATCGGAGGTCAGCGTGTGGACGTGAAATGATGAAAGTAGGGTGAATCGATGATGAGCGATAAACTAAGTTTCATAGGATTTAGTTTGAGACTTGATAACTTTGCATTCAAATTTTGCCTTCGTCAAGCTGGTCTTTTTGTTTATGGTGACTGGAAGACAGGCGTGTAACACGCAGCTTCCTTTAGGAAATCTTTTGTGCTGCTTTATAATAGGAAAAAGAAATATTTGACAAGTATTCTGTGAAAAATAGTTAATAACGAAATGAATTGGTAGCTTACCTAAACCACATCTTCCCAGTGGAATGGACTTGAGCTGGATGGGCGAGGGTTTGACGAACCCCGAATTCTGAAGCCCTTTCAGGACATCGTCCGACAATAACAACCCTTCAAATGTGACATCTTCGGTTATGGCTATGTCAGAGGTACGAAATACTGCAGAATTTCCCACATTATGAGCCACTTTGCGAGGCAGCATTGCTTTACATGAATGAAGGAAATCAGAATGAAAGTGCGCAGAAAGACGAATCTCTTTGGATTGAAAGAAATCGCGACTGAAATCTTTTCGAGGACAAGGTGCTCGTTAAGGGGAGAGCACTACGTTTGCCGGCTGAGATGGAGAGCTAAGCTTTGTTTGAGTTTCGTATCTAATTCCTAACTTCTTGTTTGCTTTGTTTTTCCGTTGCTGTATTTTGGGTGTTTTCAAAGTAAATACTCTCTTTTAATTCATTGTTCCGTCCTTGGTCATCTCAAGTTCGGCACATCTGTGATTAAAGACATTATCGTTTTAGCTATTCCTCTTTTTAACTGTTATATGTGTGTGTGTGTGTGTGTGTGTATAACATATATGTATGTATGTATGTATGTATGTATGTATTTATGTATGTATGTATGTATGTATGTATATATATATATATATATATATTATATATATATATATATTATATATATATATATATATATATATATATATATATATATGGAGTGTATGTGGACGTTTTCAAACGTGAACTTGACCTCTGGGTCTCCGAAATCCCGGAAGAGACAATATCTAAGCAAGAAACTCAAGCGAGGGCAGTAGCATCGAACTCCATCCTTCACCAAAAGCCGCTCCGACAAAGGTGGAAAGTGGAAAGATGATTACAATGGCGGTGCTCCAGCATGGCCACAGTCTTTGGACTGAAACATATAAAAGAATAAAAGAATATATATAGTGAGAATTTAGAAAAAAGAAAAACAAAAGACGAAGACGGGTGTGTAAACAACAATCAGATGTATTACTTTAACGCTCGGGAAGTGAGAAAGTCTTTTACGTTTCGAGCCTATGCTCTTCGGTAGAAAGGAACACAGAAATAAACAAGGAGAGAAAATAGAAAAACGTTTAGTGGTTAGCGATCTATCATATACATCACACACAAGTGAGTGGACAAACGAAAGAAAGAGGCTCTCAACACATTTGGTTGGAGTGACATATATTATTTAAAACAGTTTGATTTGCCCCTAATTGGTTAACTCAAACGAGCTAGGTTGCTGTAAGAAACCAACGAAATAGGGCCGAATCAAACTGCTTTGAATAATAATAATAATAATAATAATAATAATAATATAATAATAATAATGATAATAATAATAATAATAATAATAATAATAATAATAATAATAATAATAAATTTTTAAAACAAACATAAATTTGGTTTTTTGGGGTTTTTTTTAGACATTCACTAGTACAACACTAAATACAAAACTAAGTATATGGCACACTATGCATAACAACAACACGAACTTCCAGCCTGTCTCTCGAGGTCTCTGGGTGAGACTTGGAGCCAACTTGTACAAATATAAAGAAAAAGTCAAACATAGAATAATAATAATAATAATAATAATAATAATAATAATAATAATAACAACAACAACAATAATAACATGTGTGTGTGCGTGTGTGTACATTGCCTGATGTACATTTCCTGTTTTAAGATGGTAGGATTTGATTTGAGAGAACTTGACTGCTATCTCAAGCAAGCCAATCGACCGCCTGAGAGGCTCCTTCACTGATTTCTGTCTCTTTTAATATATGTATATGTGGTTACTAAGGCGGCGCTACGGGCAGAATGCTTAGCGGCATTTCGTCCGTTTTTACGTTCGAATTATCCAAAGGAATAAATATCCAATACCCACTGTTCTAAAATATTCTAAAATACTTGAATGGAACAAGCTTCTTTATGAAACTAGATATTTTCGCGTCAGCAAGCATTTGCTTTGTAGCGAGACTTGGATTTGAAAGCGCTTTAGCTCAGTAACGAGTAATAGGCTACAGCATATCCGGTGACTTACCTTGAATTCTGACCGAGTATATTTCAGCTTTGTTCCATCGTATGATTTAGAATGGAAATTCCCATGAGTTACTCGCCAATATATGGCCATACATTGCAGTTCGTGCCACGTTCTCAAGGGTTGGGGAACGAGTTAGGCGCAGCAGAAGCAGAGAAGCAGAGGTTGAGAAGTCCCAGAGAAGACAGGCAAACATGATTTTTGGCTGGTTGCTCGACCTCGGGTTAAAAAGAATCACTTCGTCTACTATTCTTGATCTTCACCTCTTGCCCCACACGTAGATGTTGCTATCTAATGCTGAGCCAACATACATATATAAATAAATCGTTACTGGTAATTAGAGATACAGGTAAGTAACTACTGTAACCATTGTAATGCTTATGTATAAATAAATGGTTTTATTGAAAGCTCCAAATGGACGTGTTTTAATGTGGGTAACAACACGCAACCTAAACCAGCCTAACCAATCATTTATCCATTGCCCATCTAATCATTTTTAAAACTTCTAGTAGATTAGATCGGGATAAGCGTTTGGTTCTAAGAATTTCCTCAGCAATTGAAGAATTGTAGGAAATCATTAGCAGCCGTTTTAAGACTAAACTTAACATAAGTAATACTTCAGATGATATTCTAATTAATGGCAAGTCTGAAGGAAACTAACACATGACACTAAATCGGGGTTTAACGTGTAATGGCCGTGCAACATCACGTAGCCGATACAATGAAAAGGTATTGAATAGCACACATAAATGTCAAAGGGTAAAAGATACACAACCGCGTGAGAATGATTAAGAGAACATTTATTGAAGGATAACATGTGCGTCTGTGTGCGCGTCATGTATACAGAATAATAGACAGGCTGTCATGAGGACAAAATGTGTGTGTGCGTGTAGGCATTGATGTGTGCGCGTGTTAAGAACATGTAGGGATCTAGCTTGACCTTGCCTAAGAATTGAAACCAAAGCCACCCGCTTGTTGCTTGTCAAAACGAGCGGGAGATCCCCTTCACACCAGATGATTGATGAGGAAATACTCGACCCCCTAGGACCTGTGCTGATCAAAGAAAGGTCAGTTTTTTCTTTAAGGTTTGACCTACATTACTGACCATAGTCTATATAACAGGAAAAAAATCCTATCTCTTCCTCTTATGTGTCAGTTATGACCAAGGCGCAGCACTCGCTCTTTTACGTCAGTCATGATCAACAGCGGCACTTTCCTCGGCCGCAAGAAAGATGATGTCACCTTTATCCTCTCTTCTTTTCTAGTCAACACCGTGCATCCCTTACTTTTTCACTCTCTACTGACAGACAACCTTTTTCTACACTATCAACAACTAATCAGCGAGCCTTGTCACTATCACTAGAATTGCTACTGTCTCTCTAACTATCATTCGGGCAAACGAATAAATATTATTTACAAACATATAAGGATGGCGATGAAGATGATGACAGTGAAAGAGTCTGTAACCATCGAAGTGAAAAGTTCATAGACGCAAGAAAAATAATGCCAGTTCGTAGTCAATAGTACACGGGAGTTGAAATACTGTATCAAGAAGTCGTAGCCATGATGTTGAGCCGATTACAGGTACATGTCATATGTGAAGTCGTGGCTGTGATCATGCTACCTGAGTCACTTGTACAGGAGTTCATACAGGTTGTATATTCGCCGTTGATCCATGATGAAATAATTCACGAACAGTGAACTGTTGGAACCTGGGTGAATTGCTTGTTGAGCTGTGTACGAAGAGAGATGATGTTGACGACGTTAAGAACATTATGGTGGCGATGAAGAAGGATGTTGCTGTAATGCTGTTGGACGAAGTTAGTGAGTCTCAACGTAGCTGCTATGGTGGTGGTGTTGTCGCTGGAACTGGCTGTCTTTGTGGTTAGTGGCTAGACCATAAAAGGTCATGAACCAAAGACCTGGAAAAGCTGAGTTTTTATAAGAAACTGTAGGCTCAAACGGGGCAGTGAACAGCTATCCCACGTGATCTTATTTAGGGCCTCCGACTAGTTATACACGGCAAGATGGCGCGACAGAGTAAGAGACAAACTGCGCCAATACCAGCCAATCACAGTAGTGGATACAACGGGATCCAAATAGCGGCCAAAGACTTGCTGCTCCCTGCTGCGTTCGAATGCACGTATATATAATAAATGGAGAGAGAAGTATTTCACCCGAGTCTGCGCTACTGAGAGCCCCTCATCAGTCATTTTGTAGGAGACAAAATAGACGATAAAAGGAAGATATATCTGTAGCTAAGAGGTGAAATTAGAAAAAACGATTGGTCATTAAAGTAAAATGAAAGCTGGCATTGACCAAAGAATTTGAAGATCTTTGTTCCTGACAGGGTCACTACTTAGTAATGGAGTAACTGAGCCATAGTTCTTGACGAGGTCACCAGTTTGTAATGGAGTAACCGTGTATACGTATTCTAAGTCGGGTCACCAATTTGTAAGAGTCCGTGGGATATGATGTGATGAGAATGGCCCTTTTGCACAACACCACACCACACGACTGTTGCAATAAAGAGAAATTGGAATAGCACAGATTAAGTATCAGAGGGGATCTGTTCCCTGCTACGTTCGAATGCACGTATATATAATAAATGGGAGAGAGGGATTTCACCCGAGTCTACGCTACAAACGATATTGGGTAACAATTAGCTTTACTTTAAATCACAAGAAATGTATTTTTGATGCGAGATAGAATATTTTGGCTTTGATGTGTCAAGCCAGTAAGTTAATCCAACGCTGGATATATTTAATGCTGTCACTCACTTTAAACATCCAACGACACTAATCGAATTCAGAAGTTAAGGTTGAGTTTATTTAACATCTTTGGTTGTCTCATAGTATTCTAACCTTTTGCTTCTCTTGTGGCATCCATGCAATATATATGATACACACTCCCAATTTTTTCTTTCAGCAACAAGGACAACTTGGGAGTTATGAAAAGAAAATTTTGCTATTATTCAGAACGTATAAAACGAGGTCTAAACTGAATGATTGAAAGCAATGGACGTTTAGGACAAACTTATGAAAATGCTTTGGAAATGCAAAAGATTAAGTCATTAAGACAGACATACTAAGGAAAATGACGAGCGAGAAGAGGATGGGAAGGAGGGAGGGAGGGATAGAGGGAGAGAGAGAGAGAGAGAGAGAGAGAGAGAGGATGAGACAGACTTAAAACAATGTGTAATATCATAGACATTATCTCACTTCGAAACAAGACAGGAAGTTCTATGTTAATGCTACTTGTGAGACGAAGAATTGATATTATGCATATTGTTTATATTAGCCGGACTGGTGTCCTCATCTTGACTGTTGATTTCACTACATTTCGGCTGTTCTTCAGGTGTCTTGTGTTGAACTCGGTTGTTGCATCGGAATTTCTAACCTAATCCTTTATTTGATCCACTGAGGTACACTGTTCTCATTCCGCTCTCTGACATTTTTGGCTTCAATTGAACTCAGAACCTCTAGGTGATCGCGCTGCATTGACCAACGTTTTTATCTACTACGCTATGCCCGTCGTGAACAAAAGAAACGGCAGATCAATTTGGGTTACGCCTTTGGATGAGTTGAAAGCAGTCGTGCGAACCATATTTAACATCAAATTTTACATCGAGGATGAGGAGGGGGAAAAAATCAGATAATGAGAATACACAGAGAAAACTTGAACGAGTATAGCGTGGAAGATGAAGAAGTTGGTTAATGCAGGAAACCAGTTCGACCAATATAAACAGCAGACGTGAAAAAGCATTGCTTCATAAAAAGAATTCTCATTTATCAACAGAAATAGCAGCAGCAGCATTTTTTTTTCTCAAATCAACTCTAATCGGCTAAACTTCCTCGTTATGAAATTCCTGAAACAGTAAAATGATAGAGTAAAATCTAACATGAAATACTATGCTGATAGGAAAACAAAGTACCCAGTACAGAAGTTGGTGATCATGCAAAAATCGACAACCTAGATTATACCAATTAAACTTTAATTTGATTAAGTTCTTTGTTAACAAAAAAAAAAAAAAAAAAAGGCGGATCGATTTGGGTTACATCTCTGGATGAGTTCAAAGCATTCATGTGAATCATATGTAACCTCAAGTTTTACTTCGATGATGAGAAGAAGGATCAGGTAATGGGATTACCCCCCAGAAAGCTTGAACGAGATTCCAGTTGAGTGTTTAACGCAGTTTAAAATATTATAACAAGTTGAAAAAAAGTGCAGAAAGCAGTATATGTCCAGTGTAAAGCAATGATTTTATTCGATGTGTTGGAAAAACAGTATATCGAGGCGCAACGGTCCGATAGTTTACATAGGAAGAAGAAGCGTCTCTTTCATAATGTGTTAAGAAATAAAGTTGAATATTACCTTCTGTTCATTCATTTTTCATGTGTATAGGCAACTGTGTTACAGAATACAGCAAAAGTTCGTTTACTAAAAATGGAGTTCATTTTTCATCATAATGTCAATGAGGTCGGTGAGGTGTTACATGACAGCCAGTTTGGTCAGGTATCACTTGAACCATAGTATAACTGGCATAAGTCTATTACAAATAAGAATATACCAGTGATCAGATGCAATCTTTAGTATGAATGCAATACAATGCATGTATGTAAAGAGAAAAATATAACATTTCACACGATCTGTATGCTTACGCTATCTTGTGACTCAACTCGACGATCAAGGGTTTGCTTCATTGAACACGGTTACCAGTACAATAAAAAGAATTCAATAATTCAGTGGAAGAAAGGTTCCAGAAGTAACAAGGAAAACTTGGATAAACACAAATAAGCTAAATAACTGGGATTTAAATAGGCACCTTGTTAAATATATTGTAGAATCTATGTAAGATACAATTAACCCTGTTATTGTGAAATGATTAGAAATTCCAAGCAGCAATTGACTAAGATTCCTTTTATTAGTTATTTATAACCAATCAAAATAACTTATATCTTTTGTCATTAATAAATTTCTTCTTTTGCCAACTATAAATTATCAGAAATATCATATGAAAAAGACAATCTTGGTAAAATATATTGCCAGAAATAATGCATCTAAGGGAAATTACTCGTGTTAAAGTGGTTTTTACTTCTCTGTACCCACAGCCTAACACAGACCTTGTCGAAATGTATTGTTATCGTGGCTGGTGTAATTTAACAATGTAACTAAAGTCAACTTGTCGTATAGCACTGAATTCAATCCTTTCCGCAGGAAAAGACACCTGCAAGAAGTCTAGTGTCATTTTCAGTCTTCTATCATAATTCATTCGCGCCTAGAATACACCTTAGGAATATAATATCTACTGTTGACTGTTGCTATATTTTATCGATCTCGAAACAATAAAGGCCAAGTTGATCTAAATTAAACTAAAGACAGAATCTACCGTCTCATTCGTTTGGCATTGCAGAAACTAGACTTATACATAATCAAACATTTAAAAACACGAAAGTGGCGAGAGTAAGATACTCAGATGTAACCGATGTATTCGAGTGTGTATTCCCTTCAGAGTTGAACACTTTCGTACTTGCACTGATGGCTATATTTAAAAAAAAAGGTTTTAATTCTAGAAGTTTTAATTTAAAAAAACAAAAACAGATTTAAGAACACAACCTTGTCAAATTCTGGTTTGTGGCAAATAAGTGGATATTTTATCTTTAATTTTAACAACAAAACCGAACTTATATAGTTACCCGAGCAACTGGATAAGCATACTCGGTACGCTTTCAATGTATTTCTATAGTAAAGTTCTGTGTATGCTACACAATGTAACTTTAAAGTCTATAGAAATAACATTTAGTCGAGTTAATTAATTAACTTATTAAATTATAAACGAATTCAAGTCTAAATTTGATCCTGAAAGTAAGCGCATTGGTGAGATGAGAATAAAAGATTTTGCTGACATTTGACTTACTTGTATCCCCTGTTCATTCGCCCCCTCTTTCTTTCTCGCTCTTTCTGTCTTTTCTCGTTGCTCGTCGCTTTTTCTTTTTAAGTTTCACATTTTGATCTTCTAATTAGACCAAGCATAGATTGGCATATTTCGGTCATATTATGCGGAGAAAATCCCTGGAGAAGGACATCATGCTCGGAATGGTCAGTGGCAAGAGAGGAAGAGGCCGACCAAGAACTCGCTGGCTTGATACCATCAAGAGAGATACCGGAAAGGACATAGCCAATCTGAAAGAAGCGGCCCAGGATAGAACTGACTGGAGGACACTGATCCAACGAGTGACCGAGAGTCGACTTCGACTGAGCAGATAGATAGATAGAATTAGACCAACATACATGTTAATGGGTGGTAGATAGATCAATGCTATCACATCAGATGCAGCAATGAACCATAGATAAAGAAATCACAGTTTTTGCCGCATTCGAATCAGCTTATTATGCCCGGCATTTAGTCGCCGTAACTGATGCATCTAGAAACAACACATCTCAAGTAAGATAATACATTTCGGACATTGGCTCCTGAGCAGTTTTGGATAATTTGAAGACCTTCATATGTTATGATTTTACAAAATACCTGATTATTTTGAAGTAAGCACCCGTTGAATGATGACGGTCATGCTGATATATCCATTTGAAATTCAAAGAGGTTGTAAAGTAAGGCTGTGGATGCATGTTGTAAGTTGGGTCACCAATTTGTAATGGCCGTGGTTGTGTGTTCCATGTCGGGTCACCAATTTGTAATGACCGGTGAATGCGTGTTCGAATCACGTCGGTGTCACCAATTTGTAAAGGCCGTGCGATGTGAGGTGCAGAGAATGACTCTCTTGTACCATATCACACGGCCGTTACAATGAAAAGATATCGAATAGTACAAATAAATGTCAGAGGGAAAGTTGGCGCAACAGAGTTGTAGACAAATTGCACCAGTATCACCCAGAGTACACAAAGGGATCCAAATAGCGGCCAAAGGCTAGCTGTTCCCTGCTACGTTCGGATGCACGTATATATAATAAATGGGAGAGAGGAATTTCACCCAAGCCTACACTACAAGTTCATACATATTACTTACGTCTCAGGCCACAAGAACCAAGGTATACAATAGAGTGCCACTGAATATGATGCAAAAGGACCCGGAGACATTACAGTTAGTTTTTAACTCTACTGACCATCAGGCTTCAAAAAGTAAAAAAAAAAATCAGCAGAAACGGAAGAAAATTGCCAAAGAAAGTATTCTATTAAATAAAAGAACACCATAAAATATTTTTGAGGCGTAAGCGTGTCTGTATGATAAGAAGCTTGCTTCTCAACCACATAATTCTATCGTACACACACACATGTATATATATATATGTGTATGTGTGCCTTTGTGTTTGTACCTACCACCATCCGTGTGTTTACGTCCCCATGACTTAGTGTTTCGGCAAAAAAGAACGATAGAATAAGTACCAGACCTAAAAAATAAGTACTGAAGTCGATTCATTCGACTAAAAATTTCTCAAAGCAGTGCCCCAGTGGGGCAGCAATCTAATGAATAGAATAAGTAAAAGATAAAAGAAATATGATTTTTATGCAGAAACGAGATCAGGGGAATATCCTAAAACCAGTTTTTGCATAAAGGTCCAGTAACTGATTGCATTATTCGCTTATTTGTGACAAGCAATTGATAACTTACTTCGAGGGAGAAAAATACGTAATGGTCTCAGTGTAACTGGAGAAAATAACTATAATACCTACCACAACTCTCAAGAAGCTTTATCTCAATTGTTCTAGCAGACAAGTATTTTCCCATGACCACACACCGAGAACGCGTAGCTTAGTGTTTTGGGTATTGGCTCATGATTGTTAGAACTTGGGTCCGATTCTCAGGCTGGACGGTGCGTCATCAAGGTATCTCACTGCACCCTGCTTCTATCAACTCTACAGAATTCAGTACCAGCAGCAGCAGCAGGGAATTAATTCAACAACGTTTAGGGAATAGTGAACTCTTGTATTCCCTGAGGCTTAAACGCCCTAAAAATCTAGATAATTCACGGCCCCTTGAGCCTGTAAGATCGAGGCAAACTTTTATATTGTATGCATGCGTTAAGTCCAATAAAAATATATATACTTTTCATCATCCACTCACCGTCACCATCATTAGAGTTTTCAATAACAAAGATCAGTCTAAGTTGTTTGCCAACCAAGATTATTTTCATGTCATTTCAGTTCAGTTCATCTATTTGTTTGTATCTACTTTTCTTGCAGTCGATGTATCGATCTAGTCTGACAATTCAAAGTTCGAATAACAAATTTTTAAAAATGCTTTTCTTTCTGCATCTTGCACTTGGCACTCCATAGTGCAGCTGCCTTCTCCTCTGCTGAACCATGAAGTCTTCTTCGGAAGAATTTGCCCGATCCGGTCTTCACTTACATAGGTAAACAGTAGGTGAGTAAGACCTAATATGCTAATTAATCTATAGCGGAACCCCGACAGGCGCTACTACATCAGGTCAGAGTAGATCTGGGAACAATAGTGTCTAAAAGGTAGTTCTACACACTTCAAACCATGAAACTCCCGAACCAGGCTTCACAACCGTCTGTAGTTTATAGTCATACCGAAAACAAATTGCGCAAAATAATGGGCAGAGATTAGAAGAATAAGTTGTTTTGGCGTATTTAGTTACATTTCTACGTTCTGATTTGAAATCTCAGGAGTAACGTTCCTTTCTATTCTACTGAGTTCTTTAAAATAAGTGCTCACAGAATATAAGGTGTGATTTAATCGATTCTTGTGCTCCTCCAAAACTGGTGGCCTTGTGTTAACATTTGAAATTAATATATCCCTATGCGGTAGCATATATGATAGGGTGCCAGAATAAAAGCCTTTCTTGGCTCAGATCGATTCTTCTACGTCCAAAATAAGCAACACTAATTTTTGCCATTTCCTCCTCCAAATCGATAAAATAAATATTATAATGAAATCGATTCAATTGATAATATTCATTACCAATGAAATTAACTTAGTGCATAATATATAAAAATGAGAATTATATTAGAATGGTTCCCCATTACCTTATGTAGATATTCATGAAGTTCTGAAGATGCTTCAACACAGGAGTTTTGTTCCTTAAAGAATACCGTGAGCTGGGTATTCAGTACTTAATCCTCTCCACCACGTCAATCTCACACTGCATAGTAAATAGTTTTCCTATTTATAGACAAGGCAAAATTTTGGAAGAGTACAGCCGATAAGATTTTTTTAATGTGCTGGTCAGGAAGAAGACATTGCGTCACGGTTTTTTACAAGGCTTCCTTGTCCATGTTTATCCTGGAGCTGTCAACTTGCGGTTGTTCAAGAACATCAACCGCGTTCTGAGCAGGAAAGACTTGATACAGTGGTTAGAGCAATATCAAAATAAAGGTGAAGAGTAGGGAAGAAAGTGGGTCGTTTGGACCTGTGTAGAGGTGATACAAAACCAGACGGCTCGGAGATGAAAAAAAAACTATTTCATAAACAGCAGCAGATGTGATAAAGCGAAAATACTGCACATCTGTGAATCAGAGGTTGGAATGTGTCGGTGAGCAACCACATAACAATGAATCAGAGGTGACGGTGCTGTTTTGATGTAGCCAACAATATCTCTCTATACAGAGTATTAACACTGTCCCATACGTAGACAGTGTTCCATTACAGGATCGAGTTTGAGTTTTATAGAGTGTTAGTATGCACTAAGAGCAAAAGGATTTACTGGCCACGAAGAGGAGAGTCAGTTTTGTGATTCAGTCTGAGACTGTGATATACCACGAGATCCTTTGTAGTAGACCTAACATTTGTGCGAGCTTTATAATGTTGTTCATGTGCATGGGGGTATGATATTGTTTACGCAATACGTGTAGCGATTGTGTATTTGCGCTGTTAAAGAAGCCAAGATTGACATGGCTCCACTGGAAAGTATTGTTGAAGTCTCTATTTAATAAGTTAGTGCATGTTTGGTGTGAGGTGTGTAGGTTGGACTCCAGATTACTCATTTTGTCGATGGAATTTAAATTCAGAATGTAAAAAGAGAAAAATATATATATAATGCGATCTCTGCAAACCCAGCACCTTTAACAATGCATAGCAACCGCCAGCAATTCGTTTGAGGAAATGGATTTAGAGAGCAACAAGCAAGCTCTCCTGAATATCCATTATAGCGTGTTTACAAACAGTATATTTGGATCATTTCCAAATATCTTTCTAGCTATGCTAGCAGAACAGATGCTGGAAAAGAAAACAACTTAACGTAAACTTTAGTTAACGCGCCAATATCAGCAGAAGCTTAGTTAAATGTTCTCAGTATCTTTGTAAGATTTAATCCCAGGAGTTATGTAGTAGCAATCTAATTATAACTAGTATATTATAATTTATAGTCATAATAATAGCAGAATTAACTTCAACGTATTTTGTCAGAATCTACAACTAAAACAACTAAAACAGCAAGTGTTGTAAGAAGACTTTTACAAGATTAAATCATTTATTTTCACTGGTGTTGTTAAAATATATTTTAATACCTCCTACTAAATTTTGACATACTTTTCAACAACGAGTTATATTTTCTTTAATGACATGTTTATTTTTTTAACGTAAGTCTGAAAAATAAAAATAGTATCATACATCAATATATCAAGGGCTGGCAAAAATAACAAGAAGTGATGTCACAAATCCATTCACACCTAGAATGCATTATAAGAATATAAACAGCCCTTATACTTTACTGATATCAAATTTTATCGACCCTAGAGGGATCTGAACTTAGATCAGAAAGGGTAGAAACTGAAAACTCCTACTTTTTCATTGGCAAAAATTACTTCAGGTGCTCCAGTTCAAACTGGGAAGCCTAGGCCCTTTCTCGGTCCAAAAGATGACATTTGCGCTTAGCTTTGTTGATCATGGGATCACTTGAGAAAGAAGTCGCCTTAAGGGTTCACAGCAGATTTTCTATTGAGCCTTTTCAAAGAAAAACAGCTTTCCGTTGGGTTGTCATGTACCCTATCGTTTCAGCTGCCTGCTCACAATTAGTTAATCAGAAAATAGATTCTTTCAGCTGCAAGTGAAAGAAAATATTTCATCTGTATCTTTTGATTAGGTGAAACATGAGACACAAACTAAAAATAACTCGCATAACAAGTAGCAAGATGCTTTGGAAGTAAGTCTTGCTCGTCGGGACTCGAGAAGACCAGATTAAAAGAAGCTAATTAGCAGCTCGTGTTACAGCAGTGACCTCAGAAGGTGAAAGTCAAAATGAAGGGGAAATAACTCTAAAACAGCGCCAATTTCTACCTCCTTCCCTTCTTCTAATTCAGAGCCATTTAGTGTAAACGTGCACTTGTCCCCCTCCACAGACGGTGTTTTGGAGTTAGTTGTCTCTACAAATCAGATGAAACATTCTTAGATTAGCGCGAAAACATTCTAAATTTCAATTGTTGGCCTTAGTTTAGTTTTTTCTTTCTCTATTCACCATAACTTAAAGCAAAATGTCACATCAAACTGGAATATCAGGTTAGTATTTTCTTTATTTCTACCGATCGTTCCTCTGTTTCTGTCTACCTGGACCGACACTTGTTTTCTTTCTTTCCCTTTTTAAAACAAGCTGCATGGATATATTTTCGGATTTTACCGTAGAAAATAAGTTACAGAACCATTTTCATTTACATGTCTTTATTTATATTCTTGATTTACTGTAATGTTTATTAACAAAAACTACCGATTTCACGTATTACATTTATTTCATGTTGTTTACGCCCACCGAAGTGCTTCAGTGCACCCTTATATTTATCTAAGGAAATCACTACCGCTTATCCTGCTTCATGTAACCACCAAATCTCATGATATATATATATATATATATATATTATATATATATATATATAATATATATATATATATATATATGTGTGTGTGTGTGTGTGTGTGTGTGAAAGGAAAGAGAAGTTGGACAGTGTAGTCTTTTGTATCCAAACTGACTGGATGGTCACGACTGGAACGCCTTTTGTTCACGATTGCGTGATCCGAACTGCCTGGCTAGTCGACTACAGATGTGTATCACTATTTAACTCAGCTAATTTGCATCCCGTTTCTTACCAAACCAAGCATGTGATACTTTCTCTTTTTATTCATACATCCTGTTTGACTGATACTCTTTCTCACAGAATCGTCTACTTTGCCAGCCGTGTGTACTTATAGATAACGCCTACAGTCTGGGGGTCTCACTTTTTGTAACTCCAGAAACATGTAGATGTGTAGATAGCAGTGAAAGGCTCCGATCAAAACTTCAGATATTTCCTTCTCAAGCTACCACGTAGCTAATTTTTTATTAAATTTATTAATTTTTATTAAATTAGATTTAGTTGTTTCTGATTGAACATGACTATGATCAAAGGCGTTCCAGCTATGCCTATCCCTAAATTTTGTACATAAGAAAATACAAGTGTCCGCCGACACATCATTAAGACGTTAGGGTATGGCTCGAGTGATATTTTGTTGCTAGTCTTTGTGGGTCGAATTACCGCAGAGGCGTCGATGCTTGTCGACAATCCAAGCATGTAAATAAATATGTAATTTAAATATTTATTAGGAATGTTTTAGGTTCGAATCTTTAATAACGTCCCCAAAAACAATTTAGTGCGGAATGAAGAGACTTTTAGACATCGTATAATATATATACATGTATAAATATATTTACATACACGCACACACATAGAAACCATATGTGATCATATATATATAAATACACACACACACGGGTTTCGAGGCATTTAGATATAAAGTTTTATTAGTATATATGATAAACAAATTTAGATTAGCTTTACTAGAAGCAGTCGCTCCAGTTGCTAGAAATAGCAGGCAAAACATCCTCAAATCACACCATACCATCTTTTAAAAATTGGATAATATAATCCTATAGGCATTGTCTGAATGAATGGGTGGTTGATAATGGTCGGAACTTCCTGATCACAGGTCTACTTGATCAAGGCTGACCTCGGGCTAAACAGTAATTACTTTATCATTTTATGTTTTAAACATATCGCTTGCTATAAATTTAATGAACGAATTATTGATCCCCACCTCTTTACCTAACAACGAATTTTATATTTATATGTGTTAACATATGATTGTGTGATAGTTATTGGTCAGCTATGAACGTCACCTGTGTGTTTTTCATATGTTTTCTAACCGTTGACATAGAACATGTCACTTTCGGAGTGTTGTGTCAACTTGTGTGAACTTCACACTTACCTTTCCCTGTCATTTGTCATTTATGTGAAGCAAAACGGATTCACTTATGGCTCAAAACCGTGTTCAGAATCGGTTCGACTCATTTCTAATTATAGTCCTATGATCCCTACCATCTCATAAATGACATCTTTTGAATAGATGATATCTTAATGGTTAATATTCTCAAAAACATGAAATAACCAAATGGGCGTGCCGTGGACTACCAGATCATGATTCATAAGTTCAAAACCACTTTGGATATTCCCTTTTTCTCTCTGAACATGGCACTTTATTCTACTTGCCTCAATTTGCCTGTCTAGTATGAACGTAGTTTTCAAGCAATTCACGGTTAGTTGTTATAGATTGGCATCTTATTGGGTAAAAGAATTAGACAGTGGTTCCATAGTCTCCTCCTGAGCTTCGTCAAGGGTATATATATATGTTCATTTTTATTTTTATGCATTTTTGCCAACCCTGAAATTTTGGCGAAATTTGAATTCAAAGCTGAATGAAACGAAATTAAATTATGCCACATTCCGATCGGTGATAAATAACTTCTCTGTGAAACTATTTCGGAAATGGGGGGGGGGGGCGGGGACTAGAAATAACACAAGGAAACTTTTGTTTGAGATTGTATTAAAGGAGTGTGTGTTTGGTCATTTCTTTATTGCTGTTATCAAAATAGGCCGGAATATATCATTTGTAACAGAATTTTAGTGAGGATGGCATAAATTAGGAAATAGGATTAAGCTTATTAAATAATTCTAGTTATTTCCTAATGTTAATTGCAATAAAAAACGCATAATCAGTTGCCGAGTTTTACTGACGACCTACAGACCTGATAACATTTACGTAAACCGCTGCCAATCTCTTAGGATTCGGTTTTTTTTTATCCGATCTTGTTTACACCTGTTTATCTGTGTTATGTTGTAGATATCTCTTTTCAAAATGCTGCTCTACACACGCTTAAACACTCCCACACGTACAGAGACATTAATTTATATTCCTTTGTCCTTTTTTTTTCTGTTGCTTCTATATGGAATAGTAGTAGTAGTAGTATATATATATATCCATATATAGATATATATATTGAAAGAGCTTGTCGTCAACTATAGGAATATGATAGGGAAGTGTCATCTACTTCAAACTATTTTTAACTGGGGCGTTGTAAATTTTGTGATTGACACTTATAAAAGTTGTTTAAATGTTTTGTTTTTTTCACTTGTATCGTGTGAATCGAGTTTTTATTATTTAGTAAGAAGTCTTGATTAACCCAGTTCTGAATTAAAATTTGCTTAAACAAATGAAAACCCTGTAGAACTAAAGTTTCATAGAAATGTTTTGTAATTCATGTTGTTAATCATCCCAACCCTAATTGTGCAAACTGAAGTTCAAAGTATTCTGGTATATTAGTTAGACAGAGTTGTGTGTTTGCGGACCATACTTTCAAACTGTGCTGGTGTTTGATGAAGATTTGGCTGTTATTTATATCAAGTGGGCAACCAGTGGTGTAGTTTGTGTCGGGCCTGATTTTATAATGATTTTATATCCGCCCTTTACTAAATCGGAATCAAAATGTTTGGTCAGCAGTCTTTTTTTTTTATAGTACCATGAATGGACTACAGCTGTTCATTAATGCAGGTCTGGGAAAGCCTTTTAACCGATTTTTATGTGTCGCTTGCACTTTCTAACAACCTATTCCAGTGGGGAAACGGTTTGTTCAGAAGCTGAGTGTTTCAGATAGGATAAGCTAAGCTTTCAGCAAAACCCAAAAAGCTATCGTCAGAGGATAAGGGAAGGTAGGGGTAATCATCGGGTTACATATGAAGGAATATAGAAGAATGGAATTCATTGCTTGACTGTAATAGTGTAATAAGTGCACTAGATATTGGTGTGCCTTCTTTTAATATATGTCTCTTAGAGAAGATATATATATACCCAATATTTATTTATATTTGTCAAAAACAATTATCAACTTCTTGAAATTGAATGCACATCTCTTGTATGTTTACAGTTTCTCACTGGAACTTTGATATTTTAACAATGTTGTTTGTGTGTATTGTTTACAATACATACAAAGTGCACTAATTAATTTGTGTATAAGTGATTTAACTCAACTGAATAACTCTTTTGATTCCCCGAAATGTCATAGAACTTGTGTCAGAAGATCCGGGTCATACTTCAGACTATGTTAGGACAACTAAATACAGAAAGTAAGGCATTAAGGATGAACATTAAAGAAGGACCCCCCCCCCCCAAAGGAAAGAATGTATCAAAATTCCAGATATTAATAATACATAGTAATATCATAGGTGCAGGCATGGCTGTGTGGTAAGAAGCTTGCTTCCCAACCACATGGTCCCGGGTTCAATTCCACTGCGCAGCACCTTGGGCAAGTGTTTTCTCCTATAGCCTTTGAGCATTTGAGTTGATTTGGTAGACAGAAACTGAAAGAAGCCTGTTGTATGTCTTTGTGTTAGTTCCCCCAGCACTGCTTGACAACTGGTGTTGTTGTGTTTACATCTCCATAATGTAGCAGGTTGGTAAAAAAAAAAGACCGATAGAATAAGTATTCAGCTTTAAAAATAAGTCCTGGAGTAGATTTGTTTGACTAAAACCCTTTAAGGTGGTGCTCCAGCATGGCCACAGTCAAATGACTGAAACAAGTATAAGAATTCCTTCAAGCAGTAAACATCTATACCACCATCCTTGGCACTCTTATAATAATACAGTCAGGTAAAGAAAAGACAATCCATTAATGAGTTACCTCAGATTGGTAGGTCTTTGCCAGATCAGGTTCCTGTGTTAAAAGCAAATTGCCCTTAAGTATTTACAATCAGTGTTTCACTGCATAAACATGGAATCTAACAAAAGACTAACAAGTAAACCTTTATGTGTGATCTTTATATGTCTTCGTCAGACTTACTCTACTGAAAGCACCTTCCCATTTTGCCTTTTGGCTCTTTTTCATCTTTCATATACAACATGTTGTGTTTTAGCATGTACTGATACAGATCTGTAGGCAAGATCTGCACCACTCAAACTGATTCCTCTGATTCTCATTTTCTTTCTCAGCTTATCTCTGCTCCATTATTCATACATGCTAACATTATACATCTAGTCAAGAATTCTCTTTTCTTTTCAGCCTTCGTACATCCTCCACACTCAGTACTCATGTCTCACTACTATACAACATTGCACTTTGCACACAACATCATACACTCTACCATTCAACTCCAAAAAAGAGACCCTTTATTGCCAGCTGAATTGATATTTCCTTGAACTTTTTCACCCCATCCTATCTCTATTTACTATGGTTTTAGATTAGATAACAGAAGCTGTCATGTACCTTTAGACATCCTTTTGGTAGTTAAAAAATAGCATTTCATGGTTGCTCTTACTGCTACATACTCTTACATGTCTATCACATACAGAGTCCTCCTCTGTCAACTTGCTTAAGATCACACATTAATTTATGCTAGGTAATCAGTAGAAGGTTTCTACCTACTCTTTTTTTGTATATTGAAACTAGTCACTTCTTAAGATCACAGTAAAGTTCTGTGTGTCTTTGTTAGATTGTCTTTTAGGCCCCTTGATTCCGAGCTCTGATTCTATGTTTGGAATTTTACCTTTGATTCTTTGACTGATTCAGCTATAAGAACCATACTGTGAGTATGCTATGAGATAACTGGGAACCAAGTGCTGATAGACAGCTATGTTCATGTTAAATTTCTCACCAAACTCTTTGCTAAGTCTCTCAGTACCTCCTTTACAAAACTTGCAATGCTCTCATAAGCCATTCATCTACACCCAGTTTTGTGAGAAACTACCTGCCTACATGATATTCTGTCAAACTTTTCTCAGGGCAGTGGGTGTTAGGTACAGTGCTCTTGACTAAGAAGTTTTGTAGCCGTCTCACTAAAAAGAGGGCATTGATGATACATCATCCTGGTGCAAACTCACACTGCATCTCCTCAATGTAATTTTTTACCTGATAAGCTGCATTATAACCCTCTTTCTCTGTTGCTTTTGTGAGTTGGCCCTTGAGTTTGATGCCTTTATAGTGACTCATTTCTAATGTTCTTGCAGCAGATGTGTGTTTAGTTCTATATTTCTTCTGTTCACTTAGCTATTGAGAATAGGCAGCATATAATCTGGATGTGTTACTAGTGATGGACTAAATTCTCACTTGGTGAGAATAGTTAGCAGATAATCTTAGGTCTATTACTTATGACAGATTACTGTCTAAGCTATTGGGAATAGATGTCTTTGTATATCATCCTTTGCATATCAGTGTCTTATTTGGAAGTTTATCATCTTCTAAACAACATGAAATTAAAGATAGTAAATTTTTTTAATAGGTTAGTCTAAGAAGGAATGACAGTGCTCATGGCCCTTTTGTTGAGCCTCTGAGAATGGTGGAGATAAAGGAAGAGAAAACCATGATTTGTGTATTAACTTATGAATCATGCCCATTGTGCACTGGAGGTGCACTGGATGGCAGTGAATCCAGAACCATATATACACAAAATTATCATTTAACATCTACTTTTCTATGCTTGTATGGATCTGATGGTATTCATTCTGTGGGTTTGAACTCAAGACCAAGTGATTTGGAAGTGAGTTTCTTACCGTATGTATGTGAGTGTGTAATTTGCAGTCATTAGAATGGTAGATAGAAAAGAAAATGGATAGAATGTCTTCCAATATTCCAGCTCTCTGTATTCCGAATTCAGATCCCACTGGGTTCAATTTCACCAGTAATCCCTTTGAGCTTGATAAAGTACCAGTCTGGGACAGTAGGTTTTCTGCAATTGTTAGAGTATTGAATGAGATTTTGTATGGTGTCTGCTCCATCTCTCTACATTCTAAGTTAAAATTCCATTTAGGTGCCAAAAACCAGAGTTAATCACCCAGTCATGGAAAAACCCCATCCACCTTGCAGGTAGGCCTGCAATCAATATAGCTGACTTGGCAACAGCATGCTGTGGATAGAAAACAGGTGAATGGAGTGAAATCTATTTGTGTGTGTGTGTGTGTGTGCACATCATTTATTTTTCAACCATTTTCTATGCTAGCATGGGTTAGATAGATATTATTGAGGCATTGTTTTACAGTCAAATGCCCTTTCTACCACTAATTCTTACCTTTTTCATGCAAAGCAGGCAGTATGTAAACATTCATGCATGTGTGTACACATACACACACCACACACACACACACACACACACATACACACATGTGTCATGCTTGCATAATGCACTTCATGCAATTTTTGTCCACCAAATTCACTCAGAAGATATTGATTGACCTGTGACTACAATAAAAGATACTTGGCCAAGGTGCCTCTCTTTGGATAATTATCTATATTTTTGCCTGTCAGTCCATCCATCAATCCGTTGCTTTATATTGAACAAATGAGAGAGGAGTACTCAATACATGTAAAGGATTTTTTTTCTAAACTAAAGCTGAGAGTTTGTCTTGCAACTGAAGTTTCCCCCAGAAAAAAACTATACACACACACACACACACATATATATAATTCATTAATGTGGATGTGCAATGGCCCAGTGGTTAGGGCGTGGACTCGCGGTCAGAGTATCGCGGTTTCGATTCCCAGACCGGGCGTTGTGTGTGTTTACTGAGCAAAAACACCTAAAGCTCCCCGAAGCTCCGGGAGGTGGTGGTGGTGACCCCTGTTGTACTCTTTCACCCCAACTTTCTTTCACTCTTTCTTCCTGTTTCTTGAGTAATGCAGTGATGGACTGGTGTCCCGTCCAGCTCGGAGGAACACATATGCCACAGAAACTGGGAAACCGGGCCCATGAGCCTGGCTAGGTTTGAAAAGGGCGCATAAATAAAATAAAATAATTCATTAATAAGTGCACATAATAATAAACACACACCCACATGTGTGTGTGTGTGTGTGTATTTAATGGATAGTCCATGTGACTTTTTAGCAATTTCCTGTTTTATCTACTATTGATGAATCATTGATTATAAGCTTGTATGGATGGAATGATGCAAATCCCTATTTAGTAACATTTCTTATATATTTTCCCTACATTTAAAAAAAAAAAAAATTCCTTTCAACATTTATACATTTTAGCTGAATCATTGATTGTGAATGTTGCTGTTACTGCTGTCCCAATAAAAGTGTGATGTTGCAGTTCAAGTTAAAGTTGTAGAATGACTCAAATTAGCTTGCAATTTGAAACTTCTGAAAATTTGGCCTTGATGACTGAGCATCAGCCAAGCCTGGCAGAGTAATTTGCATCTTGTTTGAAATATGGTTCCATGTTGAAACTGCTGCTCTATTGTAATCTTGTGTTACTCCAAGCTGCTGTCACACCAACTAGACTGCATGATATGGTTTTCATTTTATGTCAGTGGGCACTTATGTTGCTCATCCTTTCAGAGGTGGTGAATGCCAGCCTCTGTATGTGCATGCAGTTCAGAAACTGATAGTAATACCTGTGACGATACTGGTGCTAAGCTGCATTAGCTCAAGTCAGCAGTCTTTCTCTTAGATAAACATCTTTTGTGTGGAGAAAGGAGATTTGCATGCTTGAGCAACTGCTAATCTTCCACAAAAAAAAATCATTCCCTTGCCTATACACACATTTGGAGATATATGGTCAGCCTTGACTAGTGGAGGCTCTTATAAATACAATGTACTAATAATTCTTTTGTTTAAGTAACTGGAACTTGAATTTCTGGGAACCATACAAGAGCCATTCAATCATTTATTTCTGTTCTAATGAGCTTTAATTAATACTGATGTAAATGATTGTTTTTTTTTTTCTGATGCAAGAACACGAGGGTACTGTCTGATACCTTTAATTCCAATACGTTACTTACAGATGAACAGCATAAGTCAGCCTTCATAGGATTTGAACTCAGAATTGCAAAGCACCAAATGGGAGGCTGTAAAACCTGCAATCAGCTCATTAAGCATATACTTTTAAATATTTGAAATATATAATCTATTTTTCTCTATGCCCATATTTGGGTATAAAAATAAGAAGAAAAAATTTTTTATGTGTAAAAATGGATAAACTGAAAATTAAAATTAGAAGGAGATAAAAAGAGAAAATAGAAAGCTTCTGACAGAGTGGAAAGTTTTATAAGACCTTTATATTTCAGGTGCAAAAGCCCATCTTCAGAAGGAAAACAGTCTGGGATATGTCTGTTTATGCAGGTTAAATTTTCTGCATTGTCAGAAGCTTTCTATTGTCTCTATTTTTACCTTCTTCAATATTACAATGCTTCAAGCAAACTACAACGGTCTTAAAATTAGAAATTTGAAATGATTATTTTTAAGCATTTTAATTAATATTGATATGTGAACTTAAAAAGAATGAATATATAAGCAAAAGAATATTTGTGTGGTGATATACAAAGAAATATTTTATTTACATATCTATAAATACAGATTTATTTATATAATTATTGTAAGGACTTTTAGGATTAAGCAAGTAATGCATGTTTATATATTTTAAACTAAATATGGGTGTATACAAAAATGTCATATAACAGAGGATCAGAAGGGAGTCATAATATAAACATTGAAATTACACATTTTTAATTTGCTTTCACATGTATCATTTGCATAAACTACCAAGAAAGAAACAATAAATGAAGCAAAATTTCATTTAAAAATGTACATTCTAAATGTACATTTATGTGAAAATTTACTAGTAAGGTTGGGTAAAAGCAACCATTATATTTCTGTCCTCCTGTCATTGCTTTTTCTGGTAAAAGTTGCATCTTTTGCATAGAATAGTGTTGAGTGAGTATTCCTGGTTTGATATATGTTAAACTACTTGTGGTTTTGTAGCTTTTTTGCCAATTGTCTCTCTTCCAAGTGTTTCCTGTATTCTGGTCCTATTTCTTTCTATCCAGTCAGTATTTTGTTTACTATTTCATTTTACATTCTTCATCTCATTTGCTTGGTCTAGAAACTGATGGTTTGCACATCAAACTACTGAGAATTTGAAACTTTTGTCATGTTATTCTTTTGTTGCTTAGCTTCACCTTGTTTTCTTTGCTTGTATGTTCTTCTGTTTTTGCTGGTAATTTTCCATTCATCTCTAGCTTCCTTAATGTCCCCATTGTCACAAGATGATAAGGGGCTGCTGTTTGTAGGAGAGGGGAAGGTTTCTACTTTTTGGTTACCGAGACTGAAGAGATTAGTTTTCCAGCCCCTTACAGTGTTGGACTAAATGCTACTGGCTGTTATTACTGCTGTTGATCACTCTTCTTCCCCATCACACTCTCTCTGGCACTACTGGCCATGGCCTAGGGAGGGCCCTTTGGCCACTTGGCACTGAGAGCAGGCTGATCTGCCAATTTTAGAGTTTTGACTACAAGGACTCTGAAAACAACAGCATTTTCTGAAACTTGGTGTCATTGTTTCTGCTGATTTCCTTTTCTGTTTTACTGTCCCTATGGGCAGAAAGCCCTCAAGTGGTTTTTGCCACAACTTGTGTAGCAACTCAGTTTCTTACTCTGCACTTCTAGTTTCATCAGCACTTATAAATGAAAGCAGTTCTGGAATGGCTGTGGTAGACAGGGCCTATAAAAACTTAGATGATCATTGAGACTCCATGAGACTGTGTCATTCTTTATGATCTCAGCACCCTACTACATCACAAATGTACCTAGAATCATTACCAACATCCTTGATCCTGACTTAGCTGTTTCATTCCCCCAAATACTGTGGCACAAGTGTACTCGTAGGTGTGTATTGAACCTACCTGTCTTGTTTCCTGCTTAATCCCCATTCCTGTAAACTATACTTATAGACCCGTGTGCTTTACCCCAGCCAACTGGGGAAATGTTCTTCCACATATTGTCCAGTGCTACATGCAATTGTTGCTTCATTTCAAAGGAAGTCTCAAAGTCCCTAGCAAGACAAATATACATGATTTCTTTTTCTTTCCTGTTATTTAATAATGTGGTCAGGAAGAATAGCACCCTCCTTGGTTACTCAGCTTTGCCATTCTGCTCTTCCCTCTGATAACTTACTCATCTTTCTTTGTAACTGGCAACACTGGAAAATGCTTGTGAGTGCATGTTGTTATTTTTGCTAATAAAATTATTTCTTTTTTATTTCATTTTGTCAGTATTTTTCCTCTTATGTCAGCAATTTTTGGGAGAGCGTGTTTAGTTGATACCATAAATCCATAAAGGATGAAATGAAATTCAACCTCAATAGGACTTGAACTCAAAATGTAAAGAGTTTAAACCAGGAGTCCATATGACCCTTGGCAGTCCATATAATATTTTCTTGTTAAAATTTTTGTGCAATAAATTGGTTATACTTCTTCAATACACAAAATATTAAAATTTTTTAAATATTATTCCTTATAATATTTGATTATAAAAATAGGATAGGATTTTTTTTATACACACCAAATGTTTATTAGGGTACCACAGAAGAAAATAGGAATCAGAGGGGTCTATAGGCAAAAAAAAAAAAAAGGTTGAAAACCACAGGTCTAAACAAATACTGTAATTTTATCACAATTCTATGAGTATACCACCTTGATAATAATCATTTCTAATTTAGGCAGAAAACCAGCAATTTTTAGAGGAAAGGGTATTAGTTAATTATATTGAATCTATTTTTTGACAAGTTGATATTTTATAGATGAAAAGCAAAGATAACCACAATACTGTGTGAACTCAGTACATAAAGTGCCAGAAGATTGCAGGATATTTTTTCTGATGTTATAATGATTCAGCCAATATGCCACTCTAAATATGGTTTCTAATTTCGGTACAAGGCAAGCAATTTTGAGATCGGTGAGATCTGAACTTGGAACATAGAGAGCATGAAAAAGCATGAAAAAATATTCTATGACAGTGTTGTTTCTATCAGCTTTCTATTTCGATGATGATTTAATGATAATGAGGATGGTGGTGGTGGCAGTGGTAGTGGTAGCAGCTGCGGCAAAAAGCAGTAGAAGAAGAATTGAGAGGAAATGACTTAGTTTTTGACAAATTGGATTTTACTAAGAGTCAGATGAAGGAAAACAGAAAATCATAAGAAGAAAACAAAAACTCATGTTTTAATTACATCTACACACCTACACAAACATACATACATATAGAAATACACATACACACACACAGACGCATACATACATCCCCACACACACTCCCACGCATACACATGCTGAAATGGAATGCCAAACAACCTCAGAATGAAGTGTGTTGTTGATTGATATGATTAGAGGAAGTTAATGAGTCTTTTTGGTGAGAAACAATTGTAACACTCTACTATTCACTATGTATTATTAGTATCAATTGCAGGTTTTCTTCAAATACAGTTGTAAAAAGACTAATTATAAAAAACTAGATCAACTGTTGACATGGTGTTTATTTTTTTGTTTTCATTTCAAATTTTATTTATTTTATTTGTTAGTTTATAGATCTCTTTATCTCCCACCCCACACCCTTTCTGCTTGGTTTATTTTGTATGATTAACATTGGTGATGACATGTTTTATAAGCAGACTTAAACTGAAGTAGTTTTTTTTCGTGTTTTTCCCTTCTCTGAGTTTGTCAGTTAATTGGCTCCTTTGTTAATCTAATAATTATTACCAGTTTCCATTCTGACAATCCCTTATTTAGTGTCTGTATGGGAAAATGGAATGGTGCTGCAAATTAAGATAAATTTCTGTCTTAATTAGTGAAGCAAGTTTTCATTTATAAATATATCATATTTCACTGAAATGTTTTCAAGTCGTAGTTGTGCATTTTTTTAAACTTTAATATTTAAAACAAAAAATGTTTGGATAACTGATAGGCTCTTGAGTTAAGGTAGCAATACATTGAACTTTGGTAGTTTAAGAATAACAAAATTAAGGTAGCAACGTGGTGAAGTTAAACAATTTGAGGGTAGCAGAGTTGGAATAGAAGATCAGTGAATTTCGTAGATGAGGTAGCAGCATAGTTGGAGGAACAATATGATGAACCCAGCGAGTTTAAAAGCAAAAGAGTCGAGGTAGTAAATTGATGAACTTATTGCTTTTTAGTCAGTGTTTCAATTTTATTCTCTCAGATGTTTTCAGCCACTTATTATGTTCCTCCCTCCAATGTGATTGTTCTTCATCTTGTACTAGTGTTGGTTGATGCCTGTGGGAAAGATGTGGGCATTGAAATAGTCCAGGGAGTTGAAGTTTTGAGGAAAATATATTGATTGCTTTGTTTAGGAGTGAAAAGAATTAACGATGACAGAAGTGTGTTGAGGTTAGTGCAGAGCTTGTCAGTTGGATGGAACAAAAACTGTCATGTTAGTGGTGAAAGACACAAAAGGAGGATAATACAGGCCAAAATGCCAAAATGGTTATTGGTGAGCAAAGGTTTTAGTGTCATTCAGCTGGATTTCTGTCTAGTATTTATAATGTTCTGTGTAGGTAGCAGCTATTATGTTCCTCATATATGAACCATAATCTAGTGTGGGACATATTTGTGCTTTGTAATTACCAAGTGCTCAGAATTGAAGTAGTTTCAAACTCTGAAGAGAAGGCTTAGTCTTCAATCTTCAGTTTTGGCTTTGGTATCGTACAATTTTATGTTTCAATCCTTTGTGAATTTACTTTTATTAAGGGCATTATCAATGAATGAGAGATGTCACCCTTTGACTTTTTATGTGAGGCCTCTGAGACAGCTGGTATAGGGATGAAGCCATGATACATGGATTATGTCTTGTTTACATTTTATTTTGGAATTCTCTCAATCACTGTTTACTTTGTGTCTGCACATGCATGTGTGAGCCTGAGTAAGATATTGTTGGAGAAGACCAGCAGTTGCATGCAAGTTTCCCTGTCTGGACCCCTAATGTTTATTCCAATAAACATTAGTGGTACAGGAAACAATAGGGAAAGGCTACAGACTTGGGTTGATACAATTTGGCACCAGTGCCATTGCAGATGTTGTTGATAGAACTCTAAGATTGAGAACAGATACTACAGAGGCATCTTGCCCTACCTGTCAACACTTCAGTCAATCCACCTCCCTACATTGGTGCTTCATTATCAACCTTAAAAGGACAAAAGGTAAAGTTGGCTTTGGCAGGATTGAAACTGAAAGCACTGAGAATCAGGACAAATACCACAAAGTATTTTCTCCATCACTTTAACAACTCTGCCAGCTCACCAATAGTGTTAGGAGAACACTATTTGTATGGACCTTGTGGAGGAAATCTTAGATTAGTTCAGCTGGCTGGAACGCAATTACGAGCAATAAAACGTGGAGTATACAACAGAAAACAAAATCTAAAGCATTTTAGATATTCACTGGACTTCATCTCTTAACCATCTTGACTTTTATCCTGAAGTAGGGTAAGAAAGTAGTCCATCAACTGAACAACTCTTCCTCATTTTAAAGTCACTTTATCATCATCTCTTTCTAAGTCATTTAGCAATAGAGGAATACTAAAGCATGCATATTTTAGTAGTAATAACTTCAGACCTACACATATGACTCTCAGACAATTTAAACTTAATACTGGATGAGTGAAGTGATCATTATCATTTGTAATGAATCAACACACCTATTACTTAATATTCTGCTCTAAAAATTAGCCATTAAAGCTTTAAAAATATTCAAAATTTTCATATTTGTCTTCTGTTAAGTTAAAAATATCATTACAGACTATATCTAAATATGAAGGTTAACATTTTATACATGGCTCATATAATAATAACTCCAAGTGTCGGATGAAGTTTTGATCAGTTTCTTTGGTCATGTTTTGTGATAATGTAATGTTTGTGCTTTTCACTTTCTGTCTGAGCGATGCATTTATAACAGTCAAACTATTGTATAAATTTTTATAGAAGTTCATTTATTGTAGACAGTGTTCTGTAACTTACTTGAATATTACATGTAGGTTATAGGATCTAGCTGGCTCAAGATGAACTTATACAAAAATTGACTTTGTAGTTTGACTGTCATATTATGCTATACACACAGTTAGTGAATGAAAAACAAAACTTACATCACCATACAAAAGCATTGCACCCAAAGTGGTTTCCTCTTGACATTTCCTGGTCCATAAGAGGTTTATGAGATTGACACTCAACTAAAAACTAAAATCACACATTACTTAATGCCTTGTTACTTCTAGTGATAAACTGTGCTGCCCCATGATGTATATTTATAGACAGTTAAACTTAGCCATTGATTTATGTGCAATACTACAACTGAGATGCAGATAGGCTGGTGTCTTATTGATTTAGCTAGTTGCTGTTTTCCTTAGCAATGTCCAAGGAGCTTAACTTGTCTGGTTGTTGTTGACATTATTCTGTGTGTGTGTGAGAGAGAGAGAGAGAGAGAGTGTGTGTGTGTGTACGCATGCAAAATTTCAAATATATTTAATAAATTTGCCACTTTTTGATATCTATGTTTCAAATATGCAGTGAATATATCGTTGTGTCAAGCTTGCTCATTGCATCCATTTTTAACAGCAAGATCTTTCTCCGGTGATGTGCAGAAGTTGCGAGGCAAAACTAGGATTCATTGATCTGAACAACCAAATGTTCCAAGATATTGCGTCAGTGACTTCCGGACACTAATGATTTTCGTATACCAGTCACTCTGAATACATTCATACTCAGTTTTGAGTTCGTACTTTTGATCTTCTACTTTCTTATATTCAACTTATCTCTTTCTCGGACTTAATGCAGATCCTCCACATTCTCTGCTTAAGCAGTTTCACTATCATACATCCGTCACTCTCTTCTAATACATGACTCTACCACAAAGGGTACAGTTCTTTGTAGGAAGCACTGGACTGTCTGGATGGGGAGACACAGTAAAAGTGATGGGAAGGAAAGTTTACTGGTTGGATAGGTGATTCTTAAAGAAGATGTGCAGTTAGTTTGAAACAGGGGTAGCTGCAGGCAATGAGATGAAACAGTATATTTGTGAATTAAGGATTAAATTGAAAGCAGGTAAAATCAGTAAACCTCTTAAAAATTAGAGCTAAATCTCCCTCAAATCTCACTCTGTATATCATCTATACAGAGGATGACACATTGGATAATGAAATCCTAGATATGTCTGCAAAAAAGAGATGGGACATTTATGCTGAAATGCATTTGATTTTGTCTACTGGATTAGGGACTGAGCCACGGCTAAACAATGACAATAGGTACATGTTTAAAACCTGTCAATATCCTCCAAATGTTTCACCTACCATCAAGTGCTACTGGTAACATTTAAGTCTTTGACAACTTATTGGGTGGTCTGTTACTAAACTGGCTGCTCTACAAAACTTGCCTCAAAGCTTGAAGAAGGTAGCTAGACACCCAGCAGGACAAAAACAATACCAGTCTAAAGGATGGTTGAACTCAGTGTAGGGTAAATAGCTATCTAGAAATAGTGCAGAAACTTAGAAATTCCTGATTAATGCCTGGTGTATTGTAAGACTATTGAGAAGAAGGCACCCCTTGGCTTTTGTTAAATCATATCTCAAGAAGATGGCACTACTGTCTCCACATCTCACAGGCCATATAAACAGGTAAGTTGTCTGGACACAGCAACCTTGGAAGGCAGCCAGTCTAGCAGGAGGACAATTCCTAAATATAAGCCCTCACTGCCTGTTGAGTATTTGTAAAGAGACAAAGGTTTAGGGAATAAATCAGGTCTGAAGAGAACTCAAGCCCACCAACCCTTTTCATCTCAGAGGGAGCTTGAAGAGGCAATGAACGAAAGAAGATTGGTGGTTGCATCTGAATCTCCTGATTGTCAATTACAAGAATTACAATATTTATTCTTGTAAATGGATTCAATTTGGTTAGCTGAACCTCTAGTCTTTATTTTACCATTGATTGTATATAAGAGGCACACATGGCTGTGGGGTTAAGAGTACATTGTAACTACATGGCTTCAGGTTCGATCCTTCTCCACACCAGCTCAGACTTGTGCTTTCTAGCTGTGGATGCAGCTATGACTGTGGTTAAGAAGTTTGCTTCATAACAATGTAGTTTTTGGTCCAGTTGCATTGCATGGTATCCTGGCTTTGTTTTTTCCCATAGTCACAGATCTACCAAAGCCATGGGTGCAGGTAGTTATGAAGTTTACCTTGCATTGCTGTAGTTTCAGGTTTAATCCTACTATGTCGTACCTTCAGCTTGCATTTCCTTCCTTAATGTCAAATTGACCAAAGTCTTTTGAATTGAATTTGGTATGCAGAAACTGTGTGGAAGCCCTTCAGAGGGACCATTCCCTTACTTGGATGGTAGATTTTAATGTTTCCTGGTTTAATATCACAACCTGGTCTTTAGGTCTTTTGTGGAATTTAAACATTCAGATTAGGTGTCTGGACACAGGATAACTCCCCCCCTCCTTCCAATCTTAGAAGTCCCGGAATGAGGTCATGTCAATTAACTTCCTCTGACTAAACAATAAAAAAAATCAAAACAAAAACAAAACCCTTTATATTCCAGCCTATAAAATGGCTTGTGAAGTTAACAAAAATTTGCTCAAATGTAGAGGCATCTTTAGTACTGAATATAAGAACTGTATCTTGGTGGTAGTCTTTATTCTAGATTAGGTCAGTAAATTTGTTTTTACTTGAAATAGTGTAGTGTGTGTGTGTGTGTGTGTGTTTTGTTGTTATGAAATACTTTTTCTTGGAATATTTTGCACTATAATTTTTTAAGAAATCTGGATATCTTTCTTACTGCTAACCATTCAACTTCAAATTACAATTGTTAATTGCTGTTAAGTCAAGTAGACTGAGATGTACATTTAGTATTTTCGTATAGAATGGAAATTCAATACGAAGTTTTTAACTCATTATCTTGTGGTTAGTAATCCATTACCTTAAATTTGAAGCCATTAAGTCTTTAAACATTATTTTATTGGGTTTAGTCTTTTGACTATCATCAGGATGAAGTATCACTTTCGAAAATTTAATTGATCATACTGACCTCAGTATGTATTTCAATCTGGCATTTATTTTATAGATCTCTGCTTGATGAACTACTAACTTTCAGACATAGTGGGACACAACACTCAATACACACACACACACACATACTAGATACAAGAATGACTGTGTGGTTGAGAAGTTTGCTTCCCAACCACATGGTTCCACTTTTAGTCCTTCTGCATGGTACCTTGGGCAAGTGTTTTCTACTATAGCCCTAGGCCAACCACAGACTTGTGACTGAATTTGGTAGCCAGAAACTGCAGCATTGTTCATCAGAAAATGACCAAAACACATGTTTATAAAGAAGAGTTGCTTGCTCCATACTCCTTGTGTGCCGATTCTGTCCATAAGAAAGGAACAAATAATACAAATGTGGCTGTAGGTCATAACACCACAACGCTGGGGGTGCATTGCTAGTTTGATATATTATTTTAGTGTTGAAAGCTGATAGTGATTTGACCATATCGTAAATGGGTAATATGTTTAATATAAAAACTGACTGTTGATATTGTTTAAACATAAGTAATCCCTGCATCAGGAAAACTATGATTGAAGGTGTTTTGCTTGAAGCCTGATCAGCTCTGCAATAGGAGACCTATTATCGAAGACATTTCATTAAACTTGGGTAGGCCTTGCACCAAGAAACCTATGGTCAAAGGCATTCTAGACATAATTCTTATAAGTAGACTTTGACCAGTTATGGAGATTACATTTTATTCTTTAAGGTCATAAATATATCTGGTGACATGTCACCTAAACATATTCTGAAGTGTATTACTTGATAAAGTAGTGCTTTATGATGACGTGGGCTTGCATAGCGTTACGTAATGTTGCACATCAAGTTACATACTGTACTTGTGCTTTTGAATAAATGTGCTTTGAAAACCTGTGTAGTAACTGTAAAATACCCATTCATTTTATTCTTACCTCTCTCTCACTCATAATAATGAATTCAAACCAAATAGTGATATTTTGAAATCATTCAATATGCATGTATTATATGATTTCAAAACCAGCCAGTTCAGATTCTACTTACACAGATTTTCTTACAATGATTTGAAGTAGTTTATTATATTTGACAATTGCAGCGTGGAAGGTGTTTGTAAGCCATTTAAGAAACACACAAAAGCCATTTGATTCACTTCAACATTTAAGTTTAATTTGTCAAAATATTTTCGTCACTTTAAGGCCGCGACCTGTTGTCAGTGAATAGGTCGCGGTCTTAAAGCGCCGAAAATATTTTGACAACTTAAATGTTGAAGTGAATCGAACGGCTTTGTGTGTTTCTTAAATGGCTTACAAACACCTTCCACGCTGCAATTGTTTTCGTTTCAGCACACGATCTCAGATCAAATCACTTGCTATGCAAGTACATCTCCGTAATATTATATTTGACTCGAGTCAAAATTCCTGATATTGTGCACCACTTAGTGTAACACTATATATATATCATCATCATCATCATCATCATTTAACGTCCGCTTTCCATGCTAGCATGGGTTGGACGGTTCAACTGGGGTCTGGGGAGCCCGAAGGCTGCACCAGGCCACTCAGATCTGGCAGTGTTTCTACAGCTGGATGCCCTTCCTAACGCCAACCACTCCGAGAGTGTAGTGGGTGATTTTATGTGCCACCGACACAGGTGCCAGACGAGGCTGGCGAACGGCCATGCTCGGATGGTGTTTTTTTTTGTTTTTTTTATGTGCCACCGACACAGGTGCCAGACGAGGCTGGCAGACGGCCACGCTCGGATGGTGTTTTTATGTGTCACCGACACAGGTGCCAGATGAGGCTGGCGAACGGCCACGATCGGTTGGTGTTTGTTACGTGCCCACAGCACGGAGGCCAGTCGATGCGGTACTGGCTACGGCCACGTTCGGATGGTTTTCTTGTATGACACCGGCACTGGTACCACAAAGATACAAATTCCATTGATGTTCATCTATTTTGATTTGATTTGATTTGATTTTCATTTTCATTTTTTTATATATATATATATATATATATATATATATATATATAGAGAGAGAGAGAGAGAGAGAGAGCAATAAGAAAATGAGGGGATCAATAGGTGGTTCATCAACTTTTAGACGACTTATTTATTTATTTACTAAAATGACAATTACAAGAATATACATACATGTATAACATATTATGCTTTACATACAAAATATATTGGTTGGATTCACAACCTCTAACTTTCTTGGAATTAATATATATATATATATATATATCATCATCATCATCATCATTAATGTCTGTTGTCCATGCTGGCATGAGTTGGATGGTTTGACCAGAGCTGGCTAGCTGTGGAGTTGCACCAGATTCCAGCCTCATTTGGCATGGTTTCTACTGCTGGATTCCCTTCCTAATGCCAGCCATTTTATAGAGTGTGCTGAGTTCTTTTACATGGCACTGCACAAGCACTTTTATGCGACACCGCACAAGCGCTTTTATGTGACATCACATGGCACTTTTATGTGGTGCCACATGGTCACTTTTATATGGGTAAACTCTCTCATTGAAGATGACGTATGAGTGTTCAGTTTTTGTCGAATGACCTGCGCAAATGATTTGTTTATTGTGATCAAATGTTTCTGCTGCTCATTAGCTCAGTCTTTCCATCAAATCGGTGTTGTCTGAACAGGTGGATGGTGTACCATGTCAGGTGTCAAAGTGGTTGCAGATCAATGTGAGATGAAGTGCTTTGATCAAGAACACAATGCACAGCCCAGTCTGGGAATTGAAATCATGATTGTCAGATTGTGAGTGCAACACCCTAACCACTAAGCCATGTGCCCTCATATACACACACACACACATATATATATAACTATGGTCATTATGCTCAACTAAACTCCAGAAGGCAGTGTCCTAGTATGACTAGAAGCTGCAAAAGAGAAAAAAATAAAAGGATACAGTGTTATCTAAACAACTGAACTTAACCTCTACTCTAGCAAAGTATTTTAGTAGTCTACATTCAGGGGTTCAATTTTTCTTAATATCATTAATTACTACAAAGAATTGGACATATTGACATGTATATGATATTGAGGAATATCTTAAGAAATCTAATAGTAGAAATAGAAAACAAAAATAATGATTCTATTAAATGAAAAATGCAATCTCTAATTTGAAATATTTTAAAATTCTTTCCTCCTTTTTTTCTAATATATTTGTTTTATTTCGTCCCCAGCTTCTCCGGAATTAAAAGTCTTTTTTGGTAAGGCTAAAAGTGATGGTGTACGGTTTATGAAGTTGAGTATTGAAAATGGTAAGTTGACCTCCGTAGCATTTTCAGTGTTCCTCTTGAAATGTTAATAGTTTTGAATTGATATTTTTCTTTTTCATGTTTTTTTTTCTCCTGGAAAATGAAGTTATTTTAGTACTGCCCATTTCAATATCTGTCTGTCTGTTGACCCATGTATGTCAGTGTATGTATATATGCACACACACACCATATATATATATATATATATACACATACATCTACATACACATTCATGTTTTTTAGTTTTGCCTCAGCCATACTGGACACTACCTTGCTTGCATGTTTCTATATACATGTGTGTATGCATGTATAAGCATTATGCATGTGTACGGATGTATGTATTTACATGTATATATATATATATATATATATGCATGCTTGTGTATGTTAGTGTATGAATGCGTATTTGTGTAAGTATATATAATGGTTGACAATATTCTTATTACTATGTATCAGTAATGATAGCATCAGTGCTTTCTGTTTCTGTGGGTCAGTAAAATATATACCAGTAATGCGCTTGGTTATAAGGTAAAATGTATAGTTTCAGGAAGGTGGTGATAGTCTTCTTGCTTTTACAACAATTAGGATATAAGAATAGTTAAATTGCCATGAAGAGGAATGTAAAATCTAGCATACAGGGCTTTTACTCTTAGTGTGTGTGTGTGTGTGTGTGTGTGTGTGGCAGTGGGTGAGAGAGAGAGAGTAGTATTGTTACTGCTTGTATTTAACCCTTTCGTTACCAACTCGGCTGAAACTGGTTCTGGCTCTGAGTACAAATGTCTTGTTTTCATAAGTTTTGAATTAAAATCTTCCACCAAACCTTAGTCACAATTTATGTTCCTAACACTAGCTTAATAATGACTAAGTTATTTTACTAAATACTTTGTTATAGTAATTGAAAGAAACACAGAGCATCTCAAAATAAATACAGTAATGAAAGGGTTAAGTAAATGATGAAGGAATTCAAGTTAAAAGAGTGATGAAGAGGAGGTGGAGGAAGAGTTAGAGTAATAAGTTCAAATGTCTGGGGTGGAAGGTGAATGAAATGAGGGAGGCTAAAGATTGGAGAGAGAAAGTCCGGCAAAAATAAAGGTGAGGAGTTCAAGTAATGAGGAAATGAGAAGAAATACGAGGAAAATAGTTTAGAGAAGAGGAGACTAAGCCAGGATGGTTGAGTGGTAAGCTGTTTTGGCAGTTTTGTTAAAGCAAAGGACATTTTAGTTCTTGTTTTGATTCTTTGCTCTCTAAGTTCAAATCCAACTGAAGTTAGTGTTAACGTCCATTCTTTTGGGCTTAAAAGAATAAAATACTAGTCCAAACCTCACTGGATTAGTAAGATTATTATAGTATCAAGCATGATGGTTTGCTGTATTTGTTCCCTGATCTTGGTGTTCTGAGTTCTTGGTTGGTAGACTTAATCTGTGAACTTGTCCTTAGTTGACAACATCTGGTCCTTTACCTTTAGCTGAGTTCAGTTCCCCTTGTCAGCATTCAGGCCAGGTCTCCAGTTTCGCCGCCGTCGTCGTCGTAGTCATCATCATCATCATCATTATTATTATTATTTAGCATCCATTTTCCATGCTGGTGTGGGTTAGACACTTTGACTGGAACTGGTAAGCCAGAGAGCTGCACCAGGCTCTAGACTGTTTTGGCTTGGTTTCTATGGTTGGATTCCCTTCCTAATACCAACCACTCCATAAAGTGTACAGGGTGTCTTTTACATTTTATTTAAACACTTAATACCATGATAACTGACATTTTCTCATATCTATCTTTGAATAAAAATAAATGTGGGTAAATATTATTAAAAAACATGCATATTGTTGAAGCAGATGATTTTGTCTTTGAATGTCTATTCAGCTGTGCTCAGTTTGTAAATTAAGAATTGTATTTGTTTACATGATTTATGTAGAGGATGTCAAACAAGTGAATTAATATGACTCTGAGTTAGGCGCTTAACCCTTTAATGTTTAACCCAGCCACAACCGATCCAAATATTCTACATTGTTTTATGTTCGAACTGGCCAGATTCAGCCTTTCACATCATCCTACAATGTCATTCTGAAAGTAAACAATCACATCATTGAAATCTCAAAGTTTTGAGATAATACATAATTTATTAAGAGCAATGTGAATAAATAAACATTACATTTGGCAAAGTAGTTTGAATGTTAGCAAAGAATCTATTGGTCAGCAAAGAAACTATGATGTGAAAAATTTTAGGAAGAATCCAGGAACGCCTGCTGCATAAAATACAAATAGTAAAGTGGATGCTAAGACACTTGATGCTGTGAGCCAAAAATGTTTTAATTACAATTACACCCATAGTAACTAGAAAAAAAATCAGTTAGTTTGAAATCCTTTAAGCACTTTAACTCTTTAGCATTCAGATTATTTTGTCAAATCTAATGCTTTTCCATTCACATTATTTTGAATTAACCATGCATTATCTTTTTGTGTTGAGATTTCGATGATATGCTTGTTTATTTTTAGTATGACATTGTAGGGTAGGTTTGAGAGGTTGAATTTGGCCAGTCTGTACATAAAATAGGTGCAATATTTGAGCTGGATATGGCCTGTTTAAATGCTATTGGGTTAAGCTTCATAACTGATGTATTTGAATTTATTCTTTGTAATTTTGTATAAAATGTTCATTTTTCTCTAAGAGTGCTTTTAACCTATTTTTATTGTTTTGCTTTAAATAAATCATTATATAAAAAAAAAATTATTATCTAAAAAAATCAGTTTTCAAAAGTCATTATTAAAAATAAATGATTTAAGTTCTCATTATTTACAAAAATTATTATTAAAATTATTATCTAAAAAGACCATTTTTAATTTTGAAAAAAAACAATCATTATATTAAAAATATTTTGTTATTTTAAAAATAGTATTATTTAAAAAAATCATTAGTATTAAAAAATTCATTATTATTGAAAAATTAAACCATTCTTTTTAATAATCAATATCATTTAAAAAAATTATTAAAAAATCTTCCAATTTTATTTCTTTTCATTTTTTTTTTCTTTTTTCATTCTCTATTGCAGAAGAGCTAGTTTTAGAGAAACATTTGTTGCCAAAGGGTGACTGGAAAAGTGATATCCTTATCTGCATTTATATAATGGTATATATATTGAGTTCATGATGGACCTTGTAGTATTTTCTTAGTCAGGTATTTAGATGTAAGAAGTATTGTAATATCTCAAGAAATGTAACTGTGTGCGAGTGTATGTATGTAATTGTCTTCTTGTCTGTCAGTACTTTGGTGATTGAGTGTGTTTGTATGTGTGTCACACACACAGACATGGTGTATGTATCTACCATTTGTCCTATATGCACTTGTGTGTGTGTGTATCTGCACCTCTGTGTATTTGTATGTCTATAATCATATTTGTTTGCATGTATGTGTGCATGTGTGTGTGTATGTATGCATGTGTGTGTGTATGTATGCATGTGTGTGTGTATGTATGCATGTGTATCAATGATGTACCCTAGATAGAAATTTAATGAAAGACTGACAAAAAAAAAATACTATTCCTTATGGTGTTAGTTTATTCACAAATTAAAAACTTCAATATCACCAGCTGTATCTAAATACTAACTTTCACATGAAATAAGAAGTAGTTAATGCTATGTTATATGTAACATTTTGTGTGTGTGTATATATATATATATATATATATATACATACATATATAACGCCCAACTTTTTTGAAGCAAGTTAATATTTTCCCGCAGCAAGACATGTTTTCCACAGAAATCTGGAAACAACCTCACTTGCATGATGTTGATGCTCATTTACGACCATCATGTGATGTCTTGACAAAAGTTCTCTCTCTTTCACACATACACACATTTATTATTCTTATACAAGAATGCTATTGCCAGTGACTTTGGAATTTCAGCCAGCTAAGTCATTGTTAGACTGCTATTTGATGATGGTTTAGCTAGCTGAAACTTTGAGGTCACTGTCAACAATATTCTGGTATAAGAATAATGCATTTGTACTCTATAAAAGTACAGAGTAAGCCAGTCTTCCTTAAAAACCATATCTGGGTATGGGGTATATTACTTTGTTTAGAAACAAGTGAAGGTTGATGACAGGAAGGGCATTTGGCTGTTGAAAATCTGCCTTGCAAATTCCATCTGACCTAAAGAAGCATAGAAAAGTGGATGTTACATGATGATGGTGTGTGTGTATTTATCGATGTAGTTTTTTTTACATCTGAAATTGCTTATACGAAAGAGCAACAGGTGGTGTTAGTTTCTCCTGTCAATAAATTATCCGGTTACATTGTGCCTTGGAATTCATGTTGAATTAGAAACTTCTTACTTAGGAAACGGATAAGAGATGGCATTAAAAAGTCATCCAGCTGTAAAACGGTTTCAAATAAGATTCTTCTGTCAGATGCAAGTATGAAAACTGGAGGATTCTATTGGCCAGTCTGACCCTTCCTTATTGAAGATGGTAGAGTGTGGTTTGAGGGAAGATTTGACTGCTATTTCTTACAGCCTGACAAGAATATTATTTAGTGTGGTGACAATACTGTGAAGGAAACTTTTCTTGAGCTTGGACTTATGGGTGCAGATATCTCTTTAATAGCTCCTGACAGATGAACCAATAAATGTGACTTGACATGCTAGAAATGGCATGAAGAGAAACCATTGGACTGGTGGATTTCTAAGATATAGCCCCCCCCCCCCGATCATCACAGATCCTCCATGTTTAACAGTTGGAAGAAGGCAGTCTGGGTCAGATGCTTCTTTTGGTTGTCTCCACATGTATACCCAGCCAATTGTCAGAAATATGGTAAAGGAATGACTTGTCCAAGAAAATAACATTCTTCCACTACTCTAAGGACCAATTCTGTAGGTTTTTACTCCACTCTAAACACTTTGCAACGTTTGTTTTTGAAAGTATGGTTTTCTGATTGAAGCCTTCCTGTGAAATCTGGCTTTGTGCAACTTCTGGCAAACAGTTTTTGTGGAAACTGGGTTCTTGAGGTGGTCATTAAGCTCTGCAGTAATTTTGGAGCTGTACTTTTGTGATCCTTTCTAACAATTCGTGTAAAATTCCGACGGTCCCTATCTGAAAGTTTTGGTTTTCTTCTGGAGTTTTGCTTCGACAAGGAGGTTTTCCCTCTTTCTCAAATGCTGTCATTACTTTCAAGACAGTACTTCTTGATACACCAAACATTTTGGCTGTTTTCGTTACACTAGCGCCTGCCATATGAGCACCAACAATTTGACCTCTTTGAAAGTCCGATAGATTTGTCATTTTAATGAATTTTAATTACCTTTTTCTGATGATATCTGAAAAGAAACAGCAATTTTAGCAAAACCTATTAAGCAACACTAATAATAAATAAAAAAAAACATAAAAATAAACAAGCTTTTGACGGTTTTATAAATATTTCAAAATTATGATGCTAGGTGTTTCCATTATTTTGTCCAACCCATGTATATATGAACAAGGCAGTGTCTTTAGTGTTGGTGCCATGGTAAATGCAGCCAGTATACACGGTAGAGTCTTTGGTAAATAAGCAGAGAAGGTGTCGTTCTGTGAGGTCCTTTTATTCCTGTTTTGTTAAGGACTACTCAACCTCTCTGATATTGGTACCTTGAGAAAATGTATCCAGTATACTCTGTAATGCAGTTGGTGATTGGAATTGCATCCAGCCATAGAAACTAACCGAAATAGTATGTGTGAGCACACCAGTCAATGGGAATGATGGTTCCCAAAAAGAAACGACTTGGTCTGCGATGTTCTGTCCAGTATATACTAGCACGGAAAGTGGTATTAAAATGTTGTTGATAGTAATGATATTATACCATCTTGTCAATTCTGGGTAATTAATGATTCCTTGAGATTATCTCCCTTCTTTGTTCAGAGTTTGTTGCAGTTGCCACTAGGTGTTTGTTTTATCTTTGCTTGAAGTGAAGATCTAATTTCATTAAAATCAAGAATTTATTATGGATGTCATTTAACTTACGTCTTTGTAGCCCAGATTCATGCCACTCACTTCTCTCAGCTCATTTTCATTGTCTGTCTGTCTGTCTCTCCCCTGTCTCTCTCTGTATGTGTGTGTTGTTTATGAATCAATACTTCCTGGTTATGGATCTATGATTTTATGTGACTAACAGATGCCACAGACGTATATAATATCCTTAACAGATCTTTCACATTATGATAAAATGGTCCTTGCCAATTTGGATGATAAGAAACCTTCTTACTTACTATATCGCTTGGATACAAAAAATAACCTTGGATATGAATGGCTCTTTATTGCTTGGTCTCCGGACTTTTCACCGGTAAGTATTATTATTTTCAGATTAAATATTTTACTGAATTTTTTTTTTCTTCATTCTTGTTTCTGTTCAGGGTTCAAATTTCCCTGAAGTCACCTTTAGCATTTGATACCTTCAGTGATGATAAAATGACTACAAGTAATAAAGAAGGGTTGATTCAAAAAGCTGTCCCTCTTCCTTACCAAATTAGTAGTCTTTTGCCAAGGTGATGGATTGGTAGAATCATTAGAGCATCAAAGAGAGTACCAATGATTTTTATGTTCTGTGTTCAAATCCTGCCAAGGTCAACTTTTACCCCGACCAGGATTAGTAAAATAACTACTTATCTGGTAGTGAGGTCAATATTATTGACTGTTCTCTCTGCAAAATTTCTGGCTTTGTATTTATGTAAGAAGTTATTATTTGGCAGAATTGTCAGAACACCAAACAATATGTCTTGAAGTATTTATTCCAACTCTTTAATGTTCTGAATTCAAATCTCACTGAACTCAACTTTGTTTTTCATTCTTCTGGAGTTGATAAATAAAACCCCAGTACTGGGGTTGCTTCATTATAACCCTAACCCTAAACTGCTGGCCTTGTGCCTAAATTAGAAACCATCATCATCATTATGTTAGTGGCTTGGTAGAATTATTAAAGACAAGAATCATGAGTAGATTATTGCTAACAGTTTTCATCAGTAGCAAACACTCTTTTACTTGTTTCGGTCATTTGACTGTGGCCATGCTGGAGCACTGCCTTTATCGATCAAATCGACCCCAGGACTTATTCTTTGAAAGCCTAGTACTTATTCTATCGGTCTCTTTTGCTGAACTGCTAAGTTACGGGCATGTAAACACACCAGCATCAGTTGTCAAGCAATGTTGGGGGGACAAACACAGACACACACACACACATATATATACAACAGGCTTCTTTCAGTTTCCGTCTACCAAATCCACTCACAAGGCTTTGGTTGGCCTGGGGCTATAGTAGAAGACAGTTGCCCAAGATGCTACGCAGTGGGACTGAACCATGTGGTTGGTAAGCAAGCTACTTACCACACAGCCACTCCTACACCTAATTAACAGATGTTGACAAATGATTTTGCTGTGCTAAGTTCAAATCTTTCAATGGGACTGTGGCATAAGTGATACTCTTATAATCACAGCCTTATATAATCGTTTCTATCACTACAGTTCTAAAATGGATCCATTCTGTATAAGTAATTTTGGTCCCCTTTCTCGAAGACAAATAAATATTACTTTATGGTTTTCCCATAAACATTTCATAAATGTTTACTATTGAGGTTTCTATTCCTTTTTTTTTTTTCACTTTTGTCTTGATGACTTCCTTCTCATCTAGGTGCGCGAGAAAATGGTATACGCTGCTACAAGGGCAACCTTGAAATCTGAGTTTGGCGGAGGTGCAATAAAAGAAGAATTATTTGGCACAGTTGAAGTAAGTCACAATTTTTTATGGAAATATAATCCACCACCATTATTGTCATAGTCTCTCTTTCACTCCCCCTGTTGTTATCTCTTCTCTTTCAACTTTAGCCAGGTGGAAGAAGCTGTCCCATAACTGTTGTACATTCTCTACACCTGTTATTTTGCTGTTCATTTTCAACTTTAACTGCTACAAATCAATATAGGTTGCCAGGGTTACTGCTACTATTTTTTAATTTTCACTATTTCCTACTTGAAAATCTTATTTTTTAACGGTCAGAATCCTATTAAATTATCAACTAAGTACATTAGAAACCACCTGCAAACAATGCTTATATTCAGGTACAACACCAACTTTCTAGTCACTGATGGTCTGGAACCTTTTATGATCCACACTAATTTTCACTAATGAACTACATGGTTTCGGGTTCAGTCCCACTGTGTGGCACTTTGGGTAGGTGTCTTCCGCTATAGTCCCGAGCCGACCGGAGCTTTGTGATTGAATTCGGTAGGAAGGAGTTACTACTGCCGTGTGTGTATGTGTGCGTATAGCTGCTCAGTGCCTCTCCGAAAGAGAGAGAGAGAGGGAACAGATACCTGTATTTTTTTTAATTATTTAAGTAAATTTGATTTAAGGTCTGTTGACCTCTGGTTTAAAAAAAAACATTCAACTAGAAAGGCTTCAGAACCAACTGTTCCTCAAAATTGATGTTGTACTTGTATTTATATTATCATCATCATCATCATCATCATTTAACGTCCGTTTTCTGTGCTGGCATGGGTTGGACAGTTTGACTGGGAACTGGCAAGCCAGGAGGCCGCACCAGGCTCCAATCTGATCTGGCAGTGTTTCTACAGCTGGATGCCCTTCCTAACACCAACTACTCTGAAAGTGTAGTGGGTGCTTTTTATGTGCCACTGGCATGGGGAGCCAGTCAGGTGGGCACTGGCAACGACCCACACATGAATGGTGCTTATTGCGTGCCACTAGCATGGGAGCCAGTTGGGTGGCACTGGCATTGGCCACAACTACAATTTCCATTTGATTATGGTTTGATTTTTGATTTCACTCGACTCATTAGGTCTCCTCAAGTACTGTGTGTTGCCTGATGATTCCACTGTTAGGGAGTGACACTTCTTCACACAGCTCTCATGCAGCACATGACCATACCTCTATAGCAAGACACCTGTTTCTGTCTCACTGTCACACTCTATACTTTCATCATCCAACACAAGATCACCACCTCCAATGCCTCCTCTCCTCTCAAAATTCCTTGACTTGCAGGTTACTTGGCGACCCTGCTGGTACTGGTGCCACATAAAAAGCTTCCAGTCCACACTGAAGTGGTTGGCATTTGAAAGGGCATCCGCTATAAAAACCATGCCAAAACTGACCTCACCTGTGCTGATGCCACATAAAAAGCATTTGGTCTACTCTGTGGGGTGGTTGGTGTTAGGAAGGGCATCCAGCCATAAAAACCATGCCAAAACAGACACAGAAGTATGTTATAGTCTTCTACCTGGCTGGCTCCTGTCAAACTGTCCAACCCATGCCAGCATGGATGGCGGACATTAAGCGATGATGATAATGATGATGATATATATATATGTATATATATTGTTTTTTAGGTTACTTTCTAATGTCCATTATTTTCTGAAAGTGCCATGCTACTACTTTTCATGAAATTCAGAGGCAGAGTGAAAATACTGCATGTCTGTGGGTTAGCAGTTAGAATATGCTGATAGAGTGGGACCTTGCCAATCAGTTTGATGACTTTCTTTTGGGTAGTCTTGGATTTTCATATGTGCAGTAGCTGCATTGTTTCAGATGTGGGTATAGTAGAGCCAGGTCAGTCTTTGGGATGCAGTTTTTTTCTTGTAGATGTGAGGAAGACTACCAAGGGAGGTCATTAGTGATACTAAGACTTAGTATTTAATATGATTTTAAGAGCTCTAGTTCTACACCACTTTTATAGTAGTCTTTCTCTTCTAACCTATAGTTGTTACAATCTTTCTCTCCTACCTCACTATTATCACAGTCTCTCTCTCATCCCACTATTGTCTTAATCTCCTACCATTTGATGTCACTGTCTCTTCCCATATCCCAGTTGTTCCTGTCTATCTCCTATCCAACTGTTGTTAGTGTTTCCCCTTAACCATATCTCTCTGTCACCTCACTATTGTTGATTCCTTCTCACCATAGTCAGTAGTCTCTTCAGCCTCACTTATCAAGCTCCTCCATCTTTGGTGTCTCCACAGATTATTTCACCACCCCTTAGTATTTCTCTTCCTCTCTTGTCATTTCGTTATGTAAATCCAACCTGGGATCAAATACTTATCAACTTTACATACTTTAATATTTTTAGGAGGATATCTCTCTGAATGGCTTTCTCAAACACATAGAATTCCAAAAGGCACCTGCTCCACTAACGTTTGCTGAGGAAGAACTAGAAATTATTAGGAAAACTGAAGTAAGTATTTTTCATCTTCAGCATTGTCAGGCAGTTTGTTTCTTACTGTCTCTTTTCATATCTTTGTTCATATTTTCAGTGTTGGTTTTTTTTTTCTTTAAACTTTTTAAAATTATTTTTCTTACTTTACATTTATTTTATTTATATATTTTTTCTTGCCAGCATGGATGGGAATTTTCTTTTGTTACATGCTGTGTAAAGGTGTGTGACCTAATGGTTAGGGTGTTGCACTCATGATCTGGTGATTGTGAGTTCATTTCCTGGACTGGGTGGTGTGTTGTGTACCTGCTCTAGTTTAGTGTGGCGACCAGCATATCAAAGAAGAGACCCAACATTTCCTCTGTGTTTTGTAAAGAGCAGCTAAAAGAGGTTGAGGAAGGGTTTGCATTTTGACCTCATAAAATCCTTATCAGCAACGACTACCCAATTATTGAAGGGTTATTACCTGAATAGTGCAAAGGTGTAGGGAATTGCCAACAAATGGTGGATGCAGTGATGCACTTTTGCAGTGATGCTCTGTTGCTGTAATGCACTGTTGCAGTGCATGAACCCGTACTACTACCACTTGTGTTTGTGGGAGATGTGCAGTGAGTTTTTTTTGTGTGTGTAGTGATTATGTTCTTTCACTATTGATGGAGACAAGATAGGTGCAACAACTTTGGTGCATGCCAGTGCATTGCTGGTGAATGAAGTTTGAATATGAAAAGTTAGGGAGGAATGAAGTGAGGAGATCATCTGTAGAGGAGTGGATGTTGTAGGTGATGGGGAAAAGGTCATTGATGTACCAGCAGAATTATTGCACATTGGCTGATGTCTTTAATGCTCAGCTGGTCTCTTTCATCTTTCTGGACTGTTAAGGTGATATTTTATACCTGTTTTTCTTCACACTACAGCATTTGCTATTCAAATGAGATTTCTATGCAATAAATCACCTTTTAGAAATAGTAGCCAGATCTCTCTCAAATTTCACCTCTCTGGCTAAAATAACATTGGATATTGTAGTCTTATCTGTACTATACCTAAAACAATAGGATGGTTACAGCTGGAATAACAACATCACATATTGGATATTAAATCTTCATCATTGTTGTTTTAATGAAGCAGATTTTCTGTCCAGATGTTCTTGACACCAAACCCTTACTTGCTTTTCAAATTATGTATTTTATTTCTTTCTCATTCCACTGACCATCATGTCTCTGATACACTTTGGGAAGATTTGTTCACTGAAGATAGTAAACGATGTCATCGTCTTTCACCTAGATGATTCTAATGATGACATGCTGAATCAACATTTATGCTCACACACACACACATGAGGACGACCAAATGGATATACCCCGATGTAGCTGCACCAAGGCTGCATTTTCAACAGCGAGTAGCTGCTGTTGCAGAAACACATGCAGGTCATTATAATACGCTGTATATAACTATGAAATAAATTTTGTGGATGGAGAACTCTTTGGCGCAACCATCTGGTTCGCCAGTCCTCAGTCAAATCGTCCAACCCATGCTAGCATGGAAAGCGAATGTTAAAGAATGATGATGATGATGAATATTAATATATACTCCAGACGATTTGTACCATCTTGCGAAGAGTACACAGAATTACCCATTGGAAGAGTCCACAGAGCAACTAACAGCTAATTGTAATCACAGTCATTAGACACTATTAACTGGAACTCAACTAAGAGCTAATATGGTATCTGCCCAGATATTATACCCCTCCGAACTCACTTTTATATATATATATATATATATATATATATACATACACACACAACATACATACACACACAACATACATACACACATTTTTGAATGTATATGTGGTAGGCTTCCTCATATTTTCTGTTTACCAATTTTACTCACAAAGCATTGGTTGGCTCAAGGATGCAATAGAAGATGCTTGTCCAAGATGCTGCACAGTGAGATTCAACTTGAAACCCTGTAATTGCAAAGCAAGCTTCTTAATTACACAACTGCCTTAACCTAAGCATTAAATAGTTATATCATATCAAATCTCAGTTTCATTGGACAAGTAACAAGGTTAATTTTTATAAACCTGGGGATATTGTTGATTAAATTGATCTCAGTGTATTACTGTTACTTGCTTTGTTGAACATGGAGAAATTGTAGGCAAAGTCAAGTCAAGTCAAGTCTGGTATGTAGTATGGTACTGCTGATGAGATATGATCCAAAGATATGTTGTTACTTGGCCTTTGAGCAGACCTGTGATTACCAACATTCAAATTGTGATCATTCCTTATTTTACTCAGGTACAATACTCTCAGGAACCCTACCCAATCCATCGTGTTTTAAGACTGTAAGGTGTGAAAAGCAGGCGATTTGGCTACTAATTCTAGTAAATCGAGTGGCATGTATTTGGCAAATCCTCTCAAATGTAAAGACATAGATAGGCAAAATAACATGAATAAATGTTATTTTGAGGTTGGCTGAACTCTTGCTTTTGAGTTATTTCCCTTAGCTCATATTTCTTTTTAATTATACACATATTATTGAGGTTGACATCTCACTAAACACGTCAACAGCCCCTACAATAATAACAATTTCTAACTTTGGCGCAAGATCTTGGAACTAAGAGGAAGTATATTTGATTTAATCAACCCTGGTACATGACTGATATTTCTTTTTTATTGATCTTGTTAGCACGAAGAGCAGGCTTGGTCGTGTAGTGAAGAAGTTTGCTTTGCAACTATGTGGTTTTCAGTTTGATTCCATTGCATGGTCTCCTACCAAAGCCTTGTAACTCACATTTGGTAGGTAGAAATTGTCTGGAAACTCAGTGGATGAAGAGCTGCCCTTGCGTTTGGTTTGGTGGACATAATCCATCTTACTGGTTTACCAGGACTTGATGTTTCTTGCTGAATCCACTCAATTGCGAGCATTCAGTGAAAGTCTTCGGTCTGATGAGAACTTAGTCCCTACTTTCAACCAATCTCAGTTACCACAGAAAAAAGGCCCTTCCCTTCAGGTTAAGTCATGTAAAAGAAAAAAAAACCTCAGTTGATTCTTGTAGGAGTTTGAACTCTGAACATAGAGGAACAAAACTAAATATTGTATGGCATTTAATCTGGTATTGTGCTTAGTCTTTCTTCACTTTCATTGCCCTGAACAGAGTGTTGACTATACCAGTTATTGTTTAACTTCAGTGCTGCTCTGAATAAGAAGTCCTATGATGACGTATATCTAGAATTACCTACATTGTTCATCATGTTCTTTCACTTTTTTAAGATATTAGGGTGGGATTTCTAAAAGATTTGGTTGCTATTACTAACATGTTGAATTACCTTATAGAATCAGTATTGTATACATGTAAATGCATACATATTATATATGTCTGTTTTCTTCTTTTTTTTAGGTGAATACTGATGTGAACATTGATACAAAGAATCAAACTATGCAAGGTCTAGCATTCCCTATAGCAAATGACTGTGTTGCGGCTTTGGAGCGCCTGAGGAATGGTTTAATAACTTATGTCCAGATTGTAAGTATTTTATTTACCATTATTACCAACACCATACACCATACATGTATATATATATATATATATATATATATATATATATATATATATATATATACACATATATATATATATGTATGTATATATATGTATATATATGTATGTATATATGTATATATGTGTATATATGTATGTATATATGTATATATATGTGTATATATATATGTATATATATATATATATATATGTCCATATCTATATATATATATATATGCACACACACACACACAGACATTTAGTCCATAGTCATTTGTCTGACAAGATATATTTTGCCTGACTAACAATTATAGATTAAGTGTTTATTCACTCCCAGACTTTTCTTTGAGTTGTTTATCATAAGTGGCTGAGCATAGTTTCTTTTGGCCTGTCAACATCATCATTTAAAGTCTGTTGTCCATGCTGGCATGAGCTGGATGGTTTGACCAGGGCTAGCAAGCTTGAATGCTGCACCAGACTCTAGTCTGTTTTGATATGGTTTCTACAGCTTGATACCCTTCCTAATGTTAACCACTCCAAGAGTGTAATGGGTGCTTTTACGTGCCACCGACATGGGTACCATTTGTGTGACACTGGTATCTGCCACGATTCAAGCACGGCATAGTGCCAAATGGACTCTGTGAGGTCCAATGCTTGAAGCCCAACATAATGCCAAAGGTCATGGTCATTGCCTTTGTGAAGCCCAACATTTGAAAGGAACTCAACCACTTTGCTTCCATGAGTGTCAATGCTTGAAAGGCGCTTTTTATGTTTCACCTGCATGGGTGCTCGTTATGTGGTGCCAGCATCAGCCACGGCTGCGATTTCACTTGGCTTGTCAAGTCTTCTCAAGCACAGCATATCGCCAAATGTCTCGGTCACTAGTCATTGCCTCCATGAAGCCAAAGTTTGTAGATCATGCTTCACCACCTCATCCCTCTAGTTTATATATATATATATATATATATATATATATTGTTTATATATATATATATATATATATAATATAATTCGAGACAAAACCACTATTTTGCAAAACAAACAAGGAAAGACTTAATCAATACATAAAAATTTTTAATATAAAGAAATAAACCGCCACTACAATCGTTTCATGTCTTCAATGACATTCGTCAGGTGGATTTTCGATCTAAAATATCAATCTCCTAATTTGTTTTAATTTATGAAGTCTTCATAAATTAAAACAGATTAGGAGATTGATATTTTAGATCGAAAATCCACCTGACGAATGTCATTGAAGACATGAAACGATTGTAGTGGCGGTTTATTTCTTTATATTAAAAATTTTTATGTATTCATTAAGTCTTTCCTTGTTTGTTTTGCAAAATAGTGGTTTTGTCTCGAATTATATTATATAATATTTTACTATAAAATTGGATTTAATCCTAAATCTGATTTTTCCCTGTAAATTTGGATTTATTCCCTAATATTTATTATTATATATATATATATATATATATTGTTTATATATATATATATATATAAGTAGGAAGGGCATCCAGCCGTAGAAACACTGCCAGATCTGACTGGGCCTGACGAAGCCTTCCAGCTTCACAGACCCCAGTTGACCCGTCCAACCCATGCTAGCATGGAAAGCGGACGCTAAACGATGATGATGATGATGATGATGATGAAGTAATGTTGTTTATATATAAGTAATGTTGTTTATCAGACTGTACTTGGTGAAACATGCTCTAACATATTTAAACAATATTTTTTCATGGGTGCATAAACACCACAGAGCAAGGAAAGCTTCAATTAGAGAGATTCTGGCTTGCAGACACACAAGTAATAATTTGTTGCTTTAATTACCCTCATGAGAATGGAGGCTACAGAAGAGCACATTAGACACATCATGCTTTACGAGCATAAAAAAGGCAACAATGCAAGAATTGTAAAAAATGTGCAAGAAGTGTATAATGAAAGTGTTTTGAATAATTGCAAGTGCCAATGATGGTTCTATAAATTTCGAAGTTGTTTGCCGTTCTGGGTGCCCTGTCTGTTTTGATAATGATGTATTGAAAGCTATTACTGGAAGAAATCTATATACAACTATCTATCGCCATATGCAAAAACTTGGAATTGTGTCTAAGCTTTGAAAGTGGGTTCCAGATGAACTGAGTGAAAACAATCAAAGAGAACATGTCAATATCTGCACTGCTCTTTATTCATGTGAGAAAAAAGCCTCCATTTTTGAACTGCTTAGTGATTATGATGAAAAGGGGATACTCTATAATTATGTTAGTCACCAATGTCAATGGGTTCAACTAGGAGAACAAGTAGGACCCATCTAAAAAAAAAAAGATCATCCTCAGAAAGTTTACTGGAACATGTTTGGTGTAATACACTTTGGAACTTTGCCACAAAACCAGACAATTACAGTTCAAGTGTACTGTGAACAAATTGGTAGACAATGAAAAACTTGCAGAAAAAAGATGCTTCCTATTCGATTGAATGTGTATCATTTTCCATCATGACAATGCCAGATCTCATAGGGCAAGAATTACATGTACCAAGATTGGGGAGCTAGGTTGGGAAAGGTTTCCATATCCTTTGGATTATTATTTATTCCAAAGTTTGCAAAATTTTATTGATGGAAAAGAATACAATTCCTTAGAGGCACTTGAAACGGACCTTCAAGAGATGTTCTCTTCTAAGCCAGCTGATTTCTATAGGAATGGCATAAAAAACTTTTTATAGCATTGGAAGGATATTGATTCAGATGGGGAATATATTGTTGATTAAATTGGTACCTCACTTGCCTTTTTTATTTTTTCAAAGCCTACTACAGAAAGACCACATTACTTATGGGATGACCTTGTCATTGTTGTTTTTTGCAATATATTTTGTTTTAAAACAAAGCATTCATTGAAAAAAAAAGAACCCATAGATTTTGCTTTTTCTAATACTAATCTCATTATTAGAGAACTTTAGAAAAAAACAAAACAACAAACATGGTAATCAGGCATGGCTGTGTGGTTGAGAAGCTTGCTTCCCAATCGCATAATCTCAAGTTCAGTCCCACTGTGCAGCATCTTAGACAAGTATTATCTGTATAGCTCCAGGCTGACCAAAGCCTTGCGAATATGTTTAGTAGATTGAAACTGGAAGAAACCCATATGAGTGTGTGTGTGTGTGTGTGTGTGTGAAGCCTTGTCTTGACATCATGGTTGTAAACAAGCATCACTGTCATACCAGCAGTGTTGTTTGTTTCTAGTGTTCCATTTAAAATGTTTGACCATGGGGGGAATATTATCTTGCTTGGAAACAGAAGAAAGTTGGTGACAGGAAGAGCACCCAACTGTAGAAAATCTGTTTAACAAATGCCATTCGACCTATCTTTAGGGTATTTCTTCTTACACCTGATTATATGAATCCAAGCTGATACCGATAAAAAAATGAAACGAAGAAAGCCATTGGCTGTGGAGATTGTTCTGATTAACAATCCATCAACACAGAGTGTCAAGCAATGAATATCTTTTTATGTCTCAATGCTTATGTTTTTCTCATAAACATGTTGATACACACACACATACACACACATACAGTGTATGTTTAAATGATAATGATAACAAACACACACACACAATGTGTTTCTGTATAGTTTCTGTTTACAAAATTGCACTCCTAAAGCAATGGTCAACCTGAGGGTAAAATAGAAATTACTTGCCCAAGGTGCCACATAGTGGGATTGAACCTGAAATCTTTACTGCTATGCCATGAAATATAATTTCAAATTAAGCTGTTTTTCAGTTAGAAGCAGATAAGCAAAGGTCAACCTGTTGGCGTATCTACACATGTGTGCCCCCCACCCCCACCACCTGATCCCTGACTGGGTTCCCTTAAAATTTTCAGGAAAATGAATATTTTGGTTAATAAAGTTTTCTGCAAATATCTTTCAGATGGAATACATTCTGATCATATTAGAATTTAAAGTGAAAAATAAAAGAAATAAATGGTCAGCACACACACATACATACTAACACACATCATAATTCTTACAAAATTTCAAGTTTTCTTTTGTATATATATATATATATGTGTGATGTGTGTCAGTATGTATGAATGCGTGACCACCAATATTTATTTTTCATCCTTAAATTCTGATCTAATTATAATCTACACCATCTGAAAGGTATTTGTAGAAAATTTCATCAAAAATATCTATTTTTCTGGAAGTTATGAGGAAACAAAGTCAGTCTGGCACACATGTGTAAGTATGTCCAACTGTTCACTATAACAACCCTAACATGCTTTAAAAATCTAGTGACAGTAATAGGCTAAGAGCTACCTCATTCCATCATTCTGTTGTTTCCCTACATTCCATGTGCCTTGGGCATAAATCTTGATCGTTGGTTTTGTTTCTTATCTTCAGAGTATTGATATTGAAAGAGAAAGAATTTGCTTAGAAACTGAAGCCGACATAGACGTCAGTTCATTACCAATGAAAGTGCCTGATAACCATGCCCGGTATCATTTCTTTATATTCAAACATACCCATGAAGGAGACTTTATAGAGAGCATTGGTTTGTATGCCTTTTTTTTCCCCTTTTTTTTGTTCTTTCTTTGTATAAGTGTAACTGTGTCTGTATGATGTTTGTATAAACATACACACATATATATTCAACCCAAAATCAATATAACTAACTTAGCCCTTTTAACCCTCAATTTATTTTGTCAAATGTAATGCTAATTTATTCACATTCTTTTGAATTGATCAGGCATTATCTTGTAACTTCAAGATTCAATGATGTGATTGTTTATCTTTAGAATAACATTGTAGCATAAGTGTGAGCAGTATGATATGGCTACTTTGAACATAAAACATATATAATATTTGGGTTAGATAAGGCTGGTTTAAATGATAAAGGGTTAATGCATGCATGTAGTTGAAACACTAGAAGCTGTGGTCTTCATCCAAGGAAAGACTCTTTACAGGGAATTGTGTTCAAAAACACAGTAAACTTCAGAACTAGGTGAAACAAAAATCACCTGTGATGTGATTGCAAGACTGACAGACACATGTTTTCTTATTATTGTGCTTTAGTAATGTCATGTGGGCATGTCACTTCTGCAATCAAATTGAATCGCCTAGAATGATGTATATACAGAGAGTGTATAAACTACACACTGGTTTGTAATTGCACTGCATAAGCAGAATAGATTTCTATTATGCAATGAAAGCAGTTCTATAGTAAAAACTAAAATGTAACATATTTAATGTGTGTAGTTAAAACACCAGAAGCTGTGGTTTTCATCTAGGGAAAAGTCCTCCTCCTCCTCCTCATTCTTCTTCTTCTTCTTCGTCGTCGTAGTAGTAGTAGTAGTAATAATAATAATAATAAAATAATAATAATAATAATAATAATAATAATAATCTGATGCAGTATCAGACAGTGGTTCCCATGGCTTCTGATCTTAACTGATTGGAAGTGTTATCCTGTACATTGTTTTGTCTTGGTATAAAAGATGGGTTGCAACAAATATTCTGCTCAATACCACAGATTTGCTTGTCAGGTGTTCCCTTATCAGACAGGTAGTCATGATGGGTATACTGAGCTTCGTATATTTTACCCCAGTGTCACTTTGATGGCATGCACTGCTCTCTCACTCAATAATAATAGTAATAATCCTTTCTACTGGAAACACAAAACCTCAAATTTGGGGGAAGGGATTAAGTTGATTACATCGATCCCAGTATGTAACTGGTACTTATTTAATTGAACCTGAAAGGATGAAAGGTAAAGTTGACCTCAGCGGAATTGGAACTCAGAACATAGCAATGGCTGAAATGCTGCTGGGCATTTCACCTGGGATGCTAATGAGTCTGCAAGCTTGCTGCCATAATAATGATAATAATAATAATAATAATAATAATAATAATGATAATGATAATGCACCACAAAGTTTTGTCAGGGAACAGGTCGTGGTTTCTAAGTGACAAAAATAATTTGACACAAATTATATTTAAATGTTGAAGTGAAACTAACAGATTTTTGTGTGTTCTTAAACGGCTTACAAGCATCTTCCATGCTGCAATTGTAGTGATGAGATTTATACTTTGTGCTAGTTGATGAGAAATTAGAGGTATAGATGGACAAGGATAGGTGTCTTGCTGTAGAGAAATACATGGATATTCCAGTTGGAAAAGAAAGGATAGTGAGTTAGAGAGTAAGATGAAGAGAGTAGGCTACTTAGATTGTAAAATAAAGAGAGATAGTTAGTGATGGTGGTGAAGATGTGTTGAGACAGGTGATAGTGGAGTAAATGATGGAGTAGATATAGGAGAGGATCAGGGTCAGGGGTGGGGTGCTGTAGATATGGGAGGGCATTGGGAGTGAGAACAGATAGGCAAGAGTGTTAATAACACAAGGGAGAGAAGGCATAGAAAGGAGTTGATTGGCGGAGACAGTAAGCAGGGAAAGATAATGGGAAATAGAAGTGTTTCAGGTGTGGAAAGGTGGGTAAGTGGAGGAAGCAGGAGGATGTAGTATATGCTGTTTCTGCTCTCAGGTGATAGAGAAGTGATGAGTGTTAGGGGATGAAATGAGGGGGGACATGGTTGACAGAGCAGAGAGGATGCAAGTATGTGTGGGGCAGAGCCCCTCACAGATAAATATTACCAAGGTGAGTTTTAGGACATCAATTTTGCTGTGGTAGCCTTGAGTATAGCAAGATGCCAGGTATCTTGGTTATTTGTCATCTTTGTAGGTTTGTAAGGCTCAATGTCTTGATCAGCCTGCAATACTTTGTCTCATATCCTCCTGGGTCTCCCTCTTCCACAAGTTCCCTTTACTTTTAAGTGATTGGCACTTTATGCAACTGTCCACGTTCATATGCATCATATGACCAAACCAGTGTAGTCTTCTCTCTTGCACATTGCATCTAATTCCTCCTACACTAACTCACAATATACTAGTCCTCTGTCACGTGTGTACACTGACATTGCACATCCAACGGAGCATACTAACTTTATTCTTTTCTAGTTGTCTGCATTCAGAGCCCACATCTCACTACCATGTAGCATTGGAGTTTCTATACATTTGGTTGCTGACAGAAGTAAAAGTTCTCTGAATTTTCTCCATCCTATTCTTATTCAAGCAATTACACTTTCCATACATCCTCCTCCACTGCTAATTAGGTTCCCTGGGAACTAATTAGCAGAAATTATCCACAAACTCTCTGGGGTATTTGAGAAAAAATCAATTTCCTGTGTCTCTGTAGACTTTATTCCTCCTGTGCATCTTCCACATACAAGCACTTCTTTCTCTGTTAACCTTCTTATTATTCCACTATACCTCTTGTTTGTCCATAGTTTGTACTGGGTACACCTTATGAAATTCCTGCATACACTCTTCCTACATATCAAACTGGGTCATTTACCTGAAGTGGGTTGGATTCTGTCTGTTTTCTTGTTTATTAGAACCTTGGTCTTTGCTAAGTTAACCTCAATGTCGTTTAACTCCAGGTTTTGTTTCCATGTCTGGAATTTCTTTTCTAGTTCTGTTGCAGAATCTGCTATGAAAGCAAGATCATTAGCATAGAGCAGTTCCCAGGGGCAGCTGGCTGGTCTTGAACAGGCCTGGAGGACAATGATGAAAAGGAGGGGACTGAGAACCAAACCTTAATTTCATCACTATATTCCTGTTTAACTCTCACCTTACTGTCACTTTACTGATAGACCCTCTGAACATGGCCTATACATCTTTCACAGGCCACTTGTCTACCCCTAGCTTCCTCAGAGCCCACCATATCACACAATGGAGTACTCTGTCAAAGGCTTTCTCCAAGTCAAGAAAAGCCTAGTCCAATGGTTTATTCTTTGTTAAATACTTCTGAAGTTGTCTGACTTTTAGGATAACATCAGTAGTGCTTCTCCTTGGCACAAATTCAAACTGCATTTCAACTAATCTGATTCTGTTCCTAATTGATTGGGCTATAACTCTTTTCATAACTTTGATGACCATGGTCCAGCTATTTGATGTCTCTGTAATTACTTCTCTCTCAGACATCTCCCTTACTCTTGTAGCAGCTGACTATAATGCTGCTACATCAATTATTGGAGATGACACTTTCCTGAACAACTTTATTAACTGTACAGGTGACCAGATTGTATCCTACTCCATCAGATATTTTAAGCATCTCCGTGCTGACTCCCAATAAACCAAGGGCTTCCCCTGTCTTCATATTACCTTATCTGTCATACTGCTGTCAACTTGAATAGCTGTTACCCCTGTCAGGTTCCTATAGGTAAGACTCCCTTTCTCCCATTCACTCTCCACATTTGATTGCCTTTCATAGTAGTACTTCCCAGAGTCACTAAGTGCAAGCATACCATCATCCATCCATACACACTTCTCTCCCACAACACCTCTATTGTCTCTGACACACTTTCTAGCAATCTGGAACTCCTCAAGCCTCTGATTTTCACTCTGTAAGACATTAGCAAATCTCTTCTGTTCTGCTTCTGTCCTTGCTAGATCAACCTGTTGCCTAGTCTACTTGCTATAGCCCTTTGCTGTCTCTATTTCTCCAATCTTTCCAAGCCTGTCTCTTTGCTTTTATGACCTTATCTATCTCACTGTTCCACCACCTTACCACTCTTTGCCTCAGCCATAAATTTAGTCTGTAGGCTTCAGAAGGTTGTCTTGTAAGAATTTCCAGTTGTCCTCTATGTTATATGTCACAACCTCCTCCACTTTCTTATCAAATGCTTTAATCAGAATGTCTCTAAATCTCTAACTCCTTGATGGATCTTGGAGGTTTCATAATTTCCTTTTCCAAACTGGTTTGCATCTCTGGTTCCATCTAGCCTTAAGTCTGAAATCGCTAACCACTAACTTATGTTGAGTTGTATGTTCCTCACTGCGAAAGAACTTTGCAGTTATGAGCATCTGTCTATCCCTGTTTCTGGTGAGAATGTTGTCAGTCTGGCTTGAGTGCACACCAGACTGATGATCACATGGCTTTAAAATGGTTGCAGATAGGAAGGGGATCCTATTGTAGAAAGCAAAAAAAGATGACATGTACATGCACTGGTCTGTGAATGCAATGGCTCCCAATAAGAAATGACTTTGACCCACGAGTGAGCTGTGTCTGGATAACTGTTCCTATTAGCAAGTGACAAGATAAGAGTTGTAAATATTGAGCCCTTATTTAGCAGTTTAATTGGATGTAAGGAATTGCATCCATGACATTTTCAGGTTTAACTACATAGCCACGGCCAATGCGTTCATATCAAACTGGTGAATCTATGAAAGAATCCAAGATGTAATTTTCTGTGTATTTTAACTTTGAGTAATACATCAGCATTGGCTTGTTTAATGGATTTGAATGAATCGTATTCTTCTTTTGCTGGCTACATTTCGTCTGTTTAAATATATTAAATCATTAAAGAAATTACGATGTTCTATATGCATTATTCTTTCATCATCATCATCATCATCGTTTAACGTCCGCTTTCCATGCTAGCATGGGTTGGACGGTTCAACTGGGGTCTGGGAAGCCCGAAGGCTGCACCAGGCCAGTCAGATCTGGCAGTGTTTCTACAGCTGGATGCCCTTCCTAACACCAACCACTCTGTGATGTAGTGGGTGCTTTTTATGTGCCACTGACACAGGTGCCAGACAAGGCTGGCGAACAGCCACACTCGGATGGTGCTTTTTACGTGCCACCGGCATGGAAGCCAGGCAAGGCTGGCAACGGCCATGATCGGATGGTCTTTGTTACGTGCCACCAGCACGGAGGCCAGTCGATGCAGTGCTGGCTACGGCCACGTTCGGATGGTTCTCTTATGTGCCACCGGCACTGGTACCACACTACAAATTCCATTGATGTTGATCGATTTCGATTTTGATTTGATTCTTTGATTTTCACTTGCCTCAACAGGTCTTCACAAGTAGAGTTATGTGTCCCAAGAAGGAAGGTATGCACAGGTGGACTGACTACGTCCCAGGTAGAGGCCAACGGGTTATGGCCTCACTTGTCCTGCTGGGTCTTCTCACGCACAGCATACTTCCAAAGGTCTCGGAAGAGCGAAGGTCATGCTTCACCACCTCGTCCCAGGTTTTCCTGGGTCTACCTCTTCCACAGGTTCCCTCAACCGTTAGGGTGTGGCACTTTTTCACACAACTGGCAAGATTGTTTTTAACTCTTTAGCGTTCAGATTATTCTGTCAAGTTTAATGCTTATTTATTCACATTGGTTTCCCCATCGAGAAACTGCTACACCCCTTCCCCAAGTATCACCCCCTCCTTCTACCTGTTCATTCTTTCCTTCTAGCTCAACTTTACTTCTCGTAGCATAGCACCCCACCGTCTCACCATCCTACTATGGCATCACCCTGTCACATCTCTCTGTATAAGACTTCTTTATTCACATTGCTTTGAATTAATCATGCACTATCACATAGCTTTGAGATTTCAATGATGGCATTGTTTATTTTTAAAATGACATTCTAAGTTAGGGTGTGAGAAGCTAGATCTCACCAGTTTGAATATAAAACAGAGACTATTTGGACCTGGTATGACCAGTTTAAATGCTTAAAAGTTAAAACAGTTTTTTTGTCTTCCTTTTCATTATCATTCTAATGTCCTGCTTCAGGCAAAACTTGTTGAGACAGATTTTCACTGGCTGGATGCTCTTCCCGCTGCCAGTCTTCACTTGTTTCCAAGCAAAATAATATTTCCTCTTTCTTGTCCTTTGTACAATAAACAGCTCAATTGTACAAATGAGGCATGTTTCCATGAAAGATTGCAAACAGTGATACTTTTTGTATGAACAGTGATTTTGTTTTTAATCGGTGTGCAAACATGACAAAGAGGACATAAACACAAGCTCACACACATACACACTCTCTTTCTCTCTCTCTCTCTCTCTCCTCTCTCTCTCTCCTCTCTCTCTCATGTACATGCACACACATATGATGTACTTTATACAGTTTCCATCTGCCTAATCACAAGGAATTGGTTAGCTCTCAGGCATAGTGGACGACATCAGCCAACAGTACCACACAGTCCCTAAACTAAGTAGTTATCAAGTGAACCACACAACCATTCCTGTGCTTTTTGCCTTTCATTTTGTTTTTTTTTTAAATGGTATATAGACAAAAATAATATATTTTTTTGCGTCATTTTCTTGTTTTCTTTGCAGTATTCATATATTCTACTCCTGGTTATAGTATTCCAGTGAAAGAAAGAATGCTTTATTCAAGCTGTAAATCTTGTTTTCTCAGTTATGTTGAACAGAATATGGGAATGGAAATTGTCAAGAAGGTGAGTTTGGTGTATTGGTCTTACCTATAACTCTTTTGGTTCTGCTCATTTGGACTATTGTTATGTTGGGGCACTACCTTTAAGAGATTTTAGTTGTGTTTTCTCAATGTGAATGATACTGTCCCTAGGCAGAGGTCAGGATTTTGTATGGATAGTGGGGATAAAGGTGTTGGAAGGCATAGGTGAGTCTCTTGTTTTTTTTAATTTTTGTCCTCTATTTAAAAGCTAAGTTTGTAATAAAAATTGATTGTAATGTTATGAAAAACTGCTTCTTAGCCCCAAACACAATAACAATAATATAAAGACAAATGATGACATCAACAATAACAGACAATTGAAATGTGAGCTAGTCAATAAACAGAGCCTAACATATACTACATTCATCATCATCATCATCATCATCATCATCATCATCAGTATCAGCATCATCTCCATCATCATCATCATCATTTAACATGTATTTTCCATGCTGGCATGGGTTAGACGGTTTGACCTGGGTCTGGGAAGCTAGGAAGCTGCACCAGGCTCCAGTCTGATCTGGCAGTGTTTCAACAGCTGGATGCCATTCCTAATGCCAACCACTCCATGAGTGTAGTGGATGAACAATATATATATGTACACATACATGCACGCACACACACATACACACAAAAATAACATACCCATTCTTAATACATTCTGATAGATTCGAAGATCGTCTCATCCTGTTGTTTTTTTCTTTTCTGCCATCAGAGAATGCATCCTCCCTTAAGTTGATGAGTGTTTGTTACACTTGTGTTTCACTGGTTCATTACTGTTAAGGGACTTCAAGACACTGCAGTGTTTCGACCTCTTTGTGTCTTCTCAGTCAAAGTTACCCCATGGCCTGACTGATGATTCTTACGAGAGCATGAACTCTTGTGTATAGAAATTACATAGTGAATACAATCACCTAAAGAGAGGAGGCATTCTCTGGTGGCAAAAAATAACCCCCTTTTAATATTCATATTCCAATCTGCCAGAACATATTAAGGATGAATAGTTATGTTATTCTTTGGATTCTTGCTGTTCTGCATGCATCCTTTGAATTATTACCTGTTTGGCAGACTTTCACACGCATCAGCAAATAGCTTACTTGCTGGTTACTATAAACAAAAGCTCATAGGGTGGCTTTAACTGTGGAGACACATGAGGTCAACATACTATAATGTCTGAGTCCTCTTACACTGGTGAACCAATGAATCGTGTGTGATGAACACACATTGCCTAAAGAGAGGAAGCCATCTCCAGGCATGAAAAAATACTACAATCTGACAGACACATTCTAATCTGCCAAAACATATTAAGAATGAACAAATACCTTATTGTTTGACTTACACTGCTCTATATACACTCCATGTATATATAAACCTTAATACTAATTTACTATACCCAGTCCATTCTTCCCAGTATATCTCTAGAAAATCCTCTCCTCACCTATGACCTTGTGACTATTGAAAACAGAACATTAAATGCATTGATCTTATAAGCCATGGGCACATTCCCTCCCTCCAGATCAAACTAATATATTTTAAAAAATATTGGCCAACTAGATAAGATACTGAACTAGCTACATAAAGGTTGTGGATTTTCACCTACTGTTTATCTTTTTGGGCCAAGCACTTAATCCAGCTTTCCGCAGTTAATCTATGAAGGAATGTAAAACTGATATAGACTAATAGCTCACCACAGAATAGAGGTTCATTTCTCTGGCATATTTAAATCCAGAGTTAAGCATTGGTGCCCTGTTGAAGATTATGGAGTCTTTATTTATCTTTATTTTTGATGATACAAAGTAGTATAAAAAAGTTCCTGGATTAGTTCTGTAGCATGCCAACAGATGGCAGCACACAGTGGCATGTGCAGTGAGAGCTAGCAGTGACCTTCATGAGGCAGTGTGCTGAGTGGCATTGTTGTGATTACTTTGCAAGTTGTGAAATTCGTGTTTTTGTGATCCCATGTGTCTGCTGTTGTCTGTGATTTTTGTCATGGACAGGAAGTTGGAATAAAGAGCCAACATGAAATTTTGCATTACATTTTGAAAGTCTGCAACAGAGACATTAAGCATGCTTCAGCAAGCTTACAGTGATGAAGCGTTGGTTTGTATGCAATGTTTCAAGTGGCATGGGCACTTCAAAAGAGGAAGAATGTGCCTGGAATACCTACCATGAGCATCCCCTCTGGAAATGTGGAGAAAATTCATCAGTTTGTGCATGAGGATCATCGGAGAGCAATCAACAACATTACTGATGTTGTTTGGTCTATCATATGGGTCTGTGCAGGCAATCCTAATGTCTGAATTAAAAATGCAACACATTTCTGCCAAGTTTGTACCCCACCTGCTGACCACTGCGTAGAAAGAACATCACGCTGAAGTCTGTCAGAGTGCCACTGGTGACCCATCTTTCATGTCAAGGATCATCACCGGTGACAAGACTTGGGTCTACGGGTATGACCCTGAGATGAAGCAGCAGTTGTCACAATGGAAGAGCCCTTTATCTCTGTGACTGAAGACGGCATGACAGAGCTGCAGAGAATGCTCATCATTTTTTTCGACACCTGCAGTATTGAGAATTCATTCCCCTGGGTCAGACTGTCAATCGAGAGTTCTACTGCGACATTTTGGAGCATTTAAGGTGGGTCATTTGGCAAAGCGACTGGATCTGTGGAGTGTGAAGAATTGGATTCTTCATGATGACAATGTACCACCCTGTCACCAAGCTCTGCTCACTTATGAATTTCTTACCAAAAACAACATGGTATCACTTCTGCACCCACTCTGCCGATTTCCATCTCTTCCCCAAGATAAAAAATGCAGCTCAAAGGTTACTGTTTTAACATCATTGTTGAGATCAAGAGTGATTTGCAGAAGGTCCTAAACTCACTTCTGGGAAACGACTTACAGGCTCGATTCCAAAAGTGGTAGGAATGCTGGGACTGGTCTATTACTGCACCAGGTGACTATTTCAAAGGAGATGATGTTTAAAATTAGGTAAATAAGTTGATTTTTTTATTAAATATAACTAGTCTGGCAACTTTATGATACCACCTCATACTAAGAATGTCTTAGTATTATCATTCTTTGTTTATTTCCCAAGAAAAATCATTAATTTTCAGGCTTTGGTGTGGAGATCTATGATCATCTATCCCTGTAAAACAGGTATATCACATGGGTAGACAGATATAAATTTAAACATTTTTAGTATTATATATAGATGATGCATGTTGAGTAGAATATTTGTTTTAAGTTTCTCTTTCCTCTATTAATGATGTTAAACGATATTGAATTCATATAAAACTGATGCAATAATAACTGTAAGACACTCCATGAGTTTCTGCCTTATTTCTTGGTTGTAGGGTTCCTGCTGTTAAATGCATCTTTGTTGGAGCTAATTATGTCTAGTTTTTAACAAGCAGTGTTATTTATGACTGCCTGATATTATTGATTTAAATATCAAGGTATTAAAACTTTACACAGTTGGCAGATCTGCTGGAAATGGTAGCCAGATTTGCTCTTCTGTGTTAAAGCACTAAAAAAAGAGGGAAAGAAACACATGGATGACAAACACGGGTTATCCTTTACAAGACCAGAAGATGCTTGAGCCCCTTAGTCGCTGCCAATGTTTTACAAAGCTCAGGTGAGGCTCCCAATGGAGTACAACACCTACATGTAGGACATTACTATTGCAACACTTGCACACATCTCTCCAAAACTCAGTCAAATGATTTGCATGAAATCATTGAACACACTCCAATGTCCAGCACACAAGCTTGTTATCTCCTCTTTCTCTATGCCTTTTTGAGTGTATGTGTGTGCATGTGCATACACATACACGCACACACACACACTGTGGGACTTAAATGTTCTGAATTATATAAATAGTCCTATATATATATATACAGAAAGATGGGATACTCACTGCTTGAACATAAGCTTGCTTGATCAGGGCTGATCAGGAGCTGAGCAACTTTTGTTTTTACTTTATCTTATGTTTTAAAGTACTTTTTTTTTTCCTTCTAGGTTGAAATTTCTGAGGGTGCTGAATTAACTGAGGAGTTCCTGCAGGATGAACTTCATCCAAAGAAAAATATTGCTCGGCAAGCATTTGCTAAACCAAAAGGCCCTTCAAATCGAGGACCAAAGCGAATGATCAGACCCACTTCAGATTCATCTGCAGTTAACTGAGTCGGTTGATGAAGTAACCATTGAACCTCATATTGGTAACAAAGTGCTATTCAAAGGAAAGAAATTAAAAAATAAATATAAAAGTAAAAAAAAAAACAGCAAGAACCATAACTGAGAGAATAATTAATTGACAAAATCTTGTATATTCTCCTCCTCTTCCCAGCTCATAAGGCATTTTTAATTAACATACCATGTTCTTTATGCCCTTTTCTCTGTCTTTCCTCCATAAAATGGAGTTAGTAAAATATATTTTTTGTATTTTCAATGTTTTTCTTCCATTTTTTTTATTGAAAAAAGAAATTTCTATTTATAATTATTGAACCTTTGATAATCCTTGATTCAATATAATTATTGAACATTTGATAAATTTTGTTTGATTGACAAGAGGTATGTTGTATGATTGATGTAAAAGATGATGAGGTTTGAAATTTCATTAAAAAAAACACACACAATTTGTAACTGATTTTTATATATAAATTTGAAATAAATGTTTTAGTTTTTTTTTTTTGGTTGTGGTGGTGATGGATGGTATAAAATGATATTTAAGAAATGTCTTTTTTTAAAAAATTTGTATTACATTTTATATTGATTTGAGAATTTGTAATTTAAAAAAGCAAATCAACAAAATTCCAAAATATGGTTGATATATATTTACCCTGTGAAATATTTCCAAATATTTAATCTTTCATTATTTTATAAGTGGTAAAGATTGATTTATTTAGTCTGCAAAATATTTCTAAATTCCTATTTAATCCTATATACTAAGTGAAAAGTCCTTTTGTTGTCGTCGTCTTTGTCTTCTTCACTACTTGGGTTTTGGCATGCTCTGGTCAGTTGGTAACTCCTTGACCCTATATGAATTTCTATTGCGTAACATATACATATACACTCTCGGAGTGGTTGGTGTTAGGAAGGGCATCCAGCTGTAGAAACTCTGCCAGATCAAGACTGGAGCCTGGTGCAGCCATCTGGTTGCCAGCCCTCAGTCAAACCCATCCAACCCATGCTAGCATGGAAAACGGACGTTAAACGATGATGATGTGTTGGAGCAGTTGTTGTCTATTATAGTAAATATTTCCAGAAACAGTGGGATAAAATGCAATCTCAATGCTGATTGGCTGAATTTGAACTCAATCATTTATCAACGAAATTTATTACAGATCAGTGCGTTGCCATCTGTATCACTCTTACAGAGCTAATAATGATGTTACAACAAATTGTATTGAACTAATAATAATAATAATAATGGTTTCAAATTATGGCACAAGACCAGTAATTTTAGGGATTGGGGCTTAGTTGCACAGTTGCATATTTTATGTTTTAAGTTTGCACTTCAAGGATTGAAGTTAAAATTTCATGTTTATTTGAGTGGATAAATAAAGTCCTTTGACTGGTCATCATTAGACATGTTGAAGCAACATCTTGCAAGACTCAAACCAATTCCATAAATCTTTCCTTATTTGATCAGCAGTAAATGAAGTGAAGATGGCTGAGGCAAAAAGAGGACAGACTAAAATGCAGGACGTACTCTACTTAAGTTTCATCTTTCACAGTTCCAAGTTCAGATTACAACAAAGTAAACTCTGACTTTTCATTTTTATCCCTTCAAGTCAACAAAACAGCTCTGATAGTATACAGGAATTAACTATACTTTATTCCTTTCAATATTTGGTTTTATGCCAAATAAATCATTTCATAAGTAGTAGATCTAGTTATTTTATATATAAGTTTTTTCTTTTTTGCTCTTTACTCTCTCAAATTGTCTTCTATGTATATAAAGTATACTGACAATAAAGAAAAAAAAAAAGAGAAGCACTTTTAATGAGAATATGTTACGGTAGTCAGACACTTTCTAAATTGTTTTTTTTATTATTGATTTTGTATTGATCTATATTTCATGGTTGAAAGTGGGTGTCAGAAAAAATAAGTATTTTGGGATGACAAAATTGGTGAAGTGCTGGACAAGATATGTTGCATTATTTAATTACATTCATTTATATTCTAATTTTAAGTCATACTGGATTTGACTTTGTAGTTTATTCTTCCAGGATTGATGAAATAATTACAAAGCAAGAATGTGGGTGGGTCAGTTCACTCAATTCTACTCTCCTCCAAAAGTCTGTGATCCTCTGCCAGTGTACAGAACCATTATTTGTATTATTATTATTATTATGATGATGATGATGATGATAATGGAAATGATAATAATGTTTTCTTAAATAATTAAAAATGGAAAAAGTTGCAGGGGAATGGCATTGAACAAAATGCTTGCAATATTTGTTTCACTCTTTGTGTTCTGAGTTCAATTCCTGCTGAAGTCAAATCTGCTACTCATCCTTCTCAGATCAATGAAATAAGTACCGTCAAGTAAATTTAATTGTCTAACCCCTACCTCTTAAATTTATGGCTGTGTCCCTGCCTATGTTAGAAATGATTATTACTAGGAAAAACGATCGGACTGATTACCGTTAACATTTACTTTGTTCTCTTCCACTAAATTTTAAGTTCAAACCCACTTGGGTCACGTTAGCAGGTTAAACACATTCACCCTTTCCATCCCCAACAATTATCTGGCTTTCTGCTAATGTAATAAATCATTATTATAAAAAGCTTGAATTTGTAGAATTGCTAAAGTGTGAAACAAAAACCGTTGCTGTATTTCTTTCAGCTCTTTGTAGTCTGAGTTCAAACCTTGCTGAGGTCAACTTTGCCATTCATTCCCCAGGTGATTGATAAAATAAAGTACCAGTCTAGTACAGGGTCAATTTAATCAATTAGCTCCCTGATGTCAGATAGCAGGCTTTCTGCTTAAATTTGAAATTATTAAAAAGAGTGGTGGATTAGCAAAATTGTTGGACAAAATGCCTTATTGTATATCTTCAAACGCTGCATTTTGTTTACATTTTGGATTCAAATCTTACTCAAGTCAGCTTTGTTTTCCATTCCTCCAAGGACGACAAATCAAGTACCAGTTAAGTACTGAAGTTTACGTAATCCACTAACCCTCTACCCCAAGTTTCTGTTCTTGTACCTATGTTAGAAACATAGGTACAAGGACAGGCAGCTAATGGCTGAATTGACTGATCAAGATTCCTTGCTGTATTTAGTTATGTCCCTTTACATTCCCATCAAGTTAACTGACCCTTTTATCCGGCCAGGGCTTATGAAATAATTTACCTTTCAAATATGGAGTGTCAGTATAACAACAAATTTGTATCTTTGTGCCTAGAGTCTCATACTGTATGGCATTAGATTTAAATGTAGAGTATTTACTTTTGTTTCTTCAGGTTCCAGTGGGAGAAAAGCAAAGTGCAAAGCCCACCCTAGAAGATTTGAAATTTATAATTTAGAGAGATAAGAGTAAATAATGCCGTCTAACATAGGCTCAAGGCCACAAAATTTATGGGAAAGAGCAGGATTTAAATCACTTATGTGACTGGTACTTTATTTTAATAACTCTATAAGAAGGAAAAACAGCCAATTACTCCCTGGTTGATGAAATTAAAAAGTACAAGGTATTTAATTAAATGTTTTAAATGTTTTTCAGTAAATTAACATGACATTTTTTCTTCTTCAGCTGAGATTTTAAGGTACAAAATGTTGATGGAGAAATGTTTTGAAAAATGTATTCAAGACTGGACTTCTGTAATCATTGAAATAAATGATAGTTGTAGAATACAACTAGTTGAATAGAGTGCAAACTTCACTTCAAGGTGGAGACTATTCAAATTCAGTTGAGATGAAATTGTGTAATTTTTTTAGCAGATTTTTAAAAATAAAATAAAATAATGTATTTGTATTTGGCGTTTCATATAAGCAAATGCTGGAGTAAAATTTGAACGTTTTTTTTATTAAATAATATATTGAAGTAATGAAACAGTTTTATAAAATTTCTTTCTCTTCATATTTATTATTGATATTATTACTAGGGCAACTTTTTTATCACTATTCCTAGTCAGTTAAGGGGCTTTTTCTTAAATAAGGTCTGGTCTAAGATGCCTGTGTGTGGAGCAGTAGCACTGATCCACATGTGAAAGTAATAATACTTCATTATGAGCCCCACCTGAACTATGTAGAGTGTAAGTAATTATTATGTGTTGATATATTGCCTGGCCTTATAGAAAAGTGAGGCCTGTCTTTAGGATATGGTCTGAGCTATGTTAAGGATGTACACAAAGGACCTGGTCAGATCTTTTGTGATAGTGAGGCCCAACATTTGAAATGATTATGAAGGCTCTAGTTTTGTACTGATGAAGTGGAGACTGGTGCAGCGATGGTTTCTTGATATAAGTTGTTTGTGTTTTTACTGTTGAAAGAGACAAGATTGACATGTCTGCATAAGGATGTTCATCATCATCGTTAATATTCTTTTAGGTATCAAGCTGGCAGAGTAATTAGCCCATCAGATAAACTGTTCAGCAGCATTTCAGCTAGTTCTTTACATTCTGAGTTCAATACCTACCAAGGTCAGTTTTGCCTTTCATCCCTCTAGAATCGATAAAATAAAGTACCAGTCAAGTACTGGGGGGAATCTAGTTGACTTCCCTTTCTCTCAAAATTGCTGACCTTGTGCCAAAAATTTGCCTTTCATTCTTTTGGTGATCAATAAAATAAGTACCAGTTGAACACTGGGGTTCGTGTAACCAACTACCCCATTCCCACAAAATTTTAGGCCTTGTACCTATAGTAGAAAGAATTTTTAGGTGGTGGATTGGCAGAATTATAAATAAATGAGAGAAATGCCTTGCAATATTTGTCATGATACTGTTGAGTTCAAGTTCTGAATAAGGTCAACTTTACCTTTCATCCTTTCAAAGTTGATAAAATAAAATGCCAGTTTAGGATAGAAGTTGATATGAGAGACTCTCCTCCAAAATTGTTGGCCTTGTGTTAAAATTAGGAACAAATATGATGTCTTTGTTAAATTAGCAGAATCATTGGAGCTTTGGAAAAAATACCTTGCAATATTTATTCTTGCTCTTTACATTCTAAACTCAAGTCTCACCAAGGTGGCTTTGCCATTCATCCTTTTGGGGTTCAATAAAATAAAATACCAGTTAAACATTGACTAATGCCTGATCCCTCAAAATTTACTGGCCTTATATCTAAATTAGAAACCATTATTGTAATTATTCCAGCTCTTTACATTCTGAGTTCAAATTCTTCTAAGGCCAACTTTGCTTTTCATCTCTTGAGCTCAATAAGTACATGTCAAGTGCTTTGTGACTAAACCCCATGTACTGAAATTGCTGGCTTTGTGCATAACTTTGAAAAAAAAATTATTATTACTTTTATTAGTAAGGAGGTGAGCTGGCAGAATCATTAAAATGCTGAAAAAAAATGCATTCTGAACCAACTTTACCTTTCAACTTTTTACGCTCAAATAAGTACCAGTTGAGCACTGAGGGTCTGTGCTAAAATTCAGCATCCGTATCGGGGCAGGTATTTGTCATCATAGCGATAGTTACTCTGCACTCCTTGGAGTTTGCTCTGCTGTGTGTGAATGGTAAGGGTGGGATCATAGTGGTCAACTGAATTGTCTAATCTACTTTGTTTCTTGACTTGGCTGAAGTAACTCATCAACAGCAGCATTTCGTGCGTTAATAGGTGTGGTGGTTATGGCAATTATTTGACACATGATAGCTGTAATATGTGCTGTTGTTGATGACTGATAGAAGAAATAAACACACACACACACATATATATGCAATCAAGCTATCTACACATCTATGCACACACACAATATGAACAGTGAGAGTGAGTGCTCAACTCTATTGGTGGATAAATGTTCTTTAGTTGTGGGTTAACAAGGCAACCAATTGTTTCACTTGAAGTGATCTTCACAATTGTTCGAGCCTGCTACATGAAAGTGTTGGTACTTGCCTCCTAAATGGAAATGAATACCAACACTTTCATGTGGCAGACTCAAACAGTTGTGAAGATCTCTTTACATGAAACCATTGGTTGCCTTGTTAATCTACAAATAAAATGTGTGTTATATATATATATGTGTGTGTATATATATATTACAGAAATGATTGAGATGGAAAATGTAATATATAAGAAACTTTATTGACCACAAACATCATTTTGACACCTCCTGCATTATTTCCTCATCGATGGGAAACTATGATTAATTTCGGTGCATCCCATGGTGCAGAAGCATCACATCTCTCGTTTCCATTATACTCAACATATGCTGAAGAATTCCTGAGATAGATTCAACAAAGAGTGTGAAATTACCATGCGTAGCACCAGGTGGCCATAGGCAGTGATTGTGCTTTATCAGCCTACAACTAGGGACACAGCCAACATGTAAATTTTTTATTTTTTAATTTAAAATTTTAACATATATATATATATGTGGAGGCGCAATGGCCCAGTGGTTAGGGCAGCGGACTCGCGGTCGTAGGATCGCGGTTTCGATTCCCAGACCGGGCGTTGTGAGTGTTTATTGAGCTAAAACACCTAAAAGCTCCACGAGGCTCCGGCAGGGGGTGGTGATCCTTGCTGTACTCTTTCACCACTCTTTCTTCTGTTGGCCTGCTCGCTTAGCCAGCGGGGTGGCATCATTCAAAGGCTAAAACAATGCAAACGCATTGTGACCAGTAATGTGTAACTACATCTGATGGACTGGTCGGTCACATGATCACGTGATATATATATATGAGATGTGTCTACCTTTGAGATGTCTGTGCATTTGTATGTAAGAATATGTATAGCAAGAACTTATATTTATTTGATTATATATTTTTTTATAATTAGGAGTTTACCAATAGAAATCCATTTTAGTATTTAAGTTTTCTTCATCACCTTTCTCTGTCCATATGCTCATACAAACATGTGATACCAATATATCTGTGTTTGTATGTGCGTATCCTTGTTTGAACATCAAATGATGGTTGTAAATGACCAATATTGCCACACAAGCAATATCCCTTGTTTCCAGTCTCCAGTGCAAAACATATCTGCCACAGGAAAATAATACCTCACTTGAAAACAGGTAAGAGTTGGTAACAGGAAGAGATCCAGTTGTAGAAAAATCTGCGTAATTCCATCTGATCCATGCAAGCATGCAAAGTGAATGTTGAATGATAATGGTGTGCTGGCATGGCTTTCAGGTGCAGGCATGTATGTTCAGTTGAGAAAATTGTTTCCCTACCACACAGTTTAGGGTTTAATCTGATTGCATGGTACCTTGGGTGAGTGTCTTCTACTACATCTCTAGGTTGACCAAAGCCTTGTGAATATATGTGGTAGATGGAATCTAAAAGAAACTTGTCATATGTGTATGTGTGTGTGCGCACCTGTGTTTGTTTCTTTGTTTTGATATTATGTGGTAGTTGTAAATGAGCATCACTGTCATGCAAGTGGTGTCTTGTTTTCAATCTTCTCTCTCATCATGAGATGATATTACCTTACTGAGAAATAGGTGAGAGTTGGACACAAGAAGGGCATCTGGCTATAGAAATTCTGCTTGTGTGTGAAAATGTGTCTTTGGTTAAGAAACTCACTTTGGGCAAATGTCTTCTACTGCATAGCTCCAAGCTGACCGATGCCTTGTGAGTGAATTTGGTGAATTTGGTGGGCTGAAACTGTGTGGAAGCTCATCATACACATGTATACACACACATACACATGCTTATGCATATAAATGTGAGTGCTTTTGTATTTGTTTTTGTCACATTCTACCACTACTTGACAACTGTTGGTTTGTTTATGTCCCTATAACTTCGTGGGTCAGCAAAAGTGTTTGATAGAAATGCTAGACTTAAAATGAAACATAAGTAATGGGTTCAATTTGCTCATCAAGGCAGTGTCCCAGGGTGACTGCAGTTCACTGACCAAAACATGTAAAAAATTAAAGTTATACATACATATGTACCGTATATTTGAAGATGTGAAATATTCTTCAAGTGTTTGGATCACCATTTGTATGAAGATAAAACTGCAAAATAAACAAATGCTGTCACTACCACAGACAACAAAAAATTGAAGAAGTTTGAACGTTATTGTTCTTTGTGTAATTACAGCAGCAGTCACAGAATGGTTAACTGGTGCCAGTGTTGCTGTTGACATTCATCTTTGTTTAGCTGCTGTCAGTTTGAGTCAGCAGCAGTCTACTTCCACCTGGTGTCTCTCAGTGCCCTCCATCAAGTAGCTATGGTGTGCTGAATTCATAGTGCTGGATAGGCTCAGAGAAAAAGGAGCATAAAGATGGAACTGTTGCTGGAGCCAGTTCCAGACACTCATTATTGGTCACAATTTTTTTATCATATGGGTAATATTCTAATGAATTGTGACATCAAGTGTAATGATCTGACTGTTGAATATTCTCACTACACACACATACACAAACACATGCACATATACACACATATACATGCACACACACAAGGTCATGTTCACATACACACCTACACACAGCACTCATGTCCTCAAACTTTATCTTTTCCAATCTGCTTCATTAGATCAAAAACAAAGACTTAACCATGACTAGAGATAAGGTTGCCTGGAGAGAAGGTTTTTTTATTAAGTTTTTCACTCTATGCCAAGATGCTAAACAAACTTTGGATCAACAATAATAATGATGGGTTGATAATGATTAGAAGCTTGATAAAATAAACACTTTTGACATAAGAAATACATCTGGGCTGTATTTCTTATTTCTATTATTTTGCTTCATTTTTTTTTGTTATTGATCTATAGTTTCTATGAAGTCTCATATATGTAAATGTTTTTAGTTATATTTTTTCAAAGTCAAAGCAATTTATAAAAATAAAACAGGTTAATAGTTTTACCTGGCATTTTGATATTTCAGGATTAGAATCCATTCCTCTGAAAATCTTTGGAGATTAGTTGTTATTTGTTAACCTTTTCTTCAAAGATTTCCTGAGGTAGGAGTTCTAACCATGCAATATTGAAATATCAGGTAAAGCTATCAGCCTGTTTTATTTTTATAAATTGCTTCTTTTGGCTTTGGAAAAACAATTAAAAGCTTTTCATTTTTTTTTTGTCTCAATCAGAGCAGCAGCTGCAGTGATTTTGACTTTACCCAGGGTTTTGAGGCTGATGGAATAAAGGGAATATGTTATCCTCTGCGCAAAGATCTGGCCTGGCTGCTTACAATAGAATTAACACTTCTAAAAGCAGTCAAGGACCAGACAATGCTGCTGTTAAACTGGGTGGTACATTAAATCTAGCTCCCAAGAACAAACCATGTCACTAATAGGCTTCCATACAATTTCTAACTACTAATTTTTTTTTCTCAAAACCTGAGGCTATGGAAGAACGCCCAAGGTGGTGTGGAGTGGGATTGAATTCAAAACTACATACATTTTGTGGAGCAAATTTCTAAACCACACAACAATTGTTAAATGCATAGTTGAATATTTTTTTCTTATATAGACTTGTGGTTTTGAATTTATAAGAAAGTGAAAAGTGAGATTGTGTAACAGTTATGCATTTCCCAAAGGAATCAGTGATATATATATATATATATATATATACATTCATGCACAAAAGCACACATATATGTATGTATATACAAATTATGTATGCACTAAGTAACAATGATTAAAATAAAGCTCTGTAAATTTATATTTATCATGCTCAAGGACACTCAAATGAGGAAAGATGATCAACACAGTAATTTGAGAAAATATTCTCCTTATAGACTTCATGAGTAAAAAAAATATTGAGCTGGGATCTGAATAATGTTATCTGTAAGACATATTTCTGCATATAATAGATTATTTTTTGTTTGATGAAGCATGGCACATCTTCATGAATATACTTTTTGCTCTTTGAAATTTGGAACGGTTGTTCTTAGTGATTTATGTATGAATGAAGCAATGTCTGTAACTGATGAAGATTAACTTCACAGAAATACATGCCTTTCAGTATGAGGATGTCATTCAGATCACAAATCAGTGTGATTTTACACATATTTCACTGTATGCGCAAACATGTTAAATAAAATGTTCACAGCTTTATATATATATATATGTATGTATGTACTATATACATATGAGAGGGATGACCACTATGTGGACAACCCTTATGCTAGAAGTAGGTCCGCTATGGTCTTACCACTAAGGAATGTTCTCAAGAAAAAATTTAGCAAACACCAGGACACATAGTGGTCATCCGTCTCATATGTATATAATACGATTAACTGACTCTTTAGATTTTAATATGCTAGACCACTGGTGTTAAATTGACGTTAATTGAATTAATATCCAATTTCTCACCCTCATTTTAGATTTATATATGTATATATATATTATATATATATATATATATATATATATATATAATTAGAGGATATGTTAACCCCATGAAGGGATGGTTGCATCCAAGGGAATACTGTGGTTCAATACCGAGTATTTTGGGGGAATGAAATTCCTTTAAAACAATAGGTATATATAAAGTATATAGTTTATATTCATTTAAAAGAAAAGAAAATGGAGTTTATGAAGATAATTCTTCATCATTAACAACAAATTGGTCATCTTCACTTCTTTATTAACTTTTAATAACTTTATAATCTTCGTTTTCTTTTCTTCTTTTATATATATATATGTATGTATATGTATGTTTGTGTGGGTGTGTATACACTATTTTTGTAATGTTACATGCATATATATATATATATATTATATTAAATTAGAGACAAAACCACTATTATGCAAATCAAACAAAGACTTAAGCCAATACATAAAATAATTTATATAAATTTAGAAATTTAACAATTATAAATAACCACTACGATCGTTTCATGTCTTATTTCAGCACATCTTTGAGACATTATTCAGGTGGTTTCAAAACCTTCTTGGCGAGTTTCTTCAGGTGGTTTCAAAGCCTTCTTGGCGAGTTTAAAACTCACCAAGAAGGTTTTGAAACTACCTGAAGAATGTCTCAAAGATGTGCTGAAATAAGACATGAAACGATCGTAGTGGTTATTTATAATTGTTAAATTTCTAAATTTATATAAATTATTTTATGTATTGGCTTAAGTCTTTCTTTGTTTGATTTGCATAATAGTGGTTTTGTCTCTAATTTAATATAATATAATATTTTACTATAAAATTGGATTCAATCCTAAATCTGATTTTTCCCTGTAAATTTGGATTTATTCTCTAATATTTATTATTAATTTATATATATATATATATATATATATATATGTAAAAGGTTGAAAAGGAACACATGAGTTGATATATATAAGGAAAATAAGACAAGGTAGAAAATGCTAAAATAATTTTATCATGAAGAACATTTTAGTGCCGGTTTCAGCCTTTGTAACTTTTTCAACTTAGAGTAAAGCATGAAAAACAATTAAATTAAGGAAAAATGAAATGAAGTATTTAAAAAAAATATTTCCATAGTTTTCAAAAAGGAAAATGTCTCTTGCATTTGAAAACTATGGCAATATTTTAAAAGAACATTTCATTTAATTTTTCCAAAATTTAATTGTTTTTCATGCTTTACTCTAAGTTGAAAAAGTCGCAAAGACTGAAACCGGTACTAAAATGTTCTTCATGATAAAATTATTTTAGCATTTTCTACCTTGTCTTATTTTCCTTCATTATCATCATCATCACCATCATCATCATCATCATCATCATCATCATCATCGTCATCATCATCATCATCATCTTTTAACGTCCACTTTTGATGGGTTGGATGGTTTGACTGAGGACTGGTGAGCCAGATGGCTGCACCAGGCTCCCATCTGATCTGGCAGAGTTTCTACAGCTGAATGCCCTTCCTAATGCCAACCACTCCAAGAGTGTAGTGGGTGCTTTTACGTGCCACCAGCCCGAGGGCCTGTTAGGTGGTTCTGGCAACAGTCACACTCAAAAGGTGTTTTTTATGTGTTACCTGCACAGGAGTCACTCTAGTGTCACTGGCAACGACCCTGCTCAAATGTTGTTCTTCATGTGCTAGTAACGCGACACTGGTAACGATCACACTCGAATGGTAGTTTTTCTGTGCTACCAGCATGGGAGCCAGCCACTAGCCTTGGCAATGATCACACTCAGATGGTGCTCATAATGTTCCACTGGCACATATGCTAGTCAGGCAGTGTTGTCATCGGCCACATCAGTGAATGTGATTTCAATTTCACTTGCCTCAACAGGTCTTCGCAAGCAGAATTTAGTATCCAATGAAACACACACATACACAATGTTATGTTTGTCTGTGTGTGATTAGATAGATAGATAGATAGATAGATAGATATAAATATAGATAGATAGATAGATAGATAGATAGATAGATAGATATAATATAGATAGATAGATAGATAGAGATAAATATAGATAGATAGATAGATAGATAGATAGATAGATAGATAGATAGAGATAAATATAGATAGATAGATAGATAGATAGATAGATAGATAGATAGATAGATAGATAGATAGATATGGGTGTGATAAATGAAAAAAAGTACTCAATGCATAAAGTAGAGAAGATAACTTTTGTGGCGTAAGAAGCAGAGGGGACAGAGGATCAGTGATTGTGGCATACTAGATATCGAAAGCCTGCTTAACAAACATTTTTTTTAATGTCGTATAGAAACATTAGTGTACGTAGTAGATATTTCATCCCAAGCATATAAGCAATACATTAGATTTAGGGTTTTATTTTTTATTTCTATTGGATTAGAAACTTTTCAGAACTGAAGTGTTTTCTGGCTCAGAGGAAAATCGTATGAACTAATTATAATGGGAAAATAAATTTTAATATCTAATTTCATTATTGATCTACTCGTGATCTGTTATTATTTTCTTGTGGTTTTTTTTTCTATAAATTCAATTTAAATGTTATCTATCACTAGATCAAAGTTCCATCTAATTGCTCCTTTACTGAATAATAAGAACAGAAAATTTGAGATTGATAAAATAATGTAAAAGAGTTTAAAGTACTTTTACTGTGGTTTATAGTACATGTTGAGTATGAATGTATAGAATTTATGTTCGATCTGCCTAGCTCTGATTATATTCTGTTGAGATTTTTGCTGAAATTGGTTGCTTAATTGGACAAGTTGTTTTAGTAATTTAATTATACTACTTCCAGCATATTCTCCCAGTAGAGTGGAAATGTGCTAAAATAATATGAATTTATAATAATGGTATTCCTTCAAACATTACATGCAACAGCTATCTGAAACTCTTAAGTACTGTTTTCAGTGAAGTGATAATTTCTGTTCATGTGTTTAAACTTGTGTGAAAATAATTCGTAGACAAACAATGGAATACTTGGAAAATCACATAATCCATAATAGATTAGCCTATTCTATAATAAATAATGTATTATTATATAATAAATTAGTTTCCTTTCTTTTAAACAAATGCATATGCTGATATACAAATAACCTTAAAAAACTGTTTTACAGCCATTTTCCATTCTGGCGTGAAAAGAAATGTTCTCCTTCTTCTGAAGTTGGACACATGTTCACTGCTGGGACAGAATAAATATTTTTATAACTCTGCTCTCTTTACTACAAACCACTCAGCTATAAACTAGCAAAGAAACCTGCTGTTTTGTCAGCCAAATAATCACCTGGATACAAATTTATGTGTCTAGTCATTCAACACATTTATTTCAAAGCCATTGTCTCCTTAGTTTTATGGGGTTTTTCTTTCTAAGATGTTTATCAATGATAAACATAGTTACCATCTTAACTTCACCACCCATGGAAACTGTGATGAATTTCAGCCCCTAACACACCTTCAGACCAGGAAATTCAGATATCTGATTTTTTTTGTCTTTGATGCACATTGGCAGCAGAGTATCAATGTTTACTCAGAAACACAAGAAAGAAAACTGGAATGACGAAGATCAAACCTTTGTTAGATAATCACAAGAGTACCACCTTTTAGCATGTGAGCACTGAAGTCTGTGAAGTCAACCTAAAGGAAGTTTTGGTGAAAGTGCAGATAAGTTTTGACTTCCCCTTGTTTGTATATAAACATATATATAATTTATATATATATTGTGTGAGTGTGTGTGAGTGTGTGTGTGTGTGTGAGTGTGAGTGTGTGTGTGTGTGTGTGTGTGTGTGTGTGTGGTGTGTGTGTGTGTGTGTGTGTGTGTGTGTGTGTGTGTACAGATAATTTTCAAATGGTAAAAATTAATCAATTCTTAGAGGAGCTTGAATCAGCTACCGTTGTGTTTCTAACATGAGGGCACTCATGGCCAGTGAACCTATCAAACATAAGAAACTTGGTTTATCATATAGCATTCCAACATTGCCACCTAGGCCAGGTATTGACAAAACTGATTATGCATGAAGCTGAAGTTAACTTTAAGCTATCAGATCAGTCAGCTACAAAGAATCATTACATAGGTATGGTTGAAGGTAAATATAGTAGAGATGATTCAAAACAGAATTGCTAGGTAGCTGAGCAGACATCATGATCAAACCACAGTATTTTTATGCGATCAGTCTATTAAATAACCAATCAATGTCAATCCATTGCATGATTTGATTTTCTAGAACTTTCTCTTTGTGCCCTATATAAAGACGGGTTTTGGTGGTAATTGCAGAATTTTGAGACAGCTACACGATGTCTTCATTGTCATCACCACATTCAACCAATTAAGATAGATGGGAGATAATAGACAAGAATTCTCAATGTCATAAATATAGTGCAATTATTTTCCAGTTGTGATGGGCCAGCCACAGATTGCTATTTCAGTTAACTTGTCCTAAATCCTAAGCAGTATGTCTTTCCCACTATGTAATTATTTCTGTTGGTATTTGTAAAAGACCCTCACAGAAAACACTATGAGCAGTAGCAAAATCTTCAGCAGCGACTCCATCTAAGAATATCTGAAGAAAGAAAATTATTCTGAAATATCATATCAGACTATGGATGACTAAATTACAACAGTTATATAGTCCATTGTCTGTATTAGAGTGCATTGATGTACCATTCATAACTTTTTATTCTTTATAAACAATACACAATGCTTCAAGCAAACTACAATACTCTCTTTCCAATAGTTGTTTGTGAGAGTTATTACTTACTTCTTTACACAGTCCAAGAAATACATTTTCATTTACCAACAACAATAACAGTAGCTACCCATCCTCCATGATTACCATCATAACACTCACAACAATACAAAAAAAAAAGATTTTGTAGCCATAGCATATCTTTCAGATGCATGAGGTGAGGAATTCTGTGACTCTGCTCTACATCTTGAAATTAGGGCAGTAGAATGCTGGTTACAGCATGAAATAGAGGACCCTAGAACAATTGAATCATACAACAAAATACCAGAAAGAAGAGGTTTTATACAACTGAAAGGGGCACATTTAAAAAAAAATTCAAGTATGGGAATTGTCTGAACATTATAAATGATTTCATTTTAGAAAATGTCATAAATTTAGAAAAACATGTGTGGTTGCTATAGATACTGAGATGTCATTTCCCACAGAATAACTAACACCAACATTCTGTTTGCTTTACCACATGGAGCATATAATGAAAGAATAGCTGCCTCTGATTAACTGAAGTATCCACATGACCTGAACAAACCAATGGGGACAAATATTCTCATTCAGAAGCCATTTTAAAATTTCATCATGTTCTCTCTGCTCTGACTCTGTACATCTGGGGATGTGTACATGTTCTGCACCTACAAAACATGATGTAATATGAAGCTGAATCAAACTATTATTAAATGCTTAAAACTTCAAATAACTTACTTTAACTACTCATATATATATATATATAAATTTGTTTATAAAACACAGCTATGTCCTAAAGCAATCATATATCATCATCATCATGTATATATATATATATATATATATATATATATATATTATATATATATATATATATATATATATAATATATATATGTAAATATATTAATATCTATATTTATATCATCTTTTGTATCTTTTACATCTTTAAATCTACGTATGTTTACAAAAGAAATAAAAATATTTATACAAACACAATGAGTCAGAAAAAATATATGAGAGCTAAGTGAGAAGCAAATTCCGTTCTTTCATTTTCTATTTTCCTATGATCTGTGTGTTCATGTATATGCTTTTATCTGATATAAATCAATGTACACAATACTGATATACTTATATTATAGAGTGAGAATGACAGATAAAAAAAATTGAAAAAGCTGTATTTTTAGATGTCAGAATTTTAAGAATAATATAGTAGACTTGAGGGAATTATAAGAAATATTATGTTTAAAGAAAAGCATTTTAAAAGAAATTTTACTTCAACTGTAAGTGACAAAAGACACTTAGTGACAGCTTTCTAAAGACGATTATTGAATTGTCAAGTCGAGTCTGTATTAATCCAATTAAATTCAATAGAACTTTGCATTGTTTAGAGCAGTGCTTCTTAACTTTTTCTATATTTCTCCCTCTTCACCATCCTAATTTGCCTTCACAAGTGATAATAAAAATTATTCCTGAATACAAAACAATATATTACATAACATTAACCACTATTTATTAAATGGAAATTAGCATCCTTAAAAATCAACATTAAAGAAAAATAATCAAGAAAAGTAATGCAAATAATGATAAAAAAAACTTTTTTGAGCCTAAAATAATTTTCCCACAAGAATCCTCCAATTTCTCACTGAAATCCTGAAATCCGGAATTTCTGCGAAATTGAGAATTGTGAGTTTATTAAGTGTATTATTAAGTATTCATTTTTTTGAAAGGAGTATAGTGTAGTCCCCCCCTCCTCCTCCTCATCATCATCACCATCATCATCACCATCATCATCATCATTTGTGTTCACCTCTTCTAGTATTAGTAGTTGTAGTAGTTTAGCTCAGGTCAGCCTTGACTGAGCATACTTATGATCAAAAGAATGAACTAAACAGAACACATGGAATGGAGAGTTGCTGAAGAGGTCACTGGATGTGTGACAAAATATTTCAGACAAAGGACACTAAAATAAGAATAACATTAAACCTGAAGTGAAGAATGAGTATATAGTGTATGTGGTTATTTGGCAGAAAAAACAAACAATTACCATCCCTAAATATAACAATATGATCAAAGACATTTCAGTCAAAAGTATTCTATTATTTTTGTTGGGTTCAGTATTTATGGAAGTACATCACCACCACCACTAACA
>NC_043001.1:119823408-119827610 GCF_006345805.1 Octopus sinensis | reverse complement strand
CCAGGATCACCACCACCACCAGCACCACCACAGCACCACCACCAGCACCACCACCACCACCACCACCAGCACCACCACCAGCCACCATCACCACCACAGCACCACCACCAGCAGACCACCACCACCACCAGGACCACCACCACCACCAGGACCACCACCACCAACAGCACCATCACCACCACCAGCACCATCACCACCACCAGCACCATCACCACCACCAGGACCACCACCACCACCAGCACCATCACCACCACCAGGACCACCACCACCACCAGCACCATCACCACCACCAGGACCACCACCACCACCACCACCAGGACCACCACCACCACCATCACCACCACCACCACCACCACCACCACCACCACCACCACCACCACCACCAGCATCATCACCACCACCAGCACCACCACCACCACCACCACCACACCACCACCACCACAACCACCACCAGCATCACCACCACCACCACCACCATCACCACCACCCAGGACCACCACCACCACCACCACCAGACCAACCACCACCAGGACCACCACCACCACCAGCACCATCACCACCACCAGGACACCACCACCACCACACCAGGACCACCACCACCACATCACCACACCACCACCACCACCACCACCACCACCACCACCACCAACCACCAGCATCATCACCACCACCAGCACACACCACCACCACCACCACCACCACCCCCCCAACACCACAGCATAATCACCACCACCACCACCATCACCACCACCACCAGGACCACCACCACCACCACCACCAGCACCACCACCACCAGGACCACTGCCACCACCACCAGCACCATCACCACCAGGACCACCACCATCATTGTTTAACGTCCACTGTTCCATGCTGATATGGGTTGAGCAGGATTTTCTATTTCTGAATGATGCTCTTCCTGTCACCAACCCTTATCTGCTTCCATCTAAGGTAATATTTCCCCATGACCAGACATGTCTCAGAAAATTAGTGAGAAAGGGCACTGCTTGCATGACGATGACACTCACAACCATCATGCAGTATCATGGTAAGGAGGAACACTGACACACACATACAAACATGCTTACATATACATAAACACACATACATATACACATGCACACACACACACACACGCACATATAAACAGACAGACAGACAGACAGATAAATAGATACACTTCTTTTAGTTTCCATCTACCAAATCCACTCACAAGGCTTTTGTTGGCCCTGAGCCAAGATACTTTGCGAAGGTGCCACACAGTGGGATTGAACCTGAAAACATGTGGTTGCACAGCAAACTTCTTACCACACAGCCATTCCTGTAACTATCCAATTTCTAAAGGCTGCTTTTTCTAGCATGATGACTGACCACATACAGGCTTCCTTGCAACAACTTGTATGAATCCTTGGACTTGAGCTTGGGCTTGGGCTTGAAATATTAATTGTTTGTTTGTTCCTTCTCGAGCCATGCCTGGCTCATAAGGGCCGGTTTCCTGGTTTCCTTGGCGTATAGGTTCCCCACCTGGATGGGACGCTGGTCCATCGCAGGTGAGCTGCAAGATTTAGGAGGAAAGAGTGATAGAAAGTTGTGCCGAAAGAGTCAGCAAAAGTTCGCCATTACCTTCTGCCGGAGCCGCATGGAGCTTAGGTGTTTCGCTCATAAACACACACATCACCCGGTCTGAGATCTGAGCCCACGATCCCTCGACTGCGAGTCCGCTCATACATACTAAAACACACACACACACACACACACACACACACACACACACATACACTCACTCACACAATCATGTAGTTGTTCTACAAATACTTAATAATTATCTGAATGTGAAAAACAACAAAAATCCTATCACAAACTGCATCCCATTAATGTATAAATCCAGTTGAAAAAACCCCCAAAAAACCTGCAAGTCTTTTGTTTAGCAGGAATTGATTATGTGTAAATTTCAAATCTCAATAAATAAATGAAGTCTGCACACTTTTATTTTCTTAAACTCCATTCCTAAACCTATTAAGAAACTTATTCATTCTAACTTCATCTTAATAAATATCTCTGCAAAATTTGCACACAAACTCTTTGAATGTAGATAAGTGATAACTCTTTGCTTGAATGGGCTGCAGACATTCATTTATAAATATGTGAGTCATTAATAGACTGTACGATGAAATTAGCTGTGTGTGGACTGTGCTGCACCCAGCTGAAATCTGAATATCAGTCCTGCAAGAAAGCTTCTACATTGCCATTTGATGTGTTAAAAGCAAGTCAATGATGGAGCCTCTGCATCAGGCATGGATAACCTTTGTCAAGATGCAGGCCACATAAGACAAGACTTGTCATCAAGTGAGCTATACCACTGAAAATATTACGGAAATTTCTTGTTAGGCATGCCAATCAGAAAGTTCCGTGGGCTACAGTTTGTCCACAAGTGCTCCATATGGTTGCTCAGCTACCTGAAAATAACAACCAAATCTCTCTTAAATCACACGTTAAGGAAGGACATATTGGATAATGCAGTTGTCACTGGAATGCTTTTGATCAAAAGCAACTTAGATCTTAATATCAACAATCTAAATAAGGTTATATAATGATGATGATTATGATGACAAGATACATAAATTGATACATATATATTATATATATGTAGTATATACATAACACATATATGTATACATATGTATATATATGTATGTGTGTATGTATTTGTGTGTCTATCTATCTATCTATCTATCTATCTATCATTCTATCTCTCTCTCTCTCTCTCTCTCTCTCTCTCTCTATATATATATATATATATATATATATATATATATATATGCATGTGTGTGTATGTATAAATATTTATATGTAAATGTATTTATAAATATATGTGTGTATATGTTTGTATGTATATATATATATACACACATACATATATACATTATATTCTTATACATTATGTGTGTCTGTGTGTCCGTGCGCACTGAATATATGCATTGATTTCAGAAGATAAATGACTTATTAAAAATAGTCTATATTTTTGTACTAAATGAATGAGTGAATGAACCAAGTCTTCTGTGGACAGACAACAACTCTTCATTTCCACCTGAGAAAGAAATACAATAGATGAATTTTTTCCATTGAATATCCAATTGTACTTACAGATGGATGGTTAATTGTAGCATAGAGAAGGGAAGATGGAAATTTCCATAATTAATTGATTTTTAAATATGAAAATGTAAAAATCCTGGCTGTGTTGTCTGGTATAAATCTGTGAAGAATCTGGCAGAGTAATAATAATTGAAGCTCTTGAAAACTGAGTCCATTAATGCATGAATTCTCTTTTGCTTCATGTCTAGCTTGCTTACTTATGTCGTTGCTAATCTTTTTTCAGTTTCCTTCTCAGAGGATATTCATTTTATCAATGGTGATATTGAATGAGATCTATCAACCAATCTGTTTATCTTGTTCCATGCCTATCTCTCTTTGGCCTTTATATCGAACATTTTGAGCTATTAAGGTAAATGTTACACTGCCTCTTGAATAATTTCCCAAGAATCTACACATTTTGAGTTATACCAATATTCAGATAACTTGTATCGTAGCCAAACATTACAATGATTTTTCTCATTCCTTTGTAGCCTAATCTTTATCAAATCTTTTAAAATGAAAACTTTTATTGTAAGCCAACACAGCATAGTGCCAAAAACTATTTTCCAATGCAAAGAATGCCTTAACAGAATTATATTTCTTATCTCTTGCTCCAAACTACTTCAATATACAATGCAGCACATTTCTATAAACCAGTTTTCCATTAGATATATCTCTTAAGAATCACTGTTTTAGCATATAATCATACTTCAAGGAATTCAAAGTGAAGTGATACAGAAAATGATAAACAATGATTGGAACACATAGTTGGAAATTTGAAGATAATTGTATAATTGCAGCCCATCGGAACAAACTTGATGGAAATATTAGACATATGTCTTGTATTAATATATTTAAGATTAATTATTTGAGAATATTTATTAAATCTCTTTTTAAATGAAACCCAGTTAAGATCTTAAAGAAGAATTCAGGATTAAGAGACCATGGTAACTGTAATATATAGGTAACCTTTTCTCACTGAAGAAAATGAAGAGAACAGAGAACATTTCCTCATTATATATTAGTTTCTCTCATTCATAAAGAATCTACTTAGAATACAAACAAAATGGCTG
>NC_043001.1:119813408-119818408 GCF_006345805.1 Octopus sinensis | reverse complement strand
AGACTTTAAATTGTCTAACCACATACAATAGTTTTCACTATAAATACAAAGCATTCTGAAACGAGGAAAGCAAGCTATCAGAAATTTTTTAAAAATTCATTATTCCCAACCAGAAGGATCAGGAATAATGAATTTTTTCAGGAATAATGAATTTTAAAAAATTTCCGATAGCTTTCTTTCCTTGTTTCAGTACAATGTGTATTTATGGTGAAAAATATTGTTTGTGGTTTGATGATATTAGCTGAGGAATTTTTTTCTTTTGCCCTTATTTATAATTACACACACACACACATATATTTGAAATCATGATACCACATTAACTGGCATTCCTTCTTGCAGGTATGATGCAATCATTATTCACTTAGTTTTTTTCCAACCTTGTCTTTAAAAATCAAGTGTTAATTTTTGTGGCTTTAGAGTATTTTCGACTTCTATTTTTAGCAAAGCTGGTGCTTCATAGCACCCTTGTTATATATAATTTTAGGAGTAGTATAAAGTCACTGTCTGTGCTTTCCTTATTATATAACATTTAAGGCTAAATTCAATTCCACTTTCCTTCAGTTCCCAAATCTTGCTAGATAAGAGTGTACAACTGGTTTTATATTTGAGCCTAAAAGATGAAAAATAGGAATTAATATGTTTTTTCCATATTGATTGAACATCTTATATGTATAAAGTTACTGGCTACAGTTATGATTGTACCTTTATAAATTATGTTTTGCATTAGACATTGGCCTTATAATGGACATTGGGATTTAACTCTACAATTGCAACCAGGAGAATTGTTACTATTAATGTTATTGATATTCACAATATTATTATTATTGTTATTAATAATAATAATATCACTATCATTATTAATCCTACTACTACTATTGCATGTGTTATTTTCATATCTGTTATTATCTAGCCATCCTTCAATTGTAGTATCATTCAATTCCCTCTCAGCATCAACAAGCATATCAGTAATCTCAGTGCTAGTCTAAACCTCGGAGCTACAGTCTATGTTGTATATATTAGAAGCATTAGTACCACTGTTTCTATTTCCTACATCACCATTAATGTTATTATTCTCATTGTAGGCATTTAAGTTAGTGTTGACAGTAATTTTATTATTATTACCACCTCTTGCTAATTTTGTATTATACAGTTCTAAATTTAAGAGATGAAGAATTATGTACATTATTTACATTATTTACAATTGATGGATGTTAACACAATGGTTGTTAACACAATGTTTCAGCTGATATACCCTCCAGCCTTCATCAGGTGTCTTGGGGAAATTTCGAACCTGGGTTCTCATATGCCCATGTGCATATGGTGTAGTGTTAAGAGTGTGGGCTACAAACCCCAAGATTCTGAGTTCAATTCCAGGCTGTGACCTGAATAATAATAATAATAATAATAATAATAAAATAATAATAATATAATAATAATAATAATAATTATAATAATAACAACATCGAAAAATACCCTGGGAATGAGAACCCAAGTTCCAAATTTCCCCAAGACACCTGATGAAAGCTGGAGTGTATATCAGCCAAAACGTGTTAACAATAAACAAGATGAGGACAAATATCCATCAATTGTAAATAATGTAATTTTATATTTTTTCTATTTAATCTTGCTATGATGGTACCCATATTGGGGAGAGTAGAATACAAGATTCTAACTGACTTATGGGAAAAAATTCTGTTATATCTATGGGAAGTGAGGAAGTTTTTTCTAAAATTGTCATAAATTTCCTATATATGTTTGTGAATATGGCCCAGTTGAAGGGAACGTTATACCAGATGAAGTCCTTATTTTCAGACTTATGATCTATGTAAGGGTGGAATCTACAAGCTCTTTCACTGCCTCTCAAAATTGTGACTTGATCATTAGGTATCTCTCTATTACCAGTATTTTTCTTATCCCTATAAGGCAGAGTAACTTGCCCATTCTCCTCACTACCTTTATTATCTAAACTGAAATTTCTACTTGTTATAGCATTTAATTTCCTGTTGTTGCTTTTTTTTATATAGAGATAATCAATATGGGTGTGAGCTGTGCTCTATGGAAACTTATGAGATTCTTAAGTATAGGGACAAGAGCAACCTGATTAATAATAGATTAGACCTAAGGGTATCATGCATACATAGGGTCACCTGTACATTTAAATATTTTCGAAATTAGCATTTATTGGTGCTATACTTGAACTTAGATGATGGAAATTAATTTTTATTGTTGTATCTGATGTGAACTTACCCTCTAGTATTATATATAATAAAATCATGGGATATTGAGTTATATGATGAATTGAAGTGCATTGCATATGTTATAAGCTATATGGTATGGTATGTGGTATATAGTTACTATCCTATGTACTATCCTATACATGTAGTTACTATCCTATGAATAATCCTGCCTGATCTCATTCTCGCTCACAACATCATAAGCGGAAAGTGTAACCTCTCGAAAGAGCTGTTCTTCACTCCTGCTCCAGAGCGTCGGCTGCGGGGTCATTCCTAAAAGCTCTACCTGCGACGATTTCATCTCAATCAAAGGAGAGGAGCTTTCTCCGTCCGGGTTGCAGATCCGTGGAACAAGCTGCCAGACGAGATGGTGAAGATGCCAACGACCGCTTTGTTCAAAGTCTCCCTTGACCTCAAGTGGCCTGAACTCTTTACATGAACACCACCTTGTACTTAACTCCATGTCCCCCTACATGGCCTTGCTATTTGCTTTTGAGCCAAAAATTAACTAACTAACTTCATCATGTTTTTGGTGATTAAACTATTTGTTCCTTTCTATGCTGTTCTACCGTACTGATCATATTGCGTATTTTTGTAATGGCTTTTATGCAAGTAAGCCTCCTAATTATATACCCCTAGGAAACTATAAAATCATGTATGTGATAGCACCAGTAAATTTACAACTTATAAAATACCTCTTTGGTCTGAATACCTCCAACTGCCCTCTCTACTCCCATACCTATTGCTTCTTCTTTGAGGTTATCTTTATCTCTCCCCTACCTCAAATTTTAATACTCTGTCTCTTTATTTTCTTACTCTTCTCTGTAATTTCTTATTATTTTGTTTTCATATTTTGATATCTTTACCTATTAACCTCTTATCCCTTATAAGATGTAACTGTTTTTAAATAGAGACATAAACTTTCTAGTTACTTATTTTATGAGAGTTGATTATAATATATCCATAATAATGTATAAATATTTATGTGTGCATATAGATAAATATGTGTGTGTATCTGTACACAACTTTTATTATTTTCGATTTTTTTCTGATTCTTAGCTTATAATCAATATATAGATAGCATGGTTTATTGCCCCAGTATTCCATAAGCAAATTCCCAGAGCAGTTTTTATAGAAATCACCTAATAAGTAAATAATTAAGTACATGAATGAATATTAAACTAATTCTATGTAATCTTCCCTTTCTAATGTTAAAAATTGGTATATATACACATTTTATCTAATTTGGTTATAATATCATTTTTGATAATTTTAAATTTTATCTTTATACAACATAACAATATTATTTATAAACAATCACCCATAGTACCCAATGATGAAATTTCCCCTGTATTAACATCACAGGTTTTATTAGCGTCTTGTCCCTTTAACTGGTTATTAACATCTTGATTTGTGGTCTTCCCCTACCCAGCCTCCTTTGCAGACAATTACTTTATACTACTCCTAAAATCTTGTCAATATTTATGACCATACACAGCTATGTGCTGTCAACTCACTCCTGCTCTCCATTCTAAACAGATGCAGCCCTCTAGTCTTAGATTTAGTAGTTGATAAAAAGGGTAATAAATCAAAAATGAACCACAATCCTTTACAAGCTATGACCCCCAACACACTTCATGCATTTCTTAGAAGTGTAGTATATTCTTAGCTATGCTAATGGCAACATGGATTCTTTCGATTTTCCTGTTGTATTAGAGTATTTGAGTAAAATTATACTAATGTCCAACTGATTAAAAATTCTATTTATTTATCTATGCAGCTGAGGATAGCTCTGCATTTAAATTGATGTAATGATTGCATTGTTCAATTAAATGGAGCTGCTTGAAACGCTCATACTGCATCAGTTTTTGGTATCCTGTTGCTTATTTTGATCTGTGAGTTGTACAGATAATACTGCACTGATTTGATGCTTCAACTTAAGTACCTAATTCAATTGAATCTCAATCATTTCTTATATATATATATTTCAAAATGTAACCACATGTGAATCATTGACAATTTCCTTCCTCCATCTTCCTTTCTATTGGACTTTCCTCTGTTTCTGAAGAAGAGCATTGCTCAAAACATTTAACCATCTTTCTTTCCTTCCCTGAGTGTCTGCTAATATTTTACATGTACCACGTCCTCATGCTGTTCTTCTTTTTTGGGATTTACTAGTTTATATATATATATATATATATCATTTGCAGAAAACATAAATCCAGAGAAGTACACTTTAAGATGTTGAGCAGTATATATTTTTTACTGGGGAAGGCCAGTTTATGGGATTACCCTGGGTTTCCTGTCCATATAGGGTTTAACTTTTTAATATCTTGAAGGGGTCTTAGGCCAGCAGGTTTTGGGGTCTGACGAGATGCCATAAAGTTAAACCCTTTATAGACAGGAAACCCAGAGTAATCCCATAAACCAGCCTTCCCCAGTAAAAAAAAAATATATATTTATATATACACACACATAAAAATATATGAGAATATGCATACACACACAACTTCCTTTAACATCAATCCTTCTTTACCAATGTCATCCTTTCATGATTCATTTTCTACAGCTCACCCTTTCTGTACCCTATTTCTCCCTGACCTCTGAGCTACATCTTAGCCATACATCATTAGCCATACACTCTCTTCTACCAGCTGCCACTCTCAACAGACCACCATCTCTGTTCCCCATACACTATAGCCACCACTGCATACCTCTAACTTTCATCTGTGTTCTTGTACACCTCTTCCTCCCTCTTTAATTTCT
>NC_043001.1:119803408-119810908 GCF_006345805.1 Octopus sinensis | reverse complement strand
CTGAAGAAGGGGATTTTTCGTTGTGCTTATTGTCCTATATCTCTTTTTTTGCTTGTCTTGTTCCTTGGTTTGTGTCTATGTTTTTCGTCTCTCTATGTGTTCGACGTCTTTTTGGTGTCCTGTACACATATATGCGTGTATATGTACATGTAGAGGTAGGTACGTACATATATGTTTATATATATGCATATGTTCTATTTTATTAACATACATAAATGTATGTGTATTTTTTCAATGTTTACAAATAACACAGAAAAAATAAATAGTTACCAAGATAGTAAAAGTTCACAAAAGTACCAAGGATGTAACAGCCTACTAATAAAGGTAGAAATTCCAGGTTTTGGTGAAATGTTTTGTATAACATAGATAATTAAATAAATGGAGTTAAACACAGGTGTTATTAGAATCTTTTTACTTCCAATATATGTTTCGAAGAAAACATTGGTATTATTCCAGAAGGATTGAAATGATGTAAAACAATGCAATCTTCTCATTAGGGAATGAAAGAAACCAAACACATCAATAACACATTTTAACAGAATATGATGATGGCGTATATAATGAAGGGAACGCTAGCAAGCTTTTTTTAAAAAAAAACTTTAATAGATAAAATGTCAAAGGTAGTTTATAGAAAAAGGAGGAGAAAGAAAGAAATTAGCAGAAAACTAAGAGTGGAGAGATACAGAGCGATAATTAAATAGGAATAAAGCTTAAGGGCTTGGAATTAGATATATTTAGTGGAACTGAAATGTAAGAAGACAGTCAAAGATCCAATTTTATAGAATGATAGAAATTACTTATAGGAACTAAAGGTATATCTTTGCCAATGTTTGTAACAATAAATGCATACTATATATGTGTTTACAAGAGGATTCTCTGAGAACAGGATGCAATACATTTCATCGTTACAAAGCGGACAAAAAGATTTACCTTTATCATACAGAAATGATATAGATAGAATATTCTATTCCAAATCAAATTGTTTATTACGATCTTTTAGATACCTAATTAATTTACTTAGCACAGTATTGTTACATTTATTGATTTGTCTAAATGTAACAATATTGGGCTTAGTAATTTAATTAGGTATCTAAAAGATCATAATAAACAATTTGATTTGGAATAGAATATTCTATCTATATCATTTCTGTATGATAAAGGTAAATCTTTTTGTCCGCTTTGTAACGATGAAATGTATTGCATCCTGTTCTCAGAGAATCCTCTTGTAAACACATATATAGTATGCATTTATTGTTACAAACATTGGCAAAGATATACCTTTAGTTCCTATAAGTAATTTCTATCATTCTACAAAATTGGATCTTTGACTGTCTTCTTACATTTCACTTTCACTAAATATATCTAATTCCAAGCCCTTAAGCTTTACTCCTATTTAATTATCGCTCTGTATCTCTCCACTCTTAGTTTTCTGCTAATTTCTTTCTTTCTCCTCCTTTTTCTATAAACTACCTTTGACATTATATCTATTAAAGTTTTTTAAAAAAAAAAGCTTGCTAGCATTCCCTTCATTACATACGCCATCATCATATTCTGTTAAAATGTGTTATTGATGTGTTTGGTTTCTTTCATTCCCTGATGAGAAGATTGCATTGTTTTACATCATTTCAATCCTTCTGGAATAATACCAATGTTTTCTTCGAAACATATATTGGAAGTAAAAAGATTCTAATAACACCTGTGTTTAACTCCATTTATTAATTTATATATATATCTATATATCTATCTATAAAACTGTAGTTGTGTGAGTGTCTGTCCCCTTCGATTTAGATTCCTAACTACTCCCATATTTTGCAGTGCAGTTTAACCAAATTCGGGTATCTTATAGTCGTGATTCATATCGAGCCTGTCTGAGTATTAGCGCACGTCTACGATGAGTCTACGATTTTAAAAATAATTTAACATCATTTTTTATTCCATTTTAATGCATAATTTTTCGTGTGTCGATGGCGGCGGAGTTGGCGTCCATGGTCACACCTGCACCTGTTTGCTTCTCCCCCTTCTTCCCTCCCTCGTGAAGCTGTGGGGAAGGGAGTGTAAGGAAATCAACGTCGTAAAGCGTTGTCAAGGAGACCAGCGTTCTTTTAGAACAACGACTTCATGGCTTGAAGACATCAAAACAGAAATGGCTAAGAATTGCCCGAATTGGCATCTATAAGGGAAGTAACTCTCTAAAAATGCTTATATAGTTATTTCCCTTACAAACCCGAGCAACGCCGGGCGATACTGCTAGTATATATATATATATATATATATATATACATATATATCATCATCATCATCATCATCGTTTAACATCCGTTTTCCGCGCTCACACGGGTTGGACGGTTCGACCGGGGTCTGGGAAGCCAGGGGCTGCTCCAGGCTCCAGTCCGATCTGGCAGAGTTTCTACGGCTGGATGCCCTTCCTAACGCCAACCACTCCGTGAGTGTAGTGGGTGCTTTTTACGTGCCATTTAATGTCTGCCTCCCATGTTGGCATGGGTTGAGTGGTTTGACAGGAGCCAGCCAAGCAGAAGCCTGCACCAGACTTCTGTGTCTGTTCTGGTAGGGATTTTATAGTGGGATGCCCTCCCTAACACTAATCACCCAGAAAAGTGGAGTGAGTGCTATTCATGTGGCACAAGCACAGGTGAGGTCAGTTTTGGCAAGGTTTTTACAGCTGGATGCCCTTCCAAATGCCAACCACTTTACATATATATATATATATATATATATATATATATGTATGCATCTTTTACCTTTTGTTAAATTTTTTAACTGTTTCTCTCATTAGACTGTAACCATGCTGGAGCACCCCTGGAGAATATTTTGTCAAATGAATTGACCCCAGATGTTATTGCTCTTTAAAGACTGGTACATATTCTAATGGTATCTTTTGCTGAGCCACTAAGTTATGGGGACGTAAAAACACCAACACTAGTTGTGAAGCAGAAGTGGAAGCCAAAGACAGGACTGACAAACACACATGCACACACACACACATACACACACAAACACACACACATGCACACACACACACACACACACATGCACACACACACGCACACGTGCACACACACACATGCACACACACACATGCACACACACACACACACACACACACACACACACACGCACATGCACACACACACACACAACACACACACACACACACACACACACTCAATGGGTTTCTATCAGTTTCCGCTGAGTGAAAATCAGTGAAATGGTAGCTTATTAAAGTATTTTTCAACTCTTATCTCTAGCAACGCTGGTATTTTGTGTACCCTCAATTATAATTAATAGTTAATTATAAATTTATAAATTTGCCTTTTTGGCTTTTACGCTTGCTGGTGACTTATATTATTGTTGTTATTTATCAACAACAACAACAATAATTATAATAATAATAATAATGATGATGATAATAATAATAATAATAATATAATAATAATAATAATAATAATAATAATAATATATTTATTTATGTCTGATTATGCACTGATAACATTTGAATTTGGTGCTGGTCTTTCAACGATTTTGGTAGACTTGAAGAAGCGAGTATAGATTTAACTTTTATCTAACAGGGAAACCTACTGATAGGAACTAGGAGAAATATCTCAAAGTTCAAAATCATGTGATTTAAAGATATCCGTGATCCTCATTTGCGACATTCAACCGCAATGGTAAGTTAAATTTTGCTCGTCCCTCGATTTTTGTCAGCCTGTTGTATTTTCAGTAAAATGGTAGCTTATTTGAGTATTTTTTGACACTTATTTCCAGCAATGCTAGTACTTTGCGTACCTTCAATTATAATTAATAATTAATAATTAATTGGCCAATGCAAATACCTTTTAGGCGCAGGAGTGGCTGTGTGGTAAGTAGCTTGCTAACCAACCAAATAGTTGCAGGTTCAGTCCCACTGCGTGGCACCTTGGGCAAGTGTCTCCTACTATAGCTTCGGGTCGGCAAAAGCCTTGTGAGTGGAATTGCTAGACAGAAGCCCGTCGTATATATGTGTGTGCGTGTGTGTATGTTTGTGTGTGTGTGTGTGTGTGTGTGTGTGTGTTTGTGTGTGTATGTTTGTGTGTGTGTGTGTGTGTGTGTGTATGTTTGTGTGTGTGTGTGTCCCAACATTGCTTGACATCGATGCTGGTGTGCTTACATCCCCGTAACTTAGCGGTTCAGCATAAGAAACCGATAGAATAAGTACTAGGCTTACAAAGAATAAGTCCTGGGGTTGATTTGCTCGACTAAAGGTGGTGCTCCAGCATGGCTGCTGTCAAAATAACTGAAAAGAATGAAAGAATAATAAAATAATAAAAACTGATTAAGTAACCAGAAGCTTGATTCGGTATTAGTCATTCAAAATAAAAAGTAAAACCAAACCCATCTTCTGGTTACTTAATCAATTATTATTATTATTATTATATATGTATAAATATATATATATATACAAGAGTTAGGGAATGGACTAGATAAGATCTGGGCTACATATGTTTCATAGTGAGTGAAACCTCAGAAGTGGAATATATCCAAGTGAGATGTATACCACAGGCTACACTACAGGCCAAGGGTATCTTAATTAAATGAAGTTTACATTGTCACTGGTGTTGACATGTACCTCCTTGTGATATTGTAAACATTTAATCAAGATACCTTTGGCCTGAAGAGTAGCCTGCAGTATACACCTCACTTGGATATTTGTCACTTCCAAGGTTTCGCTCGCTATGAAACGTATGCAATCTGGATATTATCTGCTCCATTTCTTAACTCTTGTATTTTATTTGCATACCTGGCTACCTTGCTTGCCTACTGGGATATGCAAAACAGTTTTTTCAGCTTACCATGCTTCAATGTGGAAAAAAATCCACAACTTTGCAGCAATAAAACACTATTGTTCCTGAAAGTTGTTTTTTATATATTTTCTATGGTTTGCTTGAAGCTAACTTTCTTCCTACACCTTGATCCTTGGATCTTACATTTATGTATGTATGTATGTATGTATGTATGTATGTATGTATGTATGTATGTAAGCATGTATGTTTATAGGCACTTATGTATATATGTATAATTGAATTGTTCTGAGGATTAGTCTGTTAGTTCCCCTGTTGGCACCTTTGTATATTTCGACGTACATATGCATATATATATATATATATATATATATATATATATATTATATATATATATATATATATATATATATATATATATATATATCTATATATTTTATATACATATGAATATTGATGTGATATCTATTATATAACTTAAATGATTATGAAACAGCTGTAAATGAATGGAGTAAATATCTATTCTCTCACCTCACTTCTTTTATCTCTTCTATTTATATATACACATAAACATATATATATATATATATATATATATATATATAAAAGTGACTATATGAAAGCATTATTGCTGTTAAAAATAGTAAAAATTAGGTGGTCAGCAAGATGTCTACCTCAATAGGTATAATATTAAATATTTGAATAAAAGAAGGGTGTTCATTGCATTACTCGTGTGTGTATTTATCGTAGGATTTGGTGGTTTTTTAAGCTTTTGTTTTCACTTTTGGCCAGCAGTATTTTTACCCTTCTTTTATTCAAATATTTAATATTATACCTATTAAGGTAGAATTTGATGACTGGTATCCGTGCTAGTGGAGCACTAAGAGTACCATGCAAGCATGATCGTTACCAGAGCAGCTGACTGGCTTCTGTGCCAGTGGCACGTAAAAAGCACCATTTGAGCTTTATTGTTACCAGCGTCGCCTTACTGGCACTTGTGCTGGTGGCATCTGAAAAAAACAATAGAGCGAGGTCATTGCTAGTGCCACTGGACTGGCTCCTGTGCAGGTGGCACATAAAAAACACCATTTGAGCATGGCCGTTGCCAGTACCACCTGACTGGCCCTCGTGCCGGTGGCACGAAAAAGCACCCACTACACTCTCAGAGTGGTAGGCCTTTGGAAGGGCATCCAGCTGTAGAAACTCTGCTAGATCAAGATTGGAGCCTGGTGCAGCCATCTGGTTCACTAGTCCTCAGTCAAATCGTCCAACCCATGCCAGCATGGAAAGCGGACGTTAGACGATGATGATGATGATATACACATATATATTATATATTATTTATTCTATGGAAAAAATAAGGATAAACTCAAGTTTGCATTAAAGCACATTAAAGTTCTTATGCATGTTTCACCACTGTGGTTGTTTAGAGCCTTCTGATAGAAGTTTCAGATGTGTATAGATACTAAACCACAACTGGTCCTCAGGGAACACTTTATTGTATCGAGTTACAGATATGGATAGAAAATAAGGGGAGCAGTTGAACTAGTTTTAACCTTCACTGTGATTTAACCATCATCTGACTACTCTTTGCTAATTATTCAAGATGATATATTTAAAACTGATCCCTTCAGAGATGTTTTAAGGATCTAACTCAGATAAAAATCTTGTAGACAATGTTAAGGAGTAAATTTCAACTTCTCTAATTAGTGTTATCATCATTGTAATTACACCATGTAACATGATTTTTGCCCTTGGGTATCAACTGTTATTTCCTATTTGTTTACCCCTAGAAAGTGTGGAAAATGACTACTATTTCCTTCAAACTTTGCTTTTGTTACATTTATTCAAACCCCAAAGAGTCTCTCTTGATACATGGCTATGATGTTCCCAACTACTCCTGTTCATGATCAGCAATGCATATATTGTCAGCCACTAAGGGACATGCTCAAGTGGTTCTAGTCAAGTGACTGACAAGCAAATCTGTGGTATCGAAGAGAATATTTGCTATAATGATATTTCTGCATTTGTAACTCAGTGCTGAATCTGTCTGAAATGTAATGGGAAATAGGTCAGTTTCAAAACATTGATGTCCAGGTCACAAAAGCAAAGTCTGAAGGGAATTGTAGTTATTTCCTTTGATTTCTAGATAGAAGCAAACAAGAAATAACACTTACTGACCAAAGACAAAAATAAAATAAAATAAAAAAAAATTTAAAAAAACCTTACACAGTATGTACAGCATGTATTGTTATCATCATTATGATTATTGTTTCTTCAATTGTATTTTTTCCTTTACTTTTTTTTTGTCTGTATCATAATTCCAAATACCCTCTCCCCATCTTTAGATTTCAACTTTTAATCCTTTTAAACCAAATTTACACAGGGTTTTCTTGGCATATATTTATTTATTTCTTACATACAATATAAAAGTGCAATTTGAACAGGACAGGGAAATAAAGAAGTTTCCATTGGGATGCTATTCATTCACAAGTTTGAAAGCAACTTTTTTTGGCTTTATTATGATCTCTTTTTCGCAGCTTATCAATATTAATAACAACAGGAATAAAAAATATAGTACTTTGACAATACATATCCAGTTTTATTTATTTATTTATTCATGGATTCATACATGCATACATTCATTTTTCTTTTGTAGAAAAAAAATCATTCTAGTCTCCTAGCAACTTTAATATTCCGCCAA
>NC_043001.1:119795908-119798408 GCF_006345805.1 Octopus sinensis | reverse complement strand
AGAATGTATGCATGCAAGAATAAATATATGTGCATATATATGCATATATATAATGTGTTTATACATTATATTATATATAATATATATATATATTATATTAAATATATACATATACATATACATACAACCACACACAACACACACACACACCACACACACACACACATATATATATATATATATATATATATATACATACATATATATACATTTATATATATATATATATATATATAATAATAATAATAATAATAAATATTAGGGATAAATCCAAACTTACAGGGAAAAATCAGACTTAGGATTGAATCCAATTTTATAGTAAAATATTATATTATATTAAATTAGAGACAAAAACCACTATTAGGCAAATCAAACAATGAAAAACTAAGCCAATACATATGATTATTTATATTATTTAAATATGTAACAAAATTATTAAAAAAATATAATTAATATTACACTACGATCGTTTCATGCCTGCTGTCTTCAAATTTTTGAGTCGCAGTCAGTCATCAGGTGGTTTAAATATTTTTCTTGGCGAGGTTTAAACAAGAAAAATATTTAAAATATTTAAACCATTCGAATAGATATATGTACATATGATGACTGCGACTCAAAAATTTGAAGACAGCAGGCATGAAACGATCGTAGTGTGATATTAATTATATTTTTTTAATAATTTTGTTATATATTCAAATAATATAAATAATCACATGTATTGGCTTAAGTTTTTCATTGTTTGATTTGCCTAATAGTGGTTTTGTCTCTAATTTAATATATATATAATCTATATATATATATTATATATATATTATATATATATAGATATATATATCTATATATATATATATATACATACATATATATATCCCCACACACATACACATATATAGATAGATAGATAAATAGATAAATAGATATAAATACACAGGGATACATGGGTTAATAATATGTTTATATCAGGTTATATTTATGTAGGCAGGAGTATATACGTGTGTGTGTATGTGTGTGTGTGCTAGTTCATGTGTTTGCAGGTGTCTGTCTGTGTCTGCTTATACACACACACACACACATATAAGATATATTTTTACATACACACACACAAACATATATATTTATACATATATATATTAATATATAGTTGAATGAAATTTAAGCATAAATTACATCGGTATATTATATTTGAATATATAGATTTATATATTGTATTTGATTACATAGATAGATACATATTTTCATATACAGATACATAATATTTGAATATATACTTATATAATGCTTGAATATATTTGTATACATACATTCGAATAGATATGTGTTAGTGTGCAATATTTGAATGCATATGTACATACACATATATATACATGTGTGTGTATATATATATATATAACACAACTGAAGTGTTTGTTCAGAAATTGGTTACTTACTGCAACCTTACATGAGTTTCATTGAAGACTTTATGCTTCTATTATGTAAGGCTCGTCTTATGTAATTATTACATCTTGACATAATCAGAATTTATATATATATATATATCCACATATATGGTGGTGCTAGAGCACATGAGCTGAAACTAGACAAAATCAAATCAAATCAAATATATATATATATATATATATATATATATATACATATATATGTTTGTGTGTGTGTGTGTATGTATGTATGTATTACATATATATATATATATATATATAATGTTTAATTACACATGCACACACACATGCATGCACACATATATGTAAGTGGACAAACGAAAGATAGTAACATAGGATGCATTTGGTAAGAGTTGCATGTATTATGTCATAAAATTTTGACTCACTTGTGCATGACTTGAGGTTTTGTAGACAGATATGTTGAACCTATCTTGTCTGCTAGATTGGTTCACTGTTTGAGCTTACGAAACTTAAAGTCATATGGTGGTGAGTCAAACCGTTATTAAATTATATATATATATATATATATATATATATATATATTATTGGTAAAAACAGTAAGATAACAAAAGAAAGAAAGAGACACCTCAATATTATGTAAACAGAGGGAATTTATCTATAAAAAAATATGTTACAATTACTCAATAGTCAAGATAAAACTCTGAGTTCAGATGCCGAAGTGGAAATCCACAACACCATCTCTTCAGTTATCTGGCCATCTGAAAAACGCTATGAAAAACGGTATTTTTTCATAGCGTTTTTCAGATGGCCAGATAACCGAAGAGATGGTGTTGTGGATTTCCACTTCGGCATCTGAAAGACGAAGGCAGGTGGAGTACAAACAAACAAATGTATTGGTATAGAGCTCAGGAATAGAAATAGAAAAAGTCTTTTATGTTTCGAGCCTACGATCTTCGACAGAAAGATGCACAGAAAAAAACAAGGATATATATATATGAATTATACACACACACACACATATATATATATATATATATATATATATAGTCTTCTTTTATTCTTTTACTTGTTTCAGTCATTTGACTGCAGCCGTGCTTGGAGCA
>NC_043001.1:119778408-119790908 GCF_006345805.1 Octopus sinensis | reverse complement strand
TTACGCACTGGAGTCGACGTAATCGACTTAATCCGTTTGTCTGTCCTTGTTTGTCCCCTCTATGTTTAGCCCCTTGTGGGCAGTAAAGAAATAAATAGTTGGGGGACAAACACAAACGCACAAACATGTACACACACACACAATATATATATATATATATATATATATATATATATATATATAAAATAGAGAAAAACCACTATTATGTAATTCAAACAAGGATAGACATAAATCATACCATATAGAAAAAATAAAATATATGATAAAACATATATCTAGATCACAATAAAGTACATAATAATAAATAAACAGTATATAATTAATAAATAGACTACATATATTTTTTCAATTCGAATTACAATTAAATTTAAATTTAATCGATCCCAAAACAATTCAATTTAAAACTATAGTTACTCTTCAGATCAAATATTTTTAGTTCATAAAATATCTTCGAAAAGATAAGAATAAAATTTATTTAAGAAATAATGGTGTAATTTATATGCTTATTGATTGAAAAATATGGATTTCTAATTTTTTTATTTCTAATTATAATTTAGATACTTACATTTATTTAATTATTTTTTTTAATTATTCTTATTATTATAATTATTATATGTGAACTAAAATCTAAAAGTATTAAGTGTGGTTGCTTTGTGAAATTGTTTGTAATGTAAAATATTTTAGTTTAGGTCGTGAAAAGTTATTATGTTTTTGGAACTATTGAATTTAATAATAATAATAATACTAAACACTTGTTTCACAAAAAAAAATTATAGACGCTAAGTAATATGTTTTTAGTTTTGAATTTTTAGTTCATAAATATCTTCGAAAAAATAAGTATAAAATTTATGTAAGAAATAATGCTGTACTTTATATGATTATTGATTGAAAAATATGGATTTCTAATTTTTTTATTTCTAATTATAATTTAGATACTTACATTTATTTAATTATTTTTTTAAATTATTCTTATTATTATAATTATTATATGTGAACTAAAATCTAAAAGTATTAAGTGTGGTTGCTTTGTGAAATTGTTTGTAATGTAAAATTTTAGTTTAGGTCGTGAAAAGTTATTATGTTTTTGAACTATTGAATTTAATAATAATAATACTAAACACTTGTTTCACAAAAAAAATTATAGACGCTAAGTAATATGTTTTTAGTTTTGAATTTTTAGTTCATAAATATCTTCGAAAAAATAAGTATAAAATTTATGTAAGAAATAATGCTGTACTTTATATGATTATTGATTGAAAAATATGGATTTCTAATTTTTTTATTTGTTAATTATAAATTAGATACGTACATTTATTTAAATATTCTTCTTATTATAATTATTATATGTGAACTAAAATCTAAAAGTATTAAGTGTGATTGCTTTGTGAAATACTTTGTAATGTAAGATATCATAGTATAGGTAGGGAAAATTTATTATTTTTTTGGAACTATTGAATTTAATAATAATGATAAGTACTTTTGTTATTCCCTTAATAAGCGAAATATTAGATCTAGACATATAAGCACTAAGTTATACGTCTTTAATTAAAAATTTTTAGTTCATAAAATATCTTCGAAAAAATAAATATTCCTTTTATTTAAGAAATAATGGTGAAATTTATATGATTATTGATAAAAAAATATGTATTTCTATTTCTTTTTGTTAATTATAATTTAAGATATGTACATTTATTTAATCATTCTTACCATTATAATTATTATATGTGAACTAAAATCTAAAAGTATTATTTATGGTTGTTTTGTGAAGTAGTTTGTAATGTGAAATATTATAGTATAAGTAGTGTAAAGTTTTTTTTTCTTTATATACTATTGAATTTAATAATAATAATAAGTACTTTGTTTATTCTGTCATTGAGTGAAATATTAGTTATAGACATAAATTAATTTAATTATACAGTAAGTTTAAATTATTTGTGAGTATATTTTTGAAATATATATAAAATACTATTGCAGGATTATGGCTGCAGCATTGTTGATATAAGATATATTATAAGTCTACACATGTTTTGTATATAGTTTAGTACATAGTTAGTATAGGATAAAATTAGATGTCTATTTAAATTAATAAATATATAATTTAATTAATTAATTAATATAGATTAAGTTATAGTAATTTAGCTTAACTTAAGTATATGATGTATTTTAAGTATTTTTATTTTAGTTAATTAGACTCTAATATTTTTCCAGTAAAGATATACTATAGTTTGTTTAGATTATTCTCAATGCTAAAATATATCTTCAGAGATAAAATACCTATTTCTACATATCTCTCTATTTACTCTATTTTTTTAGATTAGGTCTTTAATGTGATAAATGTATTATAAACACTTGGTCTTACTTTTTAAGTTTAAAATTTAGCTAACGGAATTTCTTCTATAAGAAGAATCATGCTTTTATTTCTTTAAGAAATATTTTTTATTTCTTTAACAAATATTGTTTAATTCTGTTTGATTATTTATTAAAAAAATATGTATTTATTTAACTAGTATTGTTATTGTTGACCTGAAGAGTGACTATATTTTTGAATTGAATTGTTTTGGGATTGATTAAATTTAAATTTAATTTAATTCGAATTGAAGATATAGCCACAAAATGTATGTAGTCTATTTATTAATTATATACTGTTTATTATGTACTTTATTGTGATCTAGGTAAATGTTTTATCATATATTTTATTTTTTCTATATGGTATGATTTATGTCTATCATTGTTTGAATTACATAATAGTGGTTTTTATCTAATTTATATATATCTATATCTATATTGTGAAATTTCATTTAATACTAAATTGAACTTTTCCCTGTAAGTTTGGAGTTATACTCCCTATTATATATATAATACATATAATATATTAATATACCCACTGTATTGACAAATATATGAGTGCCTGTTTTTTTCTGACTTGTAAACTCTTAGATGTCTCTGTGTATATGTATGTGTGTTTGTGCATATATACATGTGTGTTTTTATGTGTTTGTGTATATGTATGTGTTCATACACACACACATATATATAAAATAAATAACTGCTAATCTCTCCCACATGCAACATCACTAATTAAAGAAAATTACACTGCTCACACGTTTGCTTCAGTTTTTGATAACTCTTGTCTCTGTGTCACTAGCAAATCATAATTAAGCAGTAAATGAAACCTCTCTTCAACTTACTTCATACACATAATTCCTTGAACAGCCTTCATTTCATATTATATGCCTTACTTGAATCAAGAAGGTAAAACTCATCCTTAAATCTTTTTTGTATTATATTTTACCAAGTGAATGCATTTTCAGTTTTGTTTATTTTAGGGGTGACATGAGTGTTTAATAAAGGTAAGATAAGGAGACTAAATTTCAAATAGGCAGGCAAAAAGGAATATATCTACATAAAATGCCATTTCACACAAATCAGCTAATTCATAAATGTAGAAAGTATCATAGGGTGTGACTTTGACAAGAGATGGGTTCTAAAAATATTTTGTAAGCATGACACCAGAATTCAATTTTGCTAGTGCTAGTGTTTCTAAGAGAAGACAGAATCTTTATACAACCAACTGAGAGAGGAACTGTATTCATAAACCTCATCATGAACAATAATAATGCATGGTAGTAGAGATAAAAAAAACAGCAGCTTGAACTAGGCTACAGATTTTATACAGTTCAAATTTAGTCTTTAGTTTGGGTTGATCTTTTACATTGCAAGACAGTCATAAACACATGTGTACACACAGACACACACACACATGTATATATGCTATTTCTAAAAGTTCGGTGTGTGGTAAAGCAAATTTTTCTTTTGCTGAACCCTAATTATATATGTATATATATATATATATATATTAATAATCTTTTGCTCATCTTTCAAGAATAATTGTTACGATTATACGATTATAGTTGTTTTTCTCTTCTTAGACATATATGACGTAACATACAAAATATGAATGAATCAGACGCACTGATACTTGGTGAATAAACAATTGGTTAAAATCTCTTCAGTTATGATTAAAGAACAGAAACTAAGAAACAATGATAGACCAACCAACTACTTCTTACTTGAAAGTTTAGTCATTCTACAATATTTTGAGACATTTTATATGACAATATAATATTTAATTTCATATTTTTTAAGATCATAATTTTCACTCGATGTGTTGAAATTTTATCAAATGTCAATGAGACTTGGACTTTTTAATATTTTCCCACAGTATTTTACAATGTAGTTATTAAAATTTCTTAATACACTCAGTGTACTGCTCATGTAAAAACAATTCTCATTATGCAAATTGAAAGTGAAACATTTTTTAATCCCTTTCACTCACTTATTCTCTTTCTCTCTATCTCTTTCTCATGCATTAACTTTCTTTTTTTTTGCACTCTCCTTTCAAAGTCTTTGTTCTCTCTTTGTTATGCAGCATGGCATAGGTCATTAAACAAATATAAAGAACTAATGTTGCACTCCGGACAATGTTACGTAAATCTGAAATATAGTTTGGGATGTACTGAAGATATTAGTTTTTGTTAGCAGTTGATGGCTGAGAGTTTAGAGTGTTGGGTTCACAATCATGAAGTAGTGAGTTTGATTTCGTAAACTGGTCTGTGTGTTGTGTTCTTGAGCAAGACACTTTATTTCATGTTGCTCAAGTTCACTCAGTTGTAGAAATGGTGCCAAGCTGTATTGGCCTTTGCCTTTCCCTTGGATAACATCAGTGACACAGAAATGAGAGATTGGTGTGCATGGGCAACTGCAGGTCCTCCATAAACAACCTTGCCCAGACTTGTGATTCAGAAGGGAATTTTCTGGGTCTAATCACATGGTCATTTATGATCAAAGAGGCTCTTTACTCTTTTCACCTGGTACTAATTTTGTACTAATTTTGTATTTTTCACTACTAATTGTATATTTGTCAAGCATGAAAAATAACATGTGAAGTCAAGAATGATACCACATTGAAGACAGTCAATATAGAATAGCAAAAGAACAATGATGCTGGATGGTAAAGAACAGGGAGTAGTCACAGCAAGATACACACTAGGCATTCCATTCATTTTCCAGTGCAAAGGGGCAAGCCCAATTTTATGCTTGGGTCAAGGCATAGAATACAACCCCAATATCAGCTGCGGGGCCCGACAGTATATGCTGGTTTACCCCTGCTGCATTATGTTAGTTTTGTACCTCTTTCAGCAACATCAAAATTCACTCATCCATCCACAAACAATCTCCAAGCTTTCCTATCATTTATAAACTCTCTTGCCTCCCTCACTCCAACACCTCTGACCACCAAAGCTTTCCTCCATCCATCCATCCATCCACACAAACCAAGGTCTGCCTATGGTTCCGCTGCCCACCACTTCTGCCTTCATCAGCCTCCTTACCATCTGCTCCTCATCCATCCTCTCCATGTGGCCAAACCACCTCAACATTCGTCTATCCACTTTGGTTGTTAGTTTTTCTTTCATTCCTGCTTGCTTTTGCACCACCTCATTCCTCATCCTGTCCATCCGTGTCTCACCAACCATAGCCGTCAGTCATCTCATCTCAAACACATCCAGTTGCCTCCTTTCCTCCTCTCTCATCCCCCACGTCTCTGCACCATATAACATTGTCCGTACAATCACGCCCTCATACACACCTCTTTTCACTTTCATACTCAACCGTTTATCTCTCAGTATATATAAATTGACAACTCTAAGTATCTTACTCTCCTCCCTTACTCTGTATCCCGCCTCCTCAGCAAACCCCCATCCATCCTTCTCTAACATCTCACCATTTATGCTCACATCCATCCCCATCCCCAGCCCTTCCATCTCTCGAGTATCTCATCCCCTTATTCTTAGCTACTTTCACTTTCAGTTTCCTCCCCTCACCCACTCTTCCAAACCCTACCAGTTGTTCTTCCGAATCTACCCCCAATGCTGAATCATCAGCAAACGACAACCAACTCACCTGCCATTTCTCTCCGTTTTCTCCCACCATTTGAGCTCCCCTACCAAGGGTTCTAGCATTTACCTTTCTCACCACACCATCCAAATATGACTCAAACAGCCACGGAGACATCACACAACCCTGTCTTAACCCCACCTTCACATCAAACCACTCACTTATTTCACCACCCACCCTATCACACACCCTTCTTTTCCTTAGATGACATCAGTAACACAGAGAGGAGAGGTTGGTATGCATAGGTAACTGCTGGTCTTCCATAAAACAAACTTGCCCAGACTTGTGCCTCAGAAGGGAATTTTCTAGGTGTAATCACAGGACCTTTTCCCTCTTTTCACCTTGTACTAATTTAATATCGTATTTTAAAGAAGGAACCCTAAAAGAATGGATATCATTAAGTAAAGGATGGTACTAAGTGGAAATAACAATACCCCTTGGAAAAGTGATATTACCATACGGGGAAAAAGACTATATGACATGGTAAAAACATGATATAGTATCATAAATTAATGATGTCATATCAAAAACATTTTACTTTTTTGAAAATGATTATACTGCATGGCAAAAGGAGTGGTATTAATTGGAATAAAATCAAAATTTTATGTTGTTATTAGCAACAATTGTATGGGATTTGCAATAATTATTTATATATGCTTCACAATATATACATACACACACACACACACACACATACATACATACACACATATATATACAGGGTGCAATGGGTAAATTGTTGCCATTTCATATTTTTAATTTTTCACACACACATTGTTCTTGATTTTGTTGACTACACAGTATGGTCAGTTGAGTAGCCTCTGTGAGAAAAACGTCATTTCTGTGAGAAATTACTAATGTACTGCTTGGCATTCACACTGGAAGCTCCAATACGGACATTTCAGAGTGATGGGTATCAATCCGAGTCCCCAAAACATGTACTGAGTGTGATAACAATCAAACATCCAGCATGGTATTTGGGGTGATCGCTAGTGATGGCAACGCTATGCCTCCATTCATCTTCCCACACAGCCTCAGATTCAACACAGATGCTTACATTAAGTGCCTGGAGGAGGTAGTTCTACCCTGGGTCAAGAGGGTGGCTTCTAGAAGACTGTCTGGCAACAGGACTCTGTACACAAGCAGGAGAACCCAGTCACGGCTGTCAGAAAATTTCTGTGACCACATCACCCCTAATATTTAGCCAACTAACTCCCCAGACTGCAACCCTCTTGATTATTATGTGTGGGGTGCAGTTGAGTGAGAGACTAACAAAATTCCTAGTAACACCAAAATGTCTTGAAGGCAAGGCTTGTGGCAGCATTCACCAACTTAAACAAAGAGACCGTCCAGAAGAGTTGCAGGAGATTCCCAAGTCATCTGGAGGCCATGATTGAAGCCAATGGTGATTTTATTGAATAAATTTGCTCTTTAGTATTTCAAGATATTTTTATGTAATTTTGGTAAATATACCTGTTAACATGAGATGTCAGTGTTATTTTCTTTTCTGCGTAATTCAGGTGACAATTCATTCACTGTATACACACACACACACATGCATTTATTCATACAAACACACATTCATACATATAAACATATATATATATATATATATATATATATATATATATATATATCTACACACACACACACACACACATATACACATATATGTGTGTGTTGTGTGTGTGTGTGTGTGGTGTGTGTATGCACACCTATATATTCAGATACATGAAACATTACTATTGTTAATATATAAAGCAGCTCAAGTGAGAGATTCTGCTGGACATGTTGACAGAGTGCCAGACTGCTGGTTGAAAGATTATAAGGTTCAATTCCATTTACAGTGCTGCCCTCTCTCTCTCTCTTCTTGGGAAAGAGACTTAGCTATCAATAGCACACTTTATCTAGTTATAATTTGGTACCACAAGAAAGTACTGATACCATTATTAGTGAAAGAAAGACAATGCATAATTCATGAGCTTGCAATACAGCACTTAAATCTTCCTGTAAGACAAAAGAACTACTTGGCTGATCATCGCTCAAGGACAAAGTTTCAAAGTTTTCTCTGAAACCAGTGCATCACTTCTCTGGTCTTGTATCTTTTATCTTTTACTTGACTGTCATCATGCTGGAGCACTGCTTGAAATATTTTTGTGTAGTCAAATGAATCAACCCCAGTACTCCTTTTTAAGGCTTGGTACTTATTCTAACATGGCCCAGTGGTTAGGGTAGCGGACTCGCGGTCAGAGGATCGCGGTTTCGATTCCCAGACCAGGCATTGTGTGCATTTATTGAGCAAAAACACCTAAAAGCTCCATGAGGCTCCAGCAGGGGGTGGTGGTGACCCCTGTTGTACTCTTTTGCTACAACTTTCTCTCACTCTCTCTTCCTGTTTCTTGAGTAACGCTGCGATGGACTGGCATCCTGTCCAGATGGGGGGAACACATACACCACAGAAACCGGGAAACTGGGCCCATGAGCCTGGCTAGGCTTGAAAAGGGTGACGTTTATGGTTTTTTTTTTACTTATTCTAACACTCCCTTTTGCTGAACTGTTAAGTTGCAGGGATGGAAACACACTAACACCAGTTGTCAAACAATGGGAGTGGGACAGACAAATACAAATACAGACACAATGACACACACACACACACACACACACACACACACACACACACACACACACACACACAGAGGAAGTCCTTATATAGTTTCCTGATCTACTCCCTATAGCAGACAAATCTGTTATAACAAACTCACTATACTAAAGAAGAAGCACCATGTGTTTCAGATTCTAAATCTATCAGTAACATGCTCTACTTTAGACACCTATGGCAAGAAACATTAACCCTTTCGTTACTGTATTTATTTTGAGATGTTCTGTGTTTCTTTCAATTACTTTAAATATAACAAAGAATTTAGTAAAATAACTTAGTTATCATTCAGCTAGTGTTAGGAACATAAATTGTGACTAAGGTTTGGAGGGAGATTTTAATTCAAAACTTATGAAAACAAAAGACATTTGTACTCAGAGCCAGAGCCAGTTTCAGCCGGGTTGGTATTGAAAGGGTTAAAGCATCATTTTATTTATCATTTCATAGGCAAACATTTACTCAGGTATTACCAAAGTTAGAATTTATAGGACCATCCTGAAGCACTAAACACATATTCATACTAGTGTATTCTTTAGGCATGGGAACACTAGGCAGTTGTTCTGGGGTCCCATGGGTTTACGGACCCAATTCAAATCTATATATGCTGTGGCTTGCTGTCAACAAGTAAATACTATAAGGTAAATCATTAGCATGCTGGGCAAAATGCTTAAAAGTATTTCATCTGTCTTTACATTCTGGGGTCAAATATCACCAAGGTTGATTTTGACTTTCATCGTTTAGGGGTCAGTAAAATAAGCACCACTTGAGCACTGGAGTTAATGAAATCAAATTAGCCCCCTTCCCTGAAACTGCTGGCCTTGTGCCAAAATATGAAACCAATAGGTAAATACTATAGGGCTCAGTTCCCTGATTTGCCCAGGAACTTATAATGCTGCTAGAATGACCCTGACTTACACAGAAAACCATACAGAAACATAACATTAGTTTCACATATATATCTAAATGGTATTTCAATTTCTTTTTTCCTGGTTTATATTATTTGTTTGTTTTGTACAATGAAAGAGCAGATTCAATGTTATTTTATAGATTTAGGGGAATATGTTTATAAATTATGCAGATATTAACATTTATTGTGCCAATGTTAGAATGCTGCATCATCATCATCATCATCAACACCACCACCACCACCACCACCACCACCACCACCATCACCATCATCATCATCATTTTCATCATCCTTCTTTTGGTATGTAATACATACTTTCTTTTGATTTAGGCAGAGCATTATTGATTTCAAATACACATGCAAACGTGTGCATGTATAAAGCTTACATGTGCATATCTTACATGTGCAAAATGTGCGTATTGACATGTTACCACACATTGTCACGGCAGGGTGTGATAATTTATGAATGGTCATCACCTCTCCACCTCACCCCCTTTTCTGCATTGTTATTCATACCCTTTTCCCTATTCCCAACCCCAGCCCAAATATCATTAGTCATCCCTCAGCCCTACTCAATCTCTGCAGTTGTCCCCTACTCTTCCCCCTTTCCTATTTCCTCTACTTATCATCCTCCAAAATTAGTTCTTCATTATATTTACTGCCTCAACCATTTTCTATCTCTAACCATCTCTCACTCTCTCATATCACTTGCAATCTCTACCCACCCACACTTTCTGTTTCCCTGTCCCCATTCACTTCCGATCCCCTACTATCTTAAGGGTCCAGCCTGCCACCAAATCACCATTATTTTATATTTTCCCAGCTCCATCTTGGCCACTCCCACCTTCTGTTCTATAATGTGAGTAACCATGTGACTCCACAGCAAGAAACTTGCTCTGTTTTGGTCCTTTCTCTCTCACTTTACCCTCTCATCCCATTGCATAAAGTCACTCCCCCACCTCTTCTCTTCTGTAACCCCCCCCACTCAGTCAAAGAGGTTCCTAATCTTGCAAACTACATAGTGACTGCATTAGTGCTGGTCTCACATAAAAGCATCCAATATACACTATAAAGTGGTTGGCATTAGGAAGGACATCCAGCCATAGAAACCATGCCAAAATAGATGAATGGAGCCTGGTGCAGTCCTCAGACCTGTTAGAGCCTATCAAATCGTCCAACCCATGCCAGCATGGAACATGGACATTAAATGATGTTGATGATGATGATGACCATGGTGATGATGATCATGATAAGGATGATGACAATGATGATGGTGATTAGCAACATTGTCATTAATATTATTGTCACTTTGGCTATAATTACATTGTCATCCCTATCAGATCAATCACTGTCACTGTATCATCATCAAACCACATTCCCACCATCATCATCATCATTATGACCATTATCATCATCAACACTGTTATTGTCTTTACCACCACCACCACCACCACCATCATAATCAAGAATAATCTTCATTAAGAATGACATACTGTGCTATTGATTTCTAGCAATTATAGCTAATGTCTATTCTAAATAAATGAACATAGTTTTGGAGTAGCAACTATCAATATAATTGTCACATCAAACAATCTGATGTAAGAAGAGAGCTTCTATGAGGTTGCAAAACCTAATAAATCTTGTTGCTAAAAGCTCACCTCATCAAACATCTTTCACATCTGTAAAATGGCAATCATATGTTTTAAATGCTAAATTTCTGGTTAGCATGCCCCGAAATAGAGACCATGTGGCTAAAGATAGGAATGCCACATGAAGGCTACTATGTTATTTTATGCGCTGTTCAAAGTTTCTTGGCAACAATAACAAAACCAACAGCAAATAAAAATACCATCGAACCAACTGTAAACTATGAAAATAATTGTGATTGCATTAATGAAACATTACTCACAATTCGATGATGATGATGACGATGATGATGATGACAATGGCGATGACGACGATGATGATGACGACGATGACAACAACAATGTCAATGACAATGGTGAATATAAATATGATGATAACGATGACAACGACGATGATGGCGGTGGCGGGGTCGCTGGTGATAATGGTAATGATGGCTATTGTTATAGCATTTGTTGTAAGATGAAATAGGTGAGAACTCACATTCAGATGATGATGATGATGAGACAATTTTGTTGATCTAGTATCGTATATGTTATTGATTATATATGAATGTAATTGCAAAAGACTGTTAATGAAACTGATTAAATATTTTTTAAATGTAAAATTAATTATATGAAACATTTACAGGAAAAAAAATTACAGAAAACGGTAAATTCATTATGAAAAACAGGCAAACAAAAAAAACAAAATACGAAAACAAAAGGGAAAGAAACAAATAACACACATATACATAAATGTTACACAATCTGTACAAAGAATGCATTTCGAATGTGAATTTGCAAAGAATATGATACAGGATGTAAGAAATGCTTGTGAATAAAATAGCAGTATCAGCCAGCCAGCCAGCCAGCCAGCCAGCCAGCCAACCAGATAGCCAACCAGATAGTACAACCAGCGATCCCACCATCTATCCATCCATCCATCCATCTATCCAACCATCCATCTAGCCAGCCATGTCTAATTACTGCTAAAGGGAAGTTTCTTTCTTTAACTTGGTATGTCACAAGGATAGCATAGCTGCTGTGTTATTGGATATAAATTTCTCACTTGCAAACATATTATACCATACTCACACATCACATAGATTACTACTATATATATATATATATATATATATATATTCTTTACTTGTTTCAATCATGAGACTGCGGCCATGCTGGGGCACCGTCTTGAAGAATATTTAGTCAAATGAATCGACCCCAGTACTTTTGTTTTTGCTAAACCTGGTACTTATTCTATCGGTCTCTTGCTGAACTGCTAGGTTATGGGGATGTAAACATAACAACGCCAGTTATCAAGGGATGGTGGGGGACAAAACATATATAAAGACACAGA
>NC_043001.1:119768408-119773408 GCF_006345805.1 Octopus sinensis | reverse complement strand
TCTGGGAAGCCAGAAGGCTGCACCAGGCTCCAGTCTTATCTGGCAATGTTTCTACAGCTGGATGCCCTTCCTAACACCAACCACTCCGTGAGTGTAGTGGGTGCTTTTTACGTTCCCCCAGCACAGGTGCCAGGTGAGGCTGGCAACGGCCACGATCGGATTGGTGCTTTTTACGTGCCACCGGCATGGGAGCCAGTCAAGGCGGAGCTGGCATCAGCCATGTTCGGATAGTGCTTTGTCTTCGTTTGTCCTCCACCACTACCTGACAACCAGTGTCCATCAGTTTAAGTCCTTGTAACTTAGCAGTTCAGCAAAAGAGATTGATAGAACAAGTATCAGTTTTAAAATAGAAATACTAGGTGTTGATTAATTTGACTAAAAATTCTTCAAGATGGTGCTCCAGCTTTGCCGCAGTCTAATGACTGAAACAATTAACACACACACACACCACACACACACACACACACACACACACACACCACACACACACACATGTATGTATGTTATTATTCAGTTTTATTTCAGGATTTCTTGCTAATAAAGAAAGAGCTGGTTTCTAACCTAGATCCAAGGCACCTTCATTGGAATTTCAACAACATCAACAGGGTATTTGTGCATGTTTGTGTGTATATGTGCAGTATTTGGAGTAGGTGGATGTGCAGTTTTGTATGTTGCATTTTATGTATGTATTTTCATGCATATAGTTGCATGTCCAGGCATGTGCATGTATACTTAGATTCTAAATTTCTGGATAGTTTTACAAAATTTTTACACTTCCTTGATGGCTTGAATCAGTAATCTTTTAATTAGCTTTCTGGTTTCTGGTTTTGAGAAGCTTAATTTTTCAAGATTGGCACTTAGGAAGTTTGAAATGTATCTCAGTGCCACAATAATTATAGGTATAAAACTGAACTTGAAATCTAGGTTGAGTAACTAAATTTCTCAATAGTTCAATGTAAGTGTTTTCTTTTTCACTGATCTTTAGCTTTATCTTGACATCTATTGGGGTAGCTGATTTCCCCTATTGTACATAGGTACATAGTTTCTCTTCTCTGTCCCAAATCACTATGTCTATTATGTTTACATTTTATTGAGGTTTTCACTGGGACATTCTACCAGTACTCTTCCTTGTCATAAGTGGCTACTACATAAGTGGCTCTACCATACCATGGGTTCTTATCTCTTTGGCCTCAGAATTATCCTTCTGATCGATCTCATTATACAGTGTCTTGACTACAGCATCATGTCTCATTGGTAGATATTAGTATGATGGCACTTTTGGATAACTGCTTATAATGTGGATAATATCTTTGGTGTCAGCTCCACAAAATCTTGCATTAGTTGTCACATTTTGGCGTTTTTCTGTCTCTCCCCCCTTTTGTACATCAGGTGTTTGTTGCTATTTCCTGTTCTTGGATTACAAACGCAAACCCTTCAAAGTGAGAGTTAGTAATCCAGTTGTCGGTCCATGATAGACTGCTTTGAGGATCAATGTTACTATCATACCAGAACTTTCTACTAATATATCCAATTCATGGTCTTCTGATATACAATCATCCTTTCATCTGGTAATACATTACATTAGGGTCGTGCAGCTTCTTTGGGCTTGTATTCAAAGTGATCAGACAAAGAATGATGCTCAAGCAGCTACTTTCCAAGTCTTTTAATCTTATCTGCTTCTTGTATACAAACTTGATCAAGAAATATTCTTTGACACCTGGTGGTTAAAAGATACAACATTTACAGGCAGTTTTGATTGATGTTCAATCCCTGCCTCCTTTTTTTACATTTTAACCAGAGGTGGTCTCCGTCACTTTTGATGTGAAAATTATTTGTACTGGTCAGTATCTTCTGGGTTTTTACATCAATGGCTTCAATATCATCAAGTGCCAATCAAGTAGTCCAAATGTCGGTATGAGCACTGGTACTGCAAACACATTGTGGGTCACTGTTTTTTTGACTGCAGAGTGTCCAGAAGTTTCTATTTTCCTTATCCAACTGTAAAAATCTTTAATTAACACATGCTTTGTTACAGGTACCATTGTAAGATATGATTTCATCTACTCCTAGATACCTGTAACATTCCTCATCATATATAGGAGGAGCAATAAAGTCATTGATGTAGATGCTACTAGTCTGGTTTGTACCTTTCCTTCATTTCACAACCATATAGCAACCTTTATCTTGACTAAACTTCAACCCTATATCCTTTGAAAATGTAGCAACCAGGTCAAGTCCCTTTTTCATCCCTTCATATTCTTGGTATTCTGTTTCAAGTCATCCACCAAAAAAGTAGTGTGTAATTTTGGTCTTTTTATCTCCTTGTGAACCAGTGTGATACACTTCAGATTACCTCAACATGAATGACAAGGGGTTTACTGACAGTATGAACAGCATCACTGAGAGGCTGTCCTCAGGGATTATACCGCTACAAGACTGTATTTTATCAGTGATTAAACAATCACCCCTTGTATTTAACTTCAAGTTGATAGCCCACAATGAAGTCAGGTTAGTTATCACATTGACTGTGCTCTCAGGAATTTTAGCAAGATGAGGGGGTTGTAGCATTTATGAGTGTGGTGCAGAGTCAAAGGCTTTCTTGTAGCCCAGCTACATTGAAACCATTGTATGTATGTATGTATGTATGTATGCATGTATGTATGTATGTATGTATGTATGTATGTATGTATGTATGTATGTATGCATGTATGTATGTATGTATGTATGTATGTATGTATGTATGTATGTATGTATGCATGTATGTATGTATGTATGTATGTATGTATGTATGTATGTATGTATGTATGTATGTATGTATGTATGTATGTATGTATGCATGTATGTATGTATGTAAGTATGTTTGCATGTGCAGGGTGTTTGGGCTAAATTTGATAATTTCTTCCAGCACCAGAAACAACAGATGGCTTGCCTACAATCAATGTGATGTCCCTCATATCCTGAAAAACCAAGTTTCCCCAAACTGTGATAGTCTTTGGGTGCGTCTTTAGTGAGGTTCAATTCAGATGACTATGTGAAGCTGCTGGAGAATGTGGTTAATAACTGGCCGGAGAGGGTTACTGCTGAAAGGCCATATACGTGACAGTAGGGTTCAGCTCCTTGCTATACCTCCAGAAAAAGTTAGAAGTGGTTGTTGAAGAATTTCTATGACTTCACCCACCCCCAATTTCTGGCCTTCTAATTTCACCGATTGTAATCCCATGGATTACTATGTGTGAGGCATGGCTGAGAAAGACACCAACCTCTATGCCAGAGTACCAAGACCAAGCAGGTGGCCAAGATCAAGAAAATGCTCGAAGATCTTCCCAGGTTCACAGTAAGAAAAGCATGTGCTAGGTTCCTGAGCTATCTTGAAGATGTGGTGGAAGCTGAGGATAGCACACACACACACACATACATATATATACATATATATATGTGTGAATGTGTCTGCATATAGATATATATGTGCGTATATATTTGTATACATACATTATATATATATATACATATGTATATATATATATATATATATATCTATCTTTTGATTGTGATTGATCAGACTTTGGATGTTGTTGTATATCGCTGATCACAATGCACTTTTCATCGTTTTAGCTTTCGAGTGATGCCACCACACTGGCTAGGTGAGTAGGCCAACATTCCCCCTGATCGGAAGGCCAATTCAGTGCTGAATTATCCATTACAGCTGGATAATGTATAACTGGTCAGGGAATCAAAGCCTAACCAACATGCCGAACCACCAGGCTACTCAACCTCATATATATATATATATATATATATATATATATATATATATATATATATATATATATATATGGTTATGGACTGTACCCAGAACTAGGTGATGGGAAAGTGAACTTTTTAGATACACTAATATACCAACATATACACCTGTATACAAGTATGTACATATATATGAAATGTATCAGTACCACTTCATCCTGTGCTCTCAACCACATTGGGTAGATAGTTAATGCTGCTGGTTCTGTTGGCTGAAGTTTTGTCTACATCTGCCCATGTGATACTGGCCTTCCTCATGTCAGTTATGAATGTTCTGTACCATGAAGGTTTTGATCTGTCTCTTTCTTCTCCCCTCGGGTGGTGCCATTCGAAAGTTGTTTTAGAATGGCATTGTTCTGGTGACCAAAGTGTATGATCTGCTAGTTTGAATCTTTGTTCCATGGGGATTTCACTCTATGGTCGTGTGTTGGCTCTCTTTAGAATGTCTTTATTGGTTACGTTGTCTTGTGAGTACATTCTCAGAATCCTTCTCAAACATCTTTGATGGAAACCATCTAGCTTTCTGTCTATTTTCATGAGGCTCTTCCATGTCTCCCTAGCATAGAGAGCTACTAGTTGAACAATGCTGTAACAGGGCTGGATCTTTGTGTGTAAGCTGATGGCACAGGAGGACCATTATATTGCATGTTCTCTGGAACATGGCTGCAACTTTGCTAATTCCATGGCTGAGATTAGTCTCAATATTGCTGTTTTCACTGATGACACTACCCAGATAGGTGAATTTGACTACTCTCTTGATATTTTGCTGGTTGATCTTCACATAGCCTAAAAATATATGCTTATATATTTATATATATATACTCACACATACACACACATTTACATACATATATAAAGATATATATGTATATATCTTTATATACATATACATATTTATACATATACATAGATATATAATTTATATACATATACATTTTATATACATATATAATTGCATATGTAATTTTTTTATGAACCATATTACCTGGCCTGGTTGAGAAAGGAATTCTTCACATGTATTGCTTACTAGCAGTTAATTCAGTCCTTTGTCATCTCTGCCACGAGATTGAACTCCTTCAGATCTGTCTTCACCACTTCACAAAAACTCTTCTTTGGTTTCCCCCTTCCATACTTTGAGTGAACAGCACTTCCTTTTCAGGGTAGTTCTTATCCATATTCCTTATGTTCCCATATCAAACAAT
>NC_043001.1:119730908-119763408 GCF_006345805.1 Octopus sinensis | reverse complement strand
TTATCATAATTAATATAAAAATTGATTCAAAACTTTTAAACTACCAAATTTATCTTATACATTATATTTATATTTTTATATTTATTTATATATATTTTTAATACAATAAGGTCTTTCACACGGGTACATCTTTATGTTGAGTTCAATATTGATTTCCTTATATTAATAATAATAATATATTATTAAAAAATATATTATTATTATTATTATTATTATTATTATTATTATTATTATTATCATCATCATCATCATCATCATCATAATCATCATCATATATATATATATATGTACATGCGTGTGTGTGTATGAGCATGTGTCTGTATTCATATTTGTGATGTATAAGGAATTTCATATATATTATATATGTACCTAATTGAATGGTTAAGCTTTTCCTTGTCTGATCTGATATAGGATTTGACCAAGTTTAAAATACTTAAAATGCTTTTTCTACCAATCATACATTAATATCAGAAATGCAACTCTGAATCACAATGTTTCTCTTAACTTGTAAAATACTAAAATACAGCTAGACATCACCCCATCAATTCTTAAATCACAAGAAATTTCAGGTTTCCACCAAATGGAAGGTACAAAATATCATAATTCTTATTGTTACCCTTTAGCACTCAGAATACTCTGTGAAATGCTTGCCTCCTTATTCGCATTGGTTTGCATTAATCATGCGTTATCTTGTAACTTTGAGATTTTGATAATGTGATTGTTTTTATAATGGCATTGTAAGGCAGGTGTGAGAGGCCACATCTGACCAGTTTTAACATTAAACAGGTTGAAAATTTGGACCAGATATGGCCTGCTTAAATGCTAAAGAGTTAAATTAACCGGTTGTGGAATCATACATTAAACAGCAGGAATTCTCCAACATGTGGAATACATGTAGGAATCAATCTTGCCTTACTGTGTGGAACTAACTGTATGGTACTTTCATCACAAGCACTGAAGTAAACATTTCAAAGACACGGTTACATTGCAATGGCATTTCATGTTGAAAGAGGGGTGTGTGGGGTGTCACACTTATGGGTTACTCATCTGCTTTGGCCTCCACTTGCCATCCAATCCTCATCTGTGGTTCCAAGTAGCCGTTTGCATGCAATAGTGGCTAGACCCCAGAAAGCCACTTCAACTGGTGGGCAAAACCAGGTGAGAGTAACCAATGGATAGTAACACTTGGTGAGTTAGGACTCGCCTACTTATGCATATGAAGACTAGTTCTGGTGGACTCTATGAAAGAAACCATCATGGTCCAAGAAAAAGGAATGTGACTGTGGCAAAGTATAGTGGAGTGATGAGAGCAAGATGAGGCAAACAAGATATCTTGGTTATCCACAGCAATCTATCCCCATCCCCACCTGTCTTGACCCAGTCTTGCCATTGAATTGAAGATGGTCATGGATGAGAAAGTGAAGTCGACAGTGCACAACTCTTCTTCACTTTATACAAAGTCACGGTGCAAGTCATCTGTCATCTTTCACTCAAGATAATTAGATGATCCTTGATGTTCTGATAGACAAATGTGCATATTTACAGAAAAAAAATGAAGATCTCCATATGACTTTACAACAAGAATAAGAGCATAAACATTAAACAGTGAGGTTACTCACACAAAAAATATGCTAAAATATTTCAAATGCTAACATCAAGTGGGCAGACATTCCACTTCAGCAGCTAGAGGCTATGGGTATGCCAAAGCCAGCAAAAAGAGTTTCAAACTTTGAGAATGATAATTGTTAATGTAAGATATCTACATAAAATTGGTGACATAAAATTGGTGCATTTTCACAGGTATTTATGAACATTATAGTTAAAGCATATTTACTGTTGAAAATCTTCTAAACTGCAGCATTCATCTTGAGAAAGCATCTCTTATTGACATATAATATTGAAAAAACAGAAATGTATATGCATTAAGTATGATATATAGATTTCTAATTTGAACTAATACTACTACCATCACTAAAACAGTATATATAAACAGCTATATATGCACATATATATATATGTATGTACACACATATATATATAAACATATGTATACTTAAACACACACACACACACACACACATAAAAACACCATTTGAGTGTGGCTGTCGCCAGTACTGCCTGACTGGCCCTCATGCCGGTGGCACATAAAAGCACCGACTACACTCTCAGAGTGGTTGGTGTTAGGAAGGGCATCCAGCTGAAGAAATTCTGCCAGACCAGATTGGAGCCAGGTGCAGCCATCAGGCTTGCCAGTCCTCAGTCAAATCGTCCATCATATATATATATACTCAAGTAAATATATAAATGTGATACAAGTTGGAGAAAAAAACTACTTGAATACTGGAAGTAGAGTAATATGCATTATTATTAAAGCTGCAAAACCATCACAAAAATATTGATATTTTTGTGTTTTTCAGCTTTAATAATAAAGTGTGTATATATATAGGTTATATTCTGTTAGAAATGTAGTAGGGTACAGTATAAAACTTGTCCACCTTCAGATTTCACCCAGTGCTATCCAGATTTGCCAGATTTGCATGGGGGCTTCTGTAGTGTGTGAACCTATTCAATTTTATATATTATATATATGTTATGCATTATAAATATATATATATATATATATATATATATAACGTTGCTATTATACAAAAGTGCCGTAAGTCCAAAACATTGCTTTTTCAGAAAACAAAAATATAGTTTCACCATTCCATTTCTTTTTACATTAGCAACAATTTCAGCTCAACAATAATTCTTTGTTGGGTGCACAAAATTGTAACTCCGCGCATGTATGATATTTTCAGTCAGAAATATTTTTGCAAAACTGTTGTGTGTGGGACTTAGTACACATTTGAAAAATGCTAAACCTTTGTACTACACTTTCACAATTTTCATATTTTGGCATCTGAAGCAGCTGGAGATACAATAGTCTGAACAAAATTAAATATTAAAAAAAACAAAAAAAACACATTTGGCCAAATTTGGACAATGACAGTTTAAGATAATAACAACAATATGTATATATACACACACACACATGCACACATGCATACAAATATGATTTCATATGTATCACTCTTTTTATGCCCACTTTACTCTAGGTGTATTTTGCACTCATCAGATCTAGTGTGGTCACCTTGTGAGTTAAGTTGCAAGACTTAATTGAAAAGAAGAATTAAACATAATCTCTATTGAGACGAAGAATTAGACACAAAGTTGTTGCCTTATACAATGTGTTGAGGATCTAAAGCAGTGGTTTTCAGCTGGGGTATATATGTTTTTGGGAGGTCTATATAAGATTTCTAGGAGTCCACTCGAACAAAATAGTAAATTGGGGATTCACAGTAGCTGAGTAGGAGTCCTTCAAAAAATTTTTCTTTACATAGGTGCAGGAGTGGCTGTGTGGTAAGTAGCTTGCTTACCAACCACATGGTTCCGGGTTCAGTCCCACTGCATGGCACCTTGGACAAGTGTCTTCTACTATAGCCTCAGGCCAACCAAAAGCCTTGTGAGTGGATTTGGTAGATGGAAACTGAAAGAAGCCCATCATATATATGTATATATATATATATATGTATGTGTGTGTATATGTTTGTGTGTCTGTGTTTGTCCCCAACATTGCTTGACAACCGATGTTGGTGTGTTTACATCCCTGTAACTTAGCAGTTCGGCAAAAGAGCCCAATAGAATAAGTACTAGGCTTACAAAGAATAAGTCCTGGGGTCGATTTCTTTGACTAAAAGTGGTGCTCTAGCATGGCTGCACTCAAATGACTGAAATGAGTAAAAGAGTATAGAGTATATATCTATTTCGCAAGAAACATAGATCAACAAGTTTTTGGCCACTGAAACCTGTTTTCCCAGTGAAAACCTACAAAAATGAATGAGTGAAAAACAAAATAGGAAGTTTTGAAGAATTTTCTTTAAAACTAGTTTTTAGATATGAAATAGCTACGAGGGTACTCTAGAACAAAATAGTAATCAAAGGCATCCGTAAGTAAAAACTGGTTGAGAACCACTAATGTTGGGAGGAGTAAGGATTTATGGATATTCCTCATTTTATACAGATGGGTGAGGTTAGAAGGATTGATGCCAGAAAGAGATGTAAATACAGTAGTGATGAGGTGCCAGAAAATGCCTTTACATTAACATGCGCAAGATGTTTAACAGAAAAGAGCAGAGAGACAAGCAAATTAGCAGGCATGGATAAGGCTGCAAGAGCATGGAAGGAGAATAGGAGATGGATATAAAGATGGGGTGGAAATGGTGGATGGTAAAATGTGAGCTTGCGTGTGTGGAAGGGGGAACTGGTACCTATGTTGGCTGTGTCAGCTGGAGTACTCAGAAGGAGTAGAGCATGAGAGTACAAAATTGAATTAATTGTTTACATTATCAGAATAGTAGTTAGGAGAGTGATGGAAGGATAAGTGACAGAGAGATGAGAAGTAGAGTTAAAGTTTGCTAATGGGAGTGAGGGATGAATGAAATAAAAGTGAAGTTGGATGGAAACAAAAATGATGCTAAATATGGATGTGAGTAACAATGTCAATTGGAAGTGGTTTAGGAAAGGGACCAAGTTTTGAAGCTTGGGGAAAGAGAAAAAAGGTAAAAAAGGGGAAAGGAGAAAGCACAACAGTTATTGTCTTGACAGGGCCATTGAAGGAAGGTGTACACAGTATGCATATACATTATGCTTCCACGACCTCAGTTATATACAAATACTGTGTGCTTTGAGAACTTCAGTCATATTCTATTAACATAGCTGGGCAAGTTTTCTTTAGCACTGCATCGCCAATTATTTTGGGATCTCCACTAAGAGGCCTAACATCCACATATCAGTCTCCACCACCTCATCTCACATCTTCTTGGATTGGCCTTTTCTACAGCTTTCATCTACAGTAAGCAACAACTGACTCTTCTTTATAAAGCTATCCTCATTTACACTCATCACAAGGCCAAACCAACACAGTCTTCTCTTTTGCACACTATGTCTAATTCCTCTTATTACTTATATAAAACATGCTAGCTTCATTTCTTTCTAACTTTCCCTGGTTCTCTACAATCAGGGTCTACGCATCACCACTGTGTAACATAGCAGTTCACATAAACAAGCATCATACATTTTGCCTTTCACTCAGTGAGAGAAACATTTTTCTACCAATAGAAATAGTAACTCCTTGAACTTTCACCAGCTTGCCTTTACACCAGCTGCTATACTTTCAGAGCATTTTATGTCACTGCTAATAAGATCACCTCGGTAGAAGACGCTATCGTCTATTGCTAGTGATCCTCCTATGTGCACTTTGGGTTTTATTATTTATGCACATCTGCCACATACCAGATCTGCTTTCTCTGTTAAATTGTCCATGATTCCATTGTACCTATTGTTTGTCCATAGCTTGCATTGAGGAGACTGTTTGGAATTTTTATTTACTCATTTTCTACATATTGAGCATAGCCCTTTCTCTGATGGGAATAAGGTCTTATCATTTTTCTTATAAATATATGCCTTTACAAAGTTGACTTGAGACTCTTTGATAAATTTTTCTTCCATGCCTGGAATTTCATCTCTAATCCTACTAGAGAGATTCATCTATAAGAAATGAGGTCAACAGTATATAGGAGTTATAGGGAGTTTCTATATGTATCTAATCTTAAATTCCTCTGATATCAGTTGGAAGACTATGATAACTCGAAGGGGACTGAGCAATAAATCTTTTCAGATCCACATATCAGTCTCCACCACCATCGAAACTGACAGGAGAGTCCATCATATATATAGTGCCTGTTCTGGCACTGATTTTCCAATTATTGTTAGCAGAGGGATGAGTCACTGCTATCTGAAGCAGTTGAGGCTCCATATCACTGATGAGATCAAAGAAGACTGAAATCATATGATCTGGATTTGGTGGGGAGTTATCTCCCACTTGCAGCATAAACAAACAAGCAGGCATTCTGCACCAAGAGCCTATATAAGAGTTTCTCTCATCGTAAATACAGCAGTACAGTTTGTTCTAACAGAACATTTCTGTTTAAGTGGGAATAAATACTACTTCTTGATATTTACATATATGTATATATATATATATATACACATACACATATATATATACATATACTTATAAATATATAGACATATATATATATATACATATATATATATATATTATATGTGCGTGTGTGTGACTGTATGTATATATATTTATATATGAAATCATGAATATGTATTATATATACAAGGTGCAGATGTGCCAGTGTGGTAAATAGTTTGCTTCCCAATCACATGGTTTTGGGATCAGTGCCACTGTGTGACACCTTGGGAAAGTGTCTTCTATAGCCTTGGGCCAACCAAAGCTTTAGAAATTGACTTGGTAGACTGAAACTGAAGGAAGTCTGTTACATATTTATATATATGAAAACATATGTATATATATATTATATATATATACAGACACATACTATATATTTGTGTGTATGTATATATATATATATATATATATATATATATACACAACAATCTCAGCCTCACTTGATAATAATCTATCTGTTGTTTACACACCATTCTTCATCTTTTGTTGTTTTATAAATTCTCAGTATATATGTATAAATATATATATATGTATACATATATATATATATATATATATATATATATATAGGTGCAGGAGTTGCTGTGTGGTAAGTTGCTTGCTTAATAACCACATGGTTCCAGGTTTAGTTCTACTGAAAGACATCTTGAGTAAGTGTCTTCTACTATAGCCTCAGGGCAACCAAATCCTTGTGGGTGGATTTGGTAGATGGAAACTGAAAGAAGCCCATTGTATATCTGTGTGTGTGTGAGTAAGTGAGTGTGTGTGTGTGTGTGTATAAATGTTTGTGTGTCTGTGTTTGTCCTCCCACCATTGCTTGACAACCAATTTTGGTGTGTTTACATCACAGTAACTTAGCAGTTTGGCAAAGAGACCAATGGAATAAGTATTCGGCTTACAAAGAATAAGTACCGGGCTCGATTTGTCCAGCATTGTCACAGTCAAATGACTGAAACAAAAAAAGAATAAAAAAAGAATATATATATATACATATATATATATATATTTATAGTATATATAGTATATATGTATATGTCTGTGTGTTGGTGTATGTGTTTCTCTTCCACCACATGCTGGATTTGAGCACAGGTCTACCCCAGCTGTATCATATGCCAGATTAAGACTATATGTGTGTGTGTGTATGTGCATCCTCAATTAGAGATATATTCAACAAGAAATTTAGGCACATGTCAGAATTGGGCCATGTTCTCTCAGGCATGAGGTAACAAAAACTATTCAGTTAGTCCGGGTAGTGAAAGCATAACATCGCAACCAAGCCATCTGTCAGTGTTTGATGTACCAGGAGGGCCAAATGCTACTTGATTCCAAGCAGATGTATGACTTTTCAGTGACATGTAACTCAATTTTTCAGGGCAGGTTGGAGACATTGATCCATTTTAGCCTGTATTCCGATGGCCTGTTGTGGCTCTCAAATGAAGAAGCAGACTACTTACTGTGAGAGGCATGAAATATAGGAAGCAATGGTTGGCTGCTTGAAGCAGTTGCTGTGGCTGGACGGACTGCACTATGAGCTTTATATTCATATGCACCAAACTTAGTTGGTGGTGTTTCAGCAAATGTCTACTGCAACTGACATCAGAACAGGAGAATTTCCAGAGCTGCAAAACTAGGTGTAGGGTTGCTGCTGAGAAAGGACTCAAATAATGGAGGTAATTTTTAATGACTTCAGGCCTGTAATTCTGCTAAATGAGGAGATTTTAGCCAAGGTATTAGCTAAGAGTTGGCACTTGTCATCGATAATCTAGTAGGTAAAGCACAGACAGATCCCTGTACAACAGATCTATCTCAAACAGATCTATCTACAACAATCACCACTTCATGTGAGATATCATAGAAAGAGCAGATAAAGAATCTGCATAGGTGGGGTCCTGATCAATTCAGGTTAGTCAAAAACTTTCAATAGGGCCAACTATTAATACTTGCCAGCTGTCCTCACCATAGTTCATTTTGGTCCCATCTTCAGAGGTTGAATCCCTGCAATGTAGTAACATATGCTCGGTGGTTAAAGTAAATGACCCTGTATCAGAACTATTCAATATCCTGTGTTTTGTCCACCAATGATGCTTTATTTCTCCACTTCTGTATGTGCTGGCACTTGAGCCACTACCACGGAGGTAAGAGGTTTTGTGGAATATCAGCATGAACAAGGTTTTGAGAGAGTAGCACTGGTAAATTAAACACATTGAGGTGATTGACAGTATTCTTAGGGAATGACAAGAGAAAAAATTAATCATGAAAAGTCAGTGGGCCAATCGCTCAGTACCCGGAGAGGGAAGTCTATGTCATCCTACAATGCTGTGGGGTACTGGACAAATGGATGGGTTAAACTGATTGGGGTCTGGCTTGGTTTAAACCTTCTTGTGGACAACTGAAGTGAGGTGATGAGCAAGGTTATCTGTCTCACCTAGTAAAGGACTGAAAGAACTTACTTTCTCACAGCTTGTCTTTTTGACAGAGCTGCAGTCCTAGATCTCAGGAGACTAGGACAGATACATAGGACCTAAAGACTAGTCAGATGCTCACAGTCCTCTGCTGACAATGTGGTCACTGGAAGCTCTGCTAGTGTTCTATAATGGATTAGTGATGGAATGAGTAGTGACATCTTTGGGAATCAGCTGGTTGGTCTGCTCTGGAGGACTTTTAGGCTGGGGCCCAGGGATAATTTCCAGAAATTTCTGACCTGGCACTGCTACTGAGATTATTACCAGTTCACAATAAACTCTACAGGTATGTTAATGAAGGGAATTGTGCTTGCCTAAGATGTGCAGAGAATGACAAAACTGCCCTGCATGTGCTTGTGCAGTTTCTGAACATTGCTCACATGTGGGGTCATGTTACACATTTGCAGCTGCATGTAGGGCAGATCTGGCTGTTGGCTGACTCCATTGGAAAGATCTGACTCCTTCGTTTGACTGGCAAGGAAAGGCAATTTTCTTCTATCTAGAGGCCATGGCAAGAGCAGTTATGTGGTGGACGAGACTGATAGGACTGAAGAGAGACACTTTCCTCTTCAGCTGAGTCCCCATTGACTTTCCTAAATCCCATCTGAAAAGGAGAGTGAAGGTTGAGAGATAAATTTGTTGAAAGGTGGGTGAATATAGCAAGGATAGTCCAAAGGAGTGGGCCTACACTAAGTTGGTGCCTGCAAATTGGGGAGAATGGATGAAAGAGAGGTTCCTTCCACTGGTGCTCTTGGTGTTTAGCGTAGCCGAGGATCTGTGAAAGTTTCCTACCACACCTCTCTTTCAGAAATTTGTATGTATAAATTTCTCTTTAACTGTTATTGTTTTTATTGTTTACATGTGTCTATGTGAATGTCTACTGTTCCTTTGTCTATGTCTTCGACTCCAAAAGAGTTCAAGAAAGTATCATTATTAGCATCTTGGCAAAGTACTTTTAGCTTCAGCTCTGGAAAATTTGTCAACTGATTTACATTTTTCACCCTAAAGTTTAATGTGTCGACATTTGATTTTTGTATGATTGTGAAGAGGAAATGATCTGCTAACTGTTGGGGAGTTCTTTTTTGGATATAGTCCCCTAATTTATAGGGGTGCTTTTTTGATATAAATTTTGTATCAGTTGGAAAAGTTTGTTTACCTTTCAGATTTTCATTATGGATTCAGTCGAGAGAAGAAAGTACAGCAATTAGAGAGGGGGAGAACTGGAAGAGAATGACACTGACATTATAAGGGAGAGAGAGAGAGAGAGAAACACCATGCAGCATTGTCACTGAAACAAATCTGTATCATTTGATCACTAAGCAGATGACAAGAGCAACGGTAACAACATTAAGAACAGCAGCAGCAGCAGTGATGACAATAACAGCAACAATAATGAAAGAAGGATGGTGGCAGCAGCAGCAGCAGCAGCAGCAGCAGCAAAAGCTGTTAACAATAATAATAACAAAGCATACAACAGTGTCTTTCTAGAAGGCAGCCAGTACTGACTGGCTTTACATTCACTGGAACCCATTTAAGAGTTTGGTAAATGTCTTTCTCTGCTTCCCTTCAGCCAACAAAAAAGAGAAAGACTGGATTAGCAGGTATCCTCAAAGTCAGAGGTAAATAACCTGCTTTCTCTGACCTAAATAGCTATTCTTTGAGTTGGTAGTGTAAATGTTTGGGGCCTGATTCCAGTTTGGAAGTGATGTAACTTGCTCAATGACCTTCGGTAGATAGATATAGATGTATCTACTATTAGTGAGACAAACATTTCTGGAGCACATACCTTGACATTTTTGATATTTACAAGATTTTCTCATCCTGTAATTTGTCAGAATCAGGTGATAGAGTGGCAGTGCTGTTCTGGAAATCCTTGAATTTCGAAATACAAGCAAACTTCTTATGATTGAGGAGTGAATAGCAGAGAAAGTGGTACCTTTAGATAGGTGACTGCCTATGCTTTGATTACAACATGCCATTTTGAATTTTTCAGGTGTCTAGAAACTTTCCTTGGAATGTATCACTCTTGGAATGTATCACTAGTAGGGACTGAAACTGTATTTTTTGATGCATGATGGCATTGTGGAGATGCACATTGTGGAGATCCAATCCCCAGCTTGGACGTTTTTGACTGTCCAGTGGATACCAACTAGATTTCCCTATGTACCAGTGTGGCACATTGCAGGTCATCCAGATGATATCTTGATAATGTTTTTATTAGGCTAGTGAATAGGGACTGCATTAGGTGTTATACAGACCACAAATATATGATCTGCATTGTTGACTAAGGTAAAAACTAATGGGATGAGATTAATGAGAAATTTAGGAAGCAAATGATGCGGCAATTAAATCTCAATCAAAAGCATTTAGCATTTAGCAAGGGTATAGCAATAAAGAGAAGCAAATTGGAGGAGAATTTACATAGCAATGAAGGAAAGGCGTTGCAACTGACATGCTAGTGTCATGAATGGCCCTTGCCCATTTCTTCAACATGGAGCCAAACACTGTGCTGTCAGTGCTTGGGCACAAAAGCATGAAAGAAAGAAATCTGTTTAATAAACCTGGAGGAGGAGGCATAGAGTGGAAAGAGAACCACATTCAGGTCTTTGACAGCCCCGAACAAATGTGTTCTACATTCCAACAGCCTTTAACTCAAATTTTGGGGGCTGGTGGTGAGTTGGGGGTGGTAGTGGACTTCAGTTCATACCTTGACTACCTACTGCAGCTCTTAGTGTAAGACACGATGGGTTTTGAAAGACATATAACAGCAGCTGAAATTTGGAAGGTGATGAGCAGTTGCTTAAGGTGCAAATCGCCCAGGTTGGATGATTTTCCTTCAGAGTTTTACTCATACATGTCACAGTTCCTTGGTGACATCTCAACAGAAATCTACAGCAAGTCCTTGGGGAACTCCTATATTTTTGAACTGGGTCGTGGTAATATTGCTGAGAAAGTACTTGACAAGTAGGATGCAATCGATAACTTCCAGCCCATAACTCTGCTAAACACAGAGTTTAAGATTTTGGCCAAGGTATTGGCAGAGAGACTGGCACTTGTAGCCAGAGTTTTCATTTGGGAAGTGCAGACATATGCAATCTCAAACACGTTTATACACAACCTCCATTACATGTGACGCATCATAGAAAGGGTGGGGAATCAAACTAGCTTTGGTGGAGCCATAATCAATTTACACTACTCTAATATGTTCAACAAGGTCAACCACCATTATCTGTAAGCTTTATCAAGTTTTGCATTTTCAAAAGCTAGACAGCTGCTAGTCACAGTAGCTCTGACTTGGTAGTTAAGATAAATAGCCACCTCTTGGAACTCAGTCTGTCATGGATGCCCCTTTTCACTTCTGTACATGCTAGCTCCCAAGCCACTGCTGCAGAAGCTGGAGCTGTTGAGGAGTTTCTCCTTTGAACCAAGACAGTGTGCAAGGACTCTGACAGTGAATGAGGATTATGCCATTGCCATGGTGTCAGATGTCACAGAAGTGGGCAGTTCATCCTATGTTGAAGGAATACGAGCCAGTGTCTTGAGCTGAAATAAATCCATACAAGTTGGTGGGCTCATTTTTTGGTACCTAGAGAGGCAAGCCCATGCTGATGGGTGGTGTTGTAGGGTGCTGGACCAATGGACCAGTTAAAATGCTTGGTGGTCTGTTTGGTCCAAATCTCCAGACAAAGCAGAACTAGGATGAGGAGAAAAGCAAGGTGACCAGTCTCACCCAGAAATGGGCTTAAAGAAAGCTCTACCTGAAAGTTTGTGCAGAGGTGGTGAATGCTTGTATTGCCTCACTGTTGTACCTTGCTCCAGTCTCTGTCTTGAAAGACTGGAGCACCTGATCTTCAACTTTTTGCGGAAGGGATGTGTATCTCTGGTCAGGCAGTCCATTTGGTGGGCTTGGCATGCTGTTGCTTCTAGGGTACAGGCATGAATTCTGGTTGCCCCATCTGCAGAGATTCTTAGATGGTAAGCTGTTTGGTAAGATGGTAAGATGTAGTCACTGTTTGTGAGGCATGTCTTTCTACAACTCATCTTCTTGACAGAGATACAATCCTGGGTGAAGCGAAGACCAAGACTCGATGCATGGCACCAAGAGCATTGTTAGATGCTCACTGCTCTTTCAATGGGGCAATGAGATTGGTGCAAGTTCCAATCCAGGAATCCATAGAGAGTTAGTGAAAGGGAAGACTGAGGATGTTGTAGACGATACTCTGGGTGTCAACGAGAATGAACTTGTTAGTCTTATTTCAGAGAACATTCAGGCTGGAGATTCTAATGGAACACTTTGAGAAATCCCTAGCCTGGCAGTGTTACTGGTGGAGTGCTTCCAGTTGAAGATTGAGTCTGCAGGCACAGAGGTGCTGTCAGACAAACTTGTTAGGGATACACACACAGTGACAACACCGTTCTGCATGCACTCAGTCAGTGTCAAGGAATTATTGACTTGTGGAGTCATATTGAACAGCACCTGTTATATGTAGGGTGCATTTGGCTATGAGTCAAGTCATTGATGATAATTGCTCCATTCCTCCTTTAACCAGGCAGAGAAGGTTGTTTTCCTCTGTCCAGTGACTTTTGTGAAATATGTTGTGTAGTGGACAAGGTTCAAAGGTCTGAGGACAAACACTTTCCCTCGTTGATCAAGTTCTTATTGAAATTTTCAAGCTTCACTTGAAAAAGTTCATAACTGTGTGTGTGTTTTTATTTTGTTTTTGAAAGCTAGCTGAGGGTAGCAAAAATGGCCAGAATGGATGAAACTTATCTAAGCTTAGGTCAGAGAATGATTGTTGAGGGCATTTGTCCTTGGTGTTCCGAGTGATCTTGGACTTTTGGGGTTCTTGGATTGGTCTTAGACAGAGGTCTACCTGTATCAGGAGTACTGTTTTATCATCAATTTTGTATGCTATGTACACTTGTGTTACACTTCCTTTTCTTTAATTTGATGTTATATGTAAATCCCTGCAAGTTATGTAAGTCTTTGTGGTTGTCTCTCATCTGTTACTCTGATGGCAAATGAAAGAAATCAATATTACCTTTATTATTATTATCATTATTATTATTATTATTATTACTGTTATTATTATTATTATTATTATTATTATTATTATCATTATTATTTATCATTTCATTATCATATGTAAACCCCCCACACTTTATGTCTGTCTCTGTATTGCCCCGTTCATCCCTTGCCCTTGTGGCAAATAAAAGAAATTATCATCATCAACATCATCATCCTCATCAGTTCTAAGATAACTACTAGTTATCATCACCCTCTTCCACATCCCCTCTTCTGCTTCCTCCTCCTCATTCTCATCATCATCATAATCATTATCATCTACTACTAACTACCATCACTAATTCATGTTTATAATACTGTCAATTTTCTGAATCTGGAATCCATGCCATGAATGAACAGTAATTAAAGGCCAAACCCCATCAAGTGTAACTTTTCAATTAACATCTTTTAATTAATATTTTTTTCATTTATTTACTAGCTCAATCCATCTACATTTAATTCATCCCTTTTAATTTATTTATCTATTCATTTATTTATTCAACAAATTCCTTCAGCTGTCATCTTTTCACCATTTATTCACTTGATACAATCTCATCTCATTCTCTCCTAATCATCTTTATACTTCGTATATTTTTTATTGAATATTTTAATCAAATTAACTCCTGCCCACAATGCATTTCCTTTTCTTTTCTCCTTTTGTTTCTTTTCTTCCTTTTCCTCACCAACATCTCCTTTCTCACCCTTTGAGAGAAATCACACACACACACACGCATATAAATACATGTCTTTAGTCATAACCTGCCTGATGGTACTGTGTGCATACAGGTGAAAGAACCTGATTCATTGAAAATAAATATATTATGAATATCTACTATGATACTGAGTACTCTCACTTGATGTCATCATGTACATATATGTATAATCATGTAAATGTATGTATGTATGTATAATATATATATATATATATATATATATATATATATATATACATATATATATATATATATGTATATATATATATATATATATATATATATATATATATATATATATATATATATATATTATATATATATATATTATATATATAAGAGGTAATGGTGTCATTGAGACCCATTGGAATCTTACATTGTGTATAAACTCTATACTTGGAATGAACAATTTTAAAAACTGTTGAATTTTTCTCAAAGTATTGGAATCTTACATTTATACCATTCTGCCTAAAAAAATGGATCTAAAAATTCTATATCCCTACTTATCTCACATCTATTTTCTTTCCTCCACCTCACTCTCTATTTTGTATCCCATCTAAATTAATTATTACTTAATCATCCTCTCACACTATCTCCGATGGAGGAATATAATTAATAAATATCCTGGAAACAGCTGTAAGATCTTCTATCTATAAATGTTCTAATGTCTACACAGCCTTGGTTTTTTTATCTCATTACACAAAAAATTATTTTATATATATATATATATAGATATATATGTGTATATATATATATGTATATATATATATATATATATATATACGCGAGAAAGAAGCAACAAGAATGGATAGGTTTTTAGTACGATCGTTTCATACAAGGACAGGTTTTATTAAAAGTTGCAAAGATTACAGCATATAAACGAGTCCCGTACTCATCAGCTAAAATACATGTGAGTTCTCTAGACATCCTAGTGTTTGAGGCTATACTCATGAAGTAATGTAGATAATTAAGTAACATAAACAGATTTCTAAAGTTCATTAAAGTTCTTTAAAGATGATGTACAGTCTTATCACAGAATTTTAAAAAAGTTTTGATAGCATCACAGAGAAGGTGACCTAATCCATATGAATTTCCAGAGATATGATGAGGGATTATATACTCACAGAAGACAAATTTATCCATTGTTAATTACAACGAGGTGGGTCTCAATTCCTGCTTATTAGCATTACAGAGAGGGTGAATTAATCCTTTGTATAGATGCACAAATTCCAATGGTGTAGATGTAAATTTCCAGAGAAATGGAGATGAATTTCATATTCACAGGCGATAAATTTTTCAATGGTTGAACACAATGAGGTAGGTATCAATTCTTGTTATATGATTAGGTATTTGCCACATTAATCACATTACTGCTATTCACAAGAGGCTGTAGCTATTTAACTCTTAAAGGCTGAAGGGCTTTCTAGAGCGGCCAAGAATAGAGGAGGGAATAGAAGAAAAGAGAGAAAATAATGGAGGAGGGAGCAAAAAGGGGGGGGGGGAAGGGGGACTAAAAGAGAAGAGAAAAGGAAATTGATACCTACCTCATTGTGTTCAACCATTGAAAAATTTATCGCCTGTGAATATGAAATTCATCTCCATTTCTCTGGAAATTTACATCTTTGCAACTTTTAATAAAACCTGTCCTTGTATGAAACGATCGTACTAAAAACCTATCCATTCTTGTTGCTTCTTTCTCGCTTATAATCACCCCACATTACTGTATTGTTAAATCAGTATAGTTTTTTTTGGTGCATCTAAGTTAGGTACCATATTCAAGTAAATTCATTTAAATTAACTTGAATCTTTATTGCTCTTTTATATATATATATATATATGATTACACATATATGTACATGATGTGTGTATATATATATATACATACACATATCACCATCATTATCCTCATTATCATTATCATCATCGGTTAACATCCACCTTCCTTGCTGGCATGGGTTGGACGGTTTGACAGGCGCTGGCCAGGCAGAAGACTGCACCAGACTTCTTATCTGTTTTCGCATGGGTTTTGTGGCTGGATGCCTTTTGAAATATAAGTGCTATTCACTTTTGCTAGCTTATTGGACTGGAGTAATGTGAAATAAAGTGTCTTGCTCAAGGACACAACATCCTGCTGGGAATCAAACTCATAACATTATGATCATGAGCAAAATGCTCTTACCACTAAGCCATGTGCCTTCACAAAAAAAAATACACTCATACATTTATATGGATATGTATATGATAGGCTTCTTCCAGTTTCTATCTATCAATCAATCTTGCCATAGGGAGTAGAAAATATGTATTGAACAGTGCCCTACATCAAGGAGAAGTTGGAAGAGGAAAACTAAATAAAAGATTGCAGAGTTTTACATCCTCCAAGTGAAAAAAACTGGCTTCAACTGATAAAGAATACAGGACTACATGAACTGCATATGTAAACAAAAAGTACAGAGAAAGAGGAATGGAATGAAGAGCAATATTCCTGGTTTTTTTTTTATTTTACTGGTTTCAGTCATTAGACTGATCATGCTGGAGCACCATCCAGAATTTTTTAGTCAAATGTATTGACCCCAATACATATCTCTTTTTAAAGCCTGGTACCTATTCTTATTTCTTTATTGCTCACAAGGGGCTAAACATAGAGGGGACAAACAAGGACAGACAAAGGGATTAAGTCCATTACATTGACCCCAGTGCGTAACTGGTACTTAATTTATCGACCCTGAAAGGATGAAAGGCAAAGTCGACCTTGGCAGAATTTGAACTCAGAACATAATGGCAGACGAAATACCTGTTTCTTTACTACCCACAAGGGGCTAAACACAGAGAGGACAAACAAGGACAGACAAACGGATTAAGTCGATTATATCGACTCCAGTGCGTGACTGGTACTTATTTAATCGACCTCTAAAGGATGAAAGGCAAAGTCGACCTCAGCGGAATTTGAACTCAGAACGTAGTGGCAGACGAAATACCGCTAAGCATTTCGCCTGGCATACTAATGCTTCTACCATCTCTGAACTGGAAATGTAAACACACCAACATCGGTTGTCAAGTGGTGGTGGTGGTGGGACAACACAGACACAAAGACACACACACGATGGGCTTCTTTTAGTTTCTATCTACAAAATTTACTCACAAGGATTTAGTCGGCCCAAGGCTATAGTAGAAGACACTCTCCCAAGGTGCCATGTAGTGGGACTGAACCCAGAACCATATGGTTGGGAAACAAACTTCTTGTCAGACAGCCACACCAGTGTGAGGTAACAGGAAAAGATGAGGTGAAAGGAAGTTGGAGGGTGAGAAATGTTTTTTTTAATTTTCTCTCCTTGTTTCCCTGTGTTCCTTTCTGTGGAAGAGTGTAGGCTCGAAACATTAAAGACTTTTTCACTTCCTGTGTGTTATACTAATACATCTGTTTGCTGTCTACACCACCTGTCTTCATCTTTTGTTTTTTTTGTGAATTCCCTCCTAAGATAAGGTGTAGAAAGAAAAAACATTCATTTAAACCTGTCTGTGACATGGTGCCAAGTTCAATTATGAAATGTTCTCTCAATTTTGCCTTTGTCAGCTTCGATTCTTCTTACCTTATACATCATTCCATACTTCTTCTCAAACTATTTCTCCTACCATTTCTTGGTTGTGTTCGAAGCTTATACATGAAGTGATCCTGTGTTCCTTATCAGCTGCAGCCAGTTTTTTTTTTATAACTTAGAGGATAGCAAACTCCGCTGTCTCTCATTAATTTCTCTTCATTCAATTTTTTCCTTGAAGAATGACTCTGACTTGTTAGATTTTCCACTTCACATGGCAAGTTCACACCACACTTTTCATGGATTTTACTAGACACACACACACGCATGCACACACACATATACACACACATGTGTGTATATATATATATATATATATATATATATCATCACCATCATCGTTTAATGTCTGTTTTCCATGCTGACATAAGTTGGAAAGTTTGACTGAGGTCTGGAGAGCCAGCAGCTGCACCAAGCTCTAATCTGATCTGGCAATATTCCTACAGCTGGATGCCCTTCCTAACACCAACCACTCCGAGAGTGTAGTGGGCGCTTTTTACATGCCACCTGCATGGAAGCCAGTCAGGGGCACTGGCCATAGCTATGATATTGGTTCTACTTGACACAACAGATCTTCTCAAGCATATCATATCACCCGACATATGAAGGGTATTCTTAACAGGTCTGGATATGCGTGGTAGTGATCTCACTTTAGTTGCTGGGTCTTCTCAATCACAGTATATCTCCATAGGTTCCAGTCTCCTGTCTTCGCCTCAATGAGGCCCAGTGTTTGAAGGTCATACTTCACCTCCTCATCCCATGTCTTCCTGGGTCTACCTCTTCCACACAATATATATATATATATATATACATACACATATACATATATATATATATAATATATATATATATATATATACATATAAATATATGTATACACATATACATATATATATACATACATATATATATATATACATATATACATATATATATATATATATACATATATATATACATATATATATACATATATATAAATATCTCATCATCATCATCATTGTTTAATGTCTGTTTTCCATGCTGGCATGGACTGACGGTTTAACTTTGGACTGCCAGGCCAGTGGGCTCCAGTCTGATCTGGCAAAGTTTCTACAGGTGGATACCCTTCCTAATGCCAACCACTCCAAAAGTGTAGTGGGTGTTTTTTATGTCACCTCTCACAATGAGCTTACTCGAATGGTGCTTTTTACATGCCAACATATATATATATACACACACACACACACACACACACGTATATATATATATATATATATATATATATATATATATACATGATTGTCACACGCTGATGAAAGGTAAACACCTTGAAACTCGGGTACGTGTGTATCATGTGTTGAAGACGGGGAGGATGACTCCCCTTCACAAATACTGACAGGACACAGATAGTGTGTCTATAGCCAGCGGGAGGAGGTGTCTTCCTGGGGCTACAAACTACAGTAGCATCCACCCTTTTGGGTTAGCCATATTCAAATGGCATATATGCATCACGTATATATATATATATACATATATATATATATATATATATATACATATATATATATATATATTCACACACACACGCATATATATATATACATATATATAATATATATATTGTTGCTATTATGCAAAAGTGCCTTAAGTCCAAAATATTGCTTTTTCAGAAAATCCAAAAATAGTTTCACCATTTCATAGCAAATCTGTTGTACTACACTTTGAGAATTTTTGACATCTTGGCATCTGAAGCAGCTGGAGATACGATAGTTTGACCAAAAGAACTGGCTATTATAAGCAAAAACAAATAATGAAAAAAAAACACATTTGGCCAAATTTTGACATACAACAGTTTAACATAATAACAATGATATATATGTGTGTGTGTGTGTGTGTGCGTGCATATAAAAGTGTTCTGAAAAGTTCCTGGCTTTAGGTAAAAGAAAATACAGGAGGATCTGGTAATTGCGATTTTATTCACCATATTCCCCTCTCAGATTCACACACCTCTTGCAGTGGTCCTTCAGTTTTTCTAAGCCCTGTAAAAGAAACCGGAAGGTTGGGCCTCCAACCAGACCTTTCACGAGACCCTTAAAACCAGGAACTTTTCAGCATCACCTCATATGTAGATATACATATATATATAGAAAACAAAGTTATTTTATTCCACATAGGTCGAAATATATATATAAATATATATATATATAACTCCACTTTGTTATATATATAAGTCAGTATGAGAAGTACATTTAAGCCTCTGCTATTGTAATACAATAGTATTACAAAAGCCTTAGAGTGCCTTTAGTAAATTAGAGGAGGTACATCAATGGAAGATGAAAGAAGCTAAATCGGCTTAGCAGGAACGGACTTATATATATATACATATATACCGGACTAAGCATAGAAATGTGAAACGAGGTGGAAAAAATAGTATGTGAATACCAGAGGTAGAGTAATATGCTTTATTAAAAAGCAGCATAAATATCACAAAAACTGTTACTCAGAATTTCATGTTCTCGACGAACAGGAACATGAAACTCTGAGTAACAATTTTTGTGATATTTTTGTGTCTTTTTAATAAAGTATAATATATATATATAATATATATATAATATATATAATATATCATATATATATATAATATATATATATTACATACATATATGTATACATATATATATTTATTTATATATCTTTATACTATACGGTATTTTAGATCCATTTCAGCTGATTTTACTAATGGTTTTGCACATGAATTATAGGTGATGATAACCTAAGACAGTACTCACCAGAGGCGCTGTTATGGAAAGTAGGGCAACAACACTCCTTAATTTAGTAATAAAACTTATTGATAAAATTGGTTGAAATGTATCTACGAGGAGGTGCTGAAAAGTTCTTGTCTTTGAGGGTTTTGTGAAAGGTCTAGTTGGAAGCCTAACCTTCTGAGTTCTTTTGCAGGGCTTAGAAAAATTGAAGGACCACTGCAAGAGGTGTGTGAATCTGAGAGGAGAATATGTTGAATAAAATCAAAATTAACCGATCCTCCTGTTACTGTTTAGTCAAAGCTAAGAACTTTTCAGCACCCCCTTGTATACTAGTGTTATAGTATAAAGATGAATATACCCACTGTACTGACAAATATATGAGTGCTTGTTTTTTCTGACTTATGGATTCCTGGTTGACTATGTATATATATATATATATGCATACACATACATGCCAGATAAAATTTCCAGCACAGTTTATACAAATATACCAAATTAACATTATTTTCCTTTTCTCTTACTATATATTCAATTCAATTTTTTTCTTTGTTTACTTAGTGAATTGTAATTATATGAGAAATTTAAAATTTAGATTCATTACAACATATTTCATAACTTATGTTGTCAAACAACTTCTGTTTATTTGTCGGATTTTCAAAGGAGTAACTCTATACATGATATAAAGTTTATTAATCAAAGGAATGGAACTGCTTACAGAAAAATAGTTGAACTTCCCTTCATTAAAAGTATCATGCTGGAAATAGGTATTCATACAGGAAAGTCATTTTAACTATGTTAGAAAACCTAGTTATAGTTTTAACTAACCAAGAACTTAGATTTTTTTCTCTGACATTGTATTTATGATGCTAATGTAAATCCTTTTAACAACAATAATTGGAATAAAAATGTTCATGAATTAATAATAATAATAATAATAATAAGAATAATATTAATGATAACAAAACCCTGTCATCACCATGTTCATCAGGAATATCATCATTATCTTTGTTGCTTCAGGAACCATAATGAAGAAAGTGACAACTTTCAGTATGACAACCATGTACACAAGTCACTTTGAAAACCCCAGAAATGAAAAATGAAGAAAAATAAAAGGAAGCAAAATGTTAATGCATCAACTAGTGACAGGCAAATTCTATATGACAGGAAAGAATACAGTGTTGGAGCTGTCTGAAATTGATTGCACTAACCACTTAATGTCACTTACATAAATTCTTGAAAGGATCAACAAGTTTGGTGTTTTGAGGCATTTATCAGGAAATCTGAAAAATTTAATTAGACTAGAGAGAAATGTAAATAAAAACTGGGCAGAGGCACATTGCATCCTTATTGTTTGTATAAGAATCTTGATTCTTTCATCTAATACTTTAAATATGCTCAAAAATGAAATGAAAAGAAATGATATAAGCTTGTTGGAGAATAAAAATGTATTTCAAATAAATATAAATTATAAGGATTGTCACACTTGACTATATTTTCATCAGCTTCTATTGGAAAAGTACCTGTAAATGAGGCAATAAATATTGGAATACAAGTAGACTAATGCACTGTTGTATATATAAATTCATAATGTATTCTTTTATTATTAAAAATTAACATGTTTCCAGATGAAGCGCAGCATCACACTGCTTGAAGAGTGTTTGAAGGAGTGTATAATGCAAGCTTCCAAGGGGCATGAAATATAATATATTTTTAATGAGAAAGAGAAAAGAATAACTTATGAATTTATGCCTTTCACCAATACATAAATAGAGAAAGTAGAGTGAAAATGATTTCAACCATGAACCAAATTGAACTTGTCTCACCAGTAGCTTTTAATCATTCTACCATGCTTAAACGAGTTATACCTAATCACTTATGCTAAAAAGGGAAATTACAGACAACTGTAGGAATTTATACCTATCTTAAGAATAAGACACTAAAATTTTTAAAAAATCATCTTAAGCTGATTAACCCTTTTGTTACCATATTTCTATTAAAATTTACTGCCTTTGTTTAATTTTATTTTTTAAAATAATGAAGAATTTAATATAATGAAGAATTTAGAATCGGTGTCTAGGTCATAGATTAACAAGAAATTTCAAAGGAAACTTTTAATTTGGATCACTTTTATATAGGAAGTTTGTATTATAGAACCAGGGGCAGTCTCATTTGGGTTGGTATGAAAAGGGTTAATATTAACTTTCCAGAGTAACTTAGGAAAAACTATCCAAAATGAATGTATATACATGGGTATAAAGCCATGCAATTGTTGGGAAGTGGTATAAACAATTGATTCCCCACTAATGTTTTATAAGTACTTATTTTATTGATTCTAGTGGGGGATGAAAGACAAGTTAAAACTACAAAAGACTTGAACTCTCAGAAATTTGAACAATAACTAAACACTTCACATATAGCACTATATTGCTTCTGCCACACCAATATTTCAGAAGCTACAGTTAGTTCTAAACTATATTTTCTCTACTGTCCAATACCCCTGAAAACACATTTAGCATGATATTGTTCTTATTACAGCAGTACCTTATAGACCACATTAAGTTATGCACTGTACTGTTTCTACCACACTAGTACCTTAAAAGCCACAATTAGTCTAGCATCATAATATTTCTACTACACCAGTAACTTTGAAACAACGTCTAGTCCAGCACTATATTGTTTCTACTTCTTTATCACAATATTGTTTTCTAACACTCCAATATCTTAAAAAGTGCACTAATATTTTAAGAGACAAATTCAATTTAAAGGGGCAGTTGACAATTATTTTTGTCAGATAACATTTCTCAACCTATTTTCCTCATTTTTTAAAACATTTTTTTACATTTGTTTTCCACCATGAGCATAAACGAAATATTTGTATAGAGTTGGAATATTTTTGAGGTGGTCATGTCCTCTTTTCTCATACAAACTACACAACTTAATGTGAAGTAGAAATCAGGTTTTAACATCTGGGTAGACTATGGAGACACAATGCAATAGTTACAGCAAGTTTTTAACCTATGAGCATGCTCTTGATAATCCATGTTACTAAACCACACCATACACTGATGTGTTTGTACAAATAAGAGAAGCATTGTGCCACACTAAGAAAATAAACATTTTAAGAATACAGAGCAATATAGAAAACATTCATGAAAATAAAGAAAAATGCAAGTAAATATTTTCTAGCAGCAGAAAAGTTTTGAAATAAAGAAACAAACAGTAAAGAAAGCAAGAAAAAAATTAAAATATTAGACATAAGTAAATTTTTTAAAAAATGGCATAATACAAATTCACATTCAGCTGAAGGCACTCATGCCAACTTTTTGAAATGGCACTTAAAGCAAAATAACCTCAATATCGAAAGGAAGCAAATAAGACATTATCCAAATATTGTTTTTAATCATACTTGAACAAATTCACAAACCATACCAAGATTAACCTTCCTCATTTTATATCAATTCATTAAAAACACAAATTGTATATATTTCATTGATAAACATATACATACACATATATATATATATGTATATATATATAATATATATGTAGAGAGAGAGAGAGAGAGAGAGAGAGAGAGAGGAGAGAGAGAGAGAGAGAGATAGACTTAGAAATATTAATATTTATATATATTATATATATATATATATATTATATATATATATATATATACACACATATATATATATATCACTGGGGACTAGTTGCAGATGGTGGATATAGTTTTTACACTAATTTAGTTTAAAAAAATATATATATATATTAAGATAAGTTGTAGTTGCACTAAGTATTTTCTCACATTTTCACTTATATATACATACATATTTATATACAGGTACACACATACACACACACATATATTTTCACTGTAAGAAGTCAAAAAATTAGCTGATATGATCGTATAATGATTAAGATTAAAATAACAGAAAACTTGAATAGACAATAATACTCAGGGGCCAAACTCTGAGACACTGTAGCCTTTTAGGACGCTAGTAAATAAGCAGAGGAAAACTAAAGCAACAAAATAAAACAATATATGTATGCATGTAATATATATATATATATATATATATATCTCTAGGAGTGGCCGTATAAAATGAGAAGTTTTTTCCCCAATACATGGTTCTGAGTTCAATACCTCTGCATGACACCTTGAGTAAATATCTTTTGTCTTTTACTAAAGTCCCAGGTAAAAAAAGACTTGTGAGTATATTTGGTAGATGAAAACTATGTGTATATATATATATATATGTGTGTGTGTATATATATATATATATATGTTGTGTGTGTGTGTGTGTGTGTGTATGTGTGTGTATGTGTATTTGTGTGTGTAAGTGTATGTGTATCTTGTGTATTTTTATGTCTCCTTCACTTGACATCATGTCATAACTGTAAATGAGTGCCACTGTCATACAAGCAGTGCTTTCATTTCCAATATTACCTGGTTGGGAAACAGGTTAGGGTTGGTGAGAGGAAAGGTAGAAAATCTGGCTCAATAAACTCTGTCATACTCAGAAAAGTGGACATTAAAAGGATGATGACGACAACGATGGCGATATATAAATGCAAATAAGCATGCATATATATATACATATATATATATATATATATATTATATATGTATATATATACACACACACATATACATATATATATATATATATATGTGTGTGTGTGTGTGTGTGTATGTGTGTGTGTTTGTGTGTGTGTTTGTATGTGAGTAAATACATCCCTTTAATTTTCTAATGTGTGTCACTCATTGCATTGTGGCCATGCTAGGCACTGTCTTGAAAGCCTTAGTTGAACAAATTGACCCCAGTATTTTTACTTTTTAAGCCTGGTACTTATTCTTTTATTCTTTCGTGGCGAACTACTAAGATAGGGGATGTAAACAAACTGACACCAGCTGTCAAGCAGTGGCGATGGAAGAAACACATACACACATGTATAGACATATGGCAGTTTCTGCCCGCCAAATTTGCACTCAAGTCATTGGTCATCCTGGGCTATAGCAGTAGACACTTACTGAAGATGCTGTTCAGTGGGACTGAACCCAGAACCACATGGTTGCAAAGCAATTTCTTCAACACACACACACACATGCACACACACACCACACACACACACACATGCACCACACACACACACACACACACACACACAGAGAGGTATATATGCACGTGTGTATATATATAATATATATGTAGAGAGAGAGAGAGAGAGAGAGAGAGAGAGAGGAGAGAGAGAGAGAGAGAGATAGACTTAGAAATATTAATATTTATATATATTATATATATATATATATATATATTATATATATATATACACACATATATATATATATCACTGGGGACTAGTTGCAGATGGTGGATATAGTTTTTACACTAATTTAGTTTAAAAAAATATATATATATATTAAGATAAGTTGTAGTTGCACTAAGTATTTTCTCACATTTTCACTTATATATACATACATATTTATATACAGGTACACACATACACACACACATATATTTTCACTGTAAGAAGTCAAAAAATTAGCTGATATGATCGTATAATGATTAAGATTAAAATAACAGAAAACTTGAATAGACAATAATACTCAGGGGCCAAACTCTGAGACACTGTAGCCTTTTAGGACGCTAGTAAATAAGCAGAGGAAAACTAAAGCAACAAAATAAAACAATATATGTATGCATGTAATATATATATATATATATATATATATCTAGGAGTGGCCGTATAAAATGAGAAGTTTTTTCCCCAATACATGGTTCTGAGTTCAATACCTCTGCATGACACCTTGAGTAAATATCTTTTGTCTTTTACTAAAGTCCCAGGTAAAAAAAGACTTGTGAGTATATTTGGTAGATGAAAACTATGTGTATATATATATATATATGTGTGTGTGTATATATATATATATATATGTGTGTGTGTGTGTGTGTGTGTGTGTGTATGTGTGTGTATGTGTATTTGTGTGTGTAAGTGTATGTGTATCTTGTGTATTTTTATGTCTCCTTCACTTGACATCATGTCATAACTGTAAATGAGTGCCACTGTCATACAAGCAGTGCTTTCATTTCCAATATTACCTGGTTGGGAAACAGGTTAGGGTTGGTGAGAGGAAAGGTAGAAAATCTGGCTCAATAAACTCTGTCATACTCAGAAAAGTGGACATTAAAAGGATGATGACGACAACGATGGCGATATATAAATGCAAATAAGCATGCATATATATATATATATATATATATATTTATATATGTATATATATACACACACACATATACATATATATATATATACATACATTTGTGTGTTTGTGTGTGTATGTGTGTGTGTTTGTGTGTGTGTGTTTGTATGTGAGTAAATACATCCCTTTAATTTTCTAATGTGTGTCACTCATTGCATTGTGGCCATGCTAGGCACTGTCTTGAAAGCCTTAGTTGAACAAATTGACCCCAGTATTTTTACTTTTTAAGCCTGGTACTTATTCTTTTATTCTTTCGTGGCGAACTACTAAGATAGGGGATGTAAACAAACTGACACCAGCTGTCAAGCAGTGGCAATGGAAGAAACACATACACACATGTATAGACATATGGCAGTTTCTGCCCGCCAAATTTGCACTCAAGTCATTGGTCATCCTGGGGCTATAGCAGTAGACACTTACTGAAGATGCTGTTCAGTGGGACTGAACCCAGAACCACATGGTTGCAAAGCAAGTTTCTTCAACACACACACACACATGCACACACACACACACACACACACACACACACACACAGAGAGGTATATATGCACGTGTTATATATATATATATATATATATATATATATATATATATATATTGTTTTACAAGGAAAAGGTTCACAGAAACTTCAAAATTTTGGCTTGTGCACCGAAACCCTGAAATCATTGCTCTTTTACTCTTTTACTTGTTTCAGTCATTTGACTGCGGCCATGCTGGAGCTCCGCCTTTAGTTGAGCAAATCAACCCCAGAACTTATTCATTGATGACTTCTTCCATATAAAAATCAATGAATATGTGCTCGACTGAAGAGTATCAAGTAAGCCTTAGCATTTAAACTGGTCATATCTGGTCCAGTTAATCTCTTTGTATTGTGTCCAAACTAGCCAGATCAGCTTCTCACACCTACTCTACAATGTTACTCTGAAAATATCATTGAAATCTTTAGATTCCGGGATAAAGAAATGATTAATTCAAACCAATGTGAACAAATAAGTATTACATTTGACTGAGTAAACTGAATGCTAAAGGGTTAATTGTTAAATTGACATAAAAATGTGTGTGTGTGTGTGGTGACTCCCTAGACTGGAATCCTCTTGATTATTATGTGTGGGGTGCAGCTGAGCAAGAGACCAACAAAACTCCTTGTAACCCCAAAGATGAACTGAAGGCAAGGCTTACGGCAGCATTCACCAACTTAAACAAGGAGACTGTCCAGAAGAGTGTGTGTATGTGAACAATTGTATTATGTGCATGTACATATATATATATATATATATACATATATATATATATATTAAAGAGTAAAATTTATTCAATAAAATCATCATTTGAAGCCAATGGGGATTTTATTGAATAAATTTTACTCTTTAATATTTAAAGATATTTTTATGTAATTTTGGTAAATATATGTTAGAATGAGATGTCAATGTTATTTTCAATTTTGCATAATTTAGACATCTTATTCACCACACCCTGTATATATATATATAAAATTATATTAGTGAATTGTCTGAGTCATGTATATAATATTTTGTATTGTTGTCTTGTGATATGAGTTCCTGTTCACTATGAATGTGAATTCTGCTGTTAATATCTTCCTTGTCAATGAATAAATACTGTTCGGTGGTTAATTTTTTTCCTGTGTCACTCTGCTTCTCTTTATATCTATCTCATTCTCCCTTTGGAAGAATATTCACTGTGCAGCTCACAATGGCACCTGCATGCATATATCTGTCTATGTATGCATACATATGTGTGTGTATATATATATATATATATAGCACAGGTAACTGATACCGATAGTAAATACAGATATTTTATCCCTTAGTCGGTTACTATAACCGCTAACTCTGCTTATATATATATATATCAGTGACCAATGCTCACTTTGTTTACAATATATTGCTGGCTGGAGTGGACTCTGACTATCTTTCTGGCGACCAGGTGCTCACAACTGAAGATGAGCCAACCAGTTCAAAACTGAGCCAGTCTCATGATCCTGTTGTCTGCTAGAGGATGATAGGGGTTTGCTCCCCTGCTAGCAATATATATGTACGTACATGGTGTGGGGCTGTACCAACAACCAGCTGGTGGAAGATCTGCCCGGGGTTAAACTAGTAGTAGCATGGAACAGCCACTTTAATGTAGCGATTAATGTTACTGATTATTTATAAATTTATGTTATGTATATATGCATATATATATATATAATATTATATATATATATATATATATATATATATATATATATATATATATCATAAATCCGAAAGAGTAAATCAATAAATCATAAATCCGAAAGACAAGCGCATTCTAAGTTATAGAGCAGTAGGGTAATTAATAGTTATGGCTGTTCTATGGGCTTACCGTGGGTTTCATGTCCATAAAGCAATTAGCTTTATGATACCTCTTCAGAACCTAATGGCTGACAGCCTATAACCTCTCTACAAAGTGGAGGGAGAAAGGACCTTGTGGCTAGCTGTTGAACACATGAACAAAGGAAAAAGGCTAAGAGGAAGGGATTGTCTTCCTTAGATCACTGTCTGTAATTGCTACAGTCAGCTTGTGGGTCCCATGACTTCAGTAGGGATTTTCTGAAGTGTTAGCCAGGTCTGAAGATGTTTGTCCTGGAATTTAAGATGTTCCCTGGGTTGAGGGAGTTCTTTAACATTATATATATATATATACACACACACACACATGTTTATATATATATATAGTAGAATAAGAAACAGAAAGTTTTTGGTACAGTATTATATATTTAAAAAAATATATTTATATATATGTACACACACACATATATATATACATACATGCACATATACATATGCATATATATATGTACAAAGCTGTCACACCTAATTGCTGGATAAAATTATCATTGTAAACTTAAGCCAAAAAGATGAACTAGAGAGTGAATCAGTAACAGAGGTAGTTGACTTCTGGACCAGGTTATGAAGTTTACTTTCAGATTCATTGCACAGTTGATTAGGAACAGAGATTGCTCGGGTGAGCTGCAGTTCAGCTTTTACTTGAATTGTGATAATACCAATATCAACTTTCTAATGATATGACTACAAGAGAAGTACTTAGGGAAGACTAAACCACTATACCTGCATTTTTCAATATGTAGAAGACACTTGGCAGGGTGAAAAACTATGTGAAGAGGTGTAGTTAGCAATGTGATTGTCTGCAGTGAGCTCAGTGACAAATTTAATGATCAAGAATAGACCCATCAGCACCCTTTTGTTCATTGTAGTCCTATAAGTTCTGTCCATGATTTTCTCTATTTCCAATGATCTAGTTTTTCAATTAAATCTATGGTAGAATAAGAGAGGAAATTCCAGACATGGAAACAAAATTAAGAATCAAAAAACTTCAAAGCAAACATAGGAAAACTTTCAGTATTATTAAAATATTATTAAAGTTTGCAGTATTATTAGAATATTATTAAAACTTACAGTATTATTAAAATATTGTTAAAGCTTACAGGATCTTTCTGTCATCATGGAAACGGCCTGATTGATATTCAGAAAAAGAAAAGTTAAGAATTTTATACATTGCAATCATTGTAAACAATGGATGTGTAAGTGATGCAGGGGAATCACAGGCAGATGAGTGAAGAAAGCAGACTTTGTATATGACAGATGGACAGAGGTCATTTGCTCAAAGATCTCATTGGAAATAGATATGCTCAAACACTCGGGAGGCTTCTTAGAAGTCGTTGATAGTTTCTGTTACCTACAAGAGGGGATGCACCAGTGGAATAGTAGCCTGAGCAAGAACTGGCTGGGAAAATTTTAAAAACCTATCACCTCTGTTGACTAGAGAGATCTTCTTCTTCATGATGAAGATCAGATAGTATGATGTTTGTGTTTGAATAGAGACATAGAATGGGAAGTAGATGTGGACCAAGAATGCATAAAATTTGTGAAGACTTTGAAAGAAACAAGGCAAACACACCCCATCAGAAGTGGGATGTTAGGGTGCATGGAAAACAAAGTATAAATGCATTGAGAGAAAAACTAAGTATATGAAGAATCAGCAATAGTTTGCAAACATGAAGACTGTTATGGTACGGACATGTAATGTAGTCTGAAGATGTCAGCTACATAAGGAAGTGTTGAGTGCTTCAAGTGAATGGGGCCTGAAGATGAGGGAAATGGAAAGAGACTCGGGATGAAGTGAAGACTGACGTCAAGAGGTTGCTTCTCATGGAGGATCATGTGACAAAGGATCATGTGAGCTGGTTGATACACGGGATGCACACTCACACAAGCATGATGAAACGCACATGAACAGAAGGGGTAGTGGTGCAGGTAGGATGTACATATGTGTATATGTGTGTGTGTATGTATATGTGTATATGTATAAGTCTGTATGTGTGCACATGTATATGCATATATGCCTGTGTGTATATATATATATATTATACACACACACACTCACACACACATATATGCATGCAGATATATGTATATGTATATATACACACACACACACGCACATATACACACGCCTCCTGTCAGGCATACACTTGTTGCCTCGTGGCATTTTTCATGTCCACATATCTTCCTACTGTACATCTGCCTATCACTTATTTACCTATCACCAGTCTCCTAACTGAATACTGGTCTTTCTTTCATCCTTCCCTCATGAGATTATATATATATATATATATAATAACATATATATATATATACATATACATATATACATATACATATACATATACATATATATACATACACACACACAATGCATGTATAAATGTATGTATGACTATATGTGTATGTGTGTATAGATATATACTTTTGTGACCTCTATTAATTTTGCCTGCATATATATACATGTATGTTTGTATGTATGTATGTATATTGTTCTGGGTTACCTTCTTTTCTTTTTAATATGCATCCATATAAGGAAGGGCTTTCACTGGTAACTAATTCAAATACCCAATTCTTAAGCAGCTCAGCTGTATGCTCTTCAGACGAAGTCAATGTGAATAAATATACTTTACCCGAAAGCTGTAATAAAAAGATTTGAACACATTTATCATCATCATCGTTTAACGTCCGCTTTCCATGCTAGCATGGGTTGGACGATTGACTGAGGGCTGGCAAACCAGATGGCTGCACCAGGCTTCAATCTTGATCTGGCAGAGATTCTATGGCTGGATGCCCCTGGCTATGTAATCTATAACCTGGCAACTCTATGAACCTTTGTATAATGTCTGACAACATCAAAAGGAAGATTACCAAAATGTCCTTATATATTTGTATTATTATTATTATTATTATTGCTATTATTATTATCATCATTCTTCTTCTTCTCTTCTTATTATTATTATTATTATTCTTATTATTATTATTATTATTATTATTATTATTATTATTAGGTTTATTTAACAAGTCATTCTAGATAATCCTTGTGATATGCATTCTTCAAATGCTTCCCCTTCATAGAAAGTACAAAGTTAAGAGCACTTACATTGATAATTCTTTCTACTACAGACACAAGGCCTGAAATTTGAAAAGGGTGGGGCAAGTTGATCACATTGGCACAGGGCTCAACTGGTATTT
>NC_043001.1:119725605-119728308 GCF_006345805.1 Octopus sinensis | reverse complement strand
TGTCCGCCTTTGTGTCATCTATCTTTCGGAATGTTTTAATGCCCTCTATTGTGCTTTTGTTCATTTTTATATTATTATATATAAAGTATATATATATATATATATATAATATATATATATATATATGTATGTATGTATATTATATATATATATGTTATATATGTATGTATGTATATATGTATATATGTGTGTGTGATATATATATATATATATATATATATATATATATATATTATATATATGTTATATATATATATTATACAATATATATAATACATACACACACACGCACACACATATATTCATAACTTAACATCCATTTTCCCATGTTGGTATAGGTTCGATGGTTTAACTGGATTCGGCAGGCTGCATTCAGCTCCAGCATCGGCTTTGGCAAGTTTTCTGCTGCTGGATGCCCTTCCTAATGTCAACCAATTTACAAAGTGTAGTGGATGCTTCTTTTATGCCATCGGTACTTATCAAGTCACCAGGTAATTCACAAGGCAAAAAATGAATAAGAAAAGGAAATGGAAGTGAAGTGAGTACTTGAAAGTGGGGACCTTAGTTTGTCAGATGGAGACTTTGAGAGGATGAATTTTTAAGTATAAATATATAGATATTTATATTAATTGGTCCAGCGTACAAAGAGTACAAGCGACAGAGAAAATTAAATGGGTGGAAGAAAGGTGTTATATGTCCAACAGTTATTTCTGGGGGCTCGGAGATCCATAAATAATCCGTAATAAAATTATGTTCATGTATATTCATGCTTATATGTGTGTGTGTGTGTGTGTGTGTATTTGTATATAAACCATTAGATATTTCTACTAGAAATGCTAGCAGATTCAATTACATATTCCTTATTGTTATTTCCACCACGAAATATTATTTTGTGTTGGTGTCCTTTTTCCTGGGAGTTTTTGACCCTTTCTGTAAATGTTTTCCTGTTAGCGAGTTGATATTAATGGCCAGTCACTACTTTTAATGTCATGCCTTCCAGCTCAACACATACTTGTGCCAGATGCAGTAAGTAATGTTTTTTTTAATCCACACCCAATTTTCAAGCAGCATCTTTCTTTCCCTTACTGCTATTCCTGGAGTTTTAGCAGCTTCCACAGAGACTGCAACCAGGCTCAACTGAAAATAACTAAACCTGTTAAACCTCTTCCTATTATTGTTGTACCAGATCCTCAGACTTGGTAACTTTCTTCTTTGAACCCTCTTCACTTCTATCTTCCTATCAGGCCAGAAGGATACAGGGTAACTTAAGTGAAGTTTCCTTCTCTGGTTCATCCATGTCTCCTATAACTCTACTACCAGCTGGAAGGTCTGTATCTTTCTGGAGATCACCAGATCACCACAGCCTTAATCAACTGAATGACTTATGTTGATCTCATGCGGCTCTAGCATTTTTCCTATTTCTCCTTATCCATTATATCAGCCACTGAGACACTTTTCATTCTCCCCACATAGCCTGCACTGTGGGTTTTACTTTATTCCTTACCAGTGTAAGTTCATTGGTGTTGGAGAAGTGTCACATGACAAAAGGAGGAGAAAAAAGATGTGCAATGGCTTCTGTCTTCAAAGTTCAGCGTTATATGAACTCCTTATCCATGCTTCTTGGCTGCACACTCTCTGGCCTTCGACTATCTTCCTTCTTCCTTCAAAGTCTTAATTCAGCTTGCATCATGTCTCTTTTTCCCTTTTTTGTCTTCGATTAATACTGAAAGTTGGTGGCTCTGAGTCCTTTTTCCCTACAAAAGGGTTCCTGATGATGTCATTAACACTGAGCCTGCTGCCAGTCTGTGCCGCTGCTTTCTCAGCTTCGTATCTGATCATTACATATATAATGTTTTTCTTTTTTTTTTGTCTTGATGAGCCCTAAGACTCATAAATTTAGAGCTAAATCTGTTTTTCAAGGCAGATGAGGGACTGAAATCACAACATTCCCCTGAATGAGATGCCAGTCCATTGCAGAGTAACTTTCCAGCTATTGTAGGAACTTATTTACAGCTGAGTAAACTGGAGCAATATGAAAGGTAGTATTTCATTCAAGAACACTTTAAATATAGATATATAATTATATATATTTTATAGTTGTGTATATAATCTTCATCATCAACATCATGTTGCCATTCCTTGTACCTACCTTTAGGTATTTTCAACCAAGCAATAATTTCTCCTAGTGTACTGAATAACAAGCAGCCTTGATATGTTACTATGGTGTATTGCAAAGACACACTAATGTTAGTTGGAGGAGCAAACACTTTGTTTACAATCAACATTAAAATTTCAAGACCAGGGAAATACACATACAGACATGTACTTCCTTACACATACATATTTACACACACACGCACACACAAACACACAAACAAACATATACATATACATGCAGCAGAAAAACGTGAAGCATGAATTTGATATTCCTTAATCTCATTCGTTACACATGTTTCTGTGATAGATAATCAAAGCCGAAAAATTAAAAATACATTATACACAGAGAATTTGGTCATATCAAATGTATCATCAGACAGGTTGATCCTGTCTAATGATGCATTTAATATGCTCAAATGTTTTGTTTAAATTGCATTTATACTTTGCCATCATCAATTAGTGATTGCAAAAACTTGTATAACAAATGTAGAAGAGGAATACTAATTTCATGCTTTATATTTTTCTTTTATACTAGATGTGCTCTTT
>NC_043001.1:119713105-119720605 GCF_006345805.1 Octopus sinensis | reverse complement strand
GTACACTTGCCTGTTGTAGACAGCAGCTGAGGGTTTTGCAACTTGGTATCTTTACTTTGATCTTGAGCTGATCATTGGCGAGTATGTAATAAGCATTTTATAGGTGCTGTCTGTTGGTCTTGAATAAGGTTATGCATTCTGCTGAGGGAAGTGAGTCTTGTCTTGCTGCAGACTACAAACCTACAATCACCTCAAGCAAAGAACATTATGTGTTTGAATATATTGAGATATGAATGCATACATATTTATACATTTATGTGTGCGTGTGTGTGTGTGCATATATAGATATGTATATATATATATGTGTGTGTGTGTGCATATATATATATGTATATTCTGGCACTGTTATTCTATATATTGCTGGTGGAGGAGATGAATCACTGCTATTTCTAGTGGTGGAGCGTCTGAAGGTTTTGGTGTTGGAGGTGGGAAGGATTTAGCTTTCCACTAGTGATATAAATAAAAGTGCATTTTGTCTTAAAAGCCAATATGAGAGGTTCTCTAAGACAACTGCATAGTGCAGTTCTTACAGAACATCCACGTTGCATAAAAGCATCATTCGTTAGTCTTTTGAGTTCAAGAATGATGGTTCAGCAATGTCTTGCCAAATTATCTGTGCAATTTATTTGTTTATAGTGATCAAATGTTTGTGCTGCTCATCAGCTCACTCACTGCATCAGATCAATGTTGTCTGTGCATCTCCACAGTGTGCCACATGTCACATGTTGAAGTGATCGCAGAGCCATGTGAGATGAGCTGTTTTGCTCAAAAACAGAACACACAGCTTAGTCTGAGGAATCGAACTCATAATATCATGGTTGTATGTGCGACACCCTAACCACTTGGCCATACACCATCTGTGTCTATCTGGTATGGTATGTATATATATATATATATATATGTATATATATATATATATATATATTATATATATTATATAGAGGGCATTACTATACATAAATGCCACATGCTAGGAGAGACTCTTAAGTCAAAACTACCAAAATAAATAAACACATCATAACGGTATGATGTGTTTATTTATTTTGGTAGTTTTGACTTTAAGAGTCCCTCATAGCATGTGGCATTTATGTATAGTAATGCCCTCTATATAATATAAATAAATATATTTAAGTGAAAAAATTGATGGATTTTTTCTCTTATGAGGTTTTTCACGCTAACTACTTGATAAATTCTTATAAAGATTTTATCCTATTTTTAAATTGTATATATACATTTATGTTTGAGTGTGTGCTAATGTAGAAATATCGATATATGTCTTAATAATTATATACATATATAAAGCAATTGATGTACATACCATTATTGCATGTATATATGTATGTATTTATACATGCATATATGTATGCATACATATATGAGTGAATGACAAAAAGCAACAAGGAATAGCAATCAGAAATCTCATTTGGAGTTAGGTGTATTTATTAGCAGTTTAACTCCAGTCCACATTACTTAAAGTTTTTTGAAGCAAAGAACGAATCCCATCATCAGATGTTTGATCTTAGGGTCTGACTGGGAATATGTGATGATATTAATGTGTTGTACATCCTTGAAACTTTAAGTAATGTGGAGCTGAATCATGGTCTCATTTTAGTCTGTCTGTCTGTCAATATATACATTACAAAATGTTCTAAAGGGTATGACACATTGTAAAAAGGTCTGGATTTAGTAGATAAATCTGTACTCAGTTCCTATTCTCAACATGATAGACTGCAGCTTTTTTTCCAGCTTGACATGGTTGAACAAGCTAACATATTTTTGCATAATTATAACATTAATTATATGATCAATAATATCTTACTATTGGTTAGACTGAATGATAAACAATATCTAAATCCTCTATTTATTTAGATATCTATATTTGTAGCTCTGTCATTTTGTCCACCAGTGTGTGTGTGTGTGTGTATACATATATAAATTTTAAATTTTGCATCATTGTTTCAATGAGAATGTGTATATATATTTAAAACAAGATTTGCTTGTTTCTTATTTATTATATGTGTATGTATTGTATGTATGTATGTGTGTGTGTGAACATATGTGTGAGAATGTGTGCATATCTACTCCACACATGCTCACACATATGCACATCAGCGACATTCATCAATTTCTTGAAGATGGGGTCAGAACCCCGAAATATTGAATACAAGTTAAGTCTACATTAATTCACATATTTGTTTTCTTGTGATTTACCTTGCATTTACTTCGCATTGTTTTGGCCTTACCCACAATCCATTATACAATATATTCTGCACAATTCTTCATAGTAATTATTCCATTATAATATATATATATATATATATATACACACACACATACATACACCCTAGTTATGGCTGTATCAGTTTGTGCATTAGCAGGGGTGCCATTGTCTTTGTGTTTAAATAGTTTATGAACACACTGATCCCCCAGTGTCTACCAAAATTGCAGTACTTTGACCTAGATATCTGATAGATATCAATGCTGATTATCAACTCACTTTACAAAATCAATGTTATACCACTGACTCTTCTTGATTTCATTGTCATTATTTTTGTGGTGGATGTTGTTTTTATTATTGATGCTTCATTGTCTTTTAGCCATTATTTTCTTTGAGTGTGTGTGTGTGTGTGTGTGTGTGTGTGTGCATGTGGATCTATCTTAATGAGTAGAGGATAATTACAGATTTAAAACATTTCTGTCCTACCCCTACCATTCCTATCTCACACAATCCTATTTTACATTCTAGTACCCTCAATTCTGTTACACCAACTATCTGGTACCTAATTTGTATATTTGGGTAGATGAAGGTATGCATGCTTCTCTTATAATGTTAAGGAAGTGAGTGGATGGTAATATGTAACCAAGCCAATCAGCTTATGTAGTAACAACAATCCACTTTCTGAAACATGTGTGTATTGTATGAAGCCTAAAATACCAGTAATGTTTTGTGGCTCTGATTCCTTACACGAGCCTATGAGAATTATCATCAAACTGTTTTGAGTATATGAGTGGAGTATGGAACTCTCTGGCAAGCCCAGATCTTTTGGTAAAACGTCACACCTTCAAGTGCATTTTGTAACATAAATTATTACTCCCCAACTATGAACCTTAGAGCAGGGAACCATTGAAACAGTTAGTGGAACCACCATATGAAAGATGTGTGTGTGTGAGTGTATGTGTGTGTGTATACATATATATTATATATAATATATATATATATATATATATTATATATGCATATATATATGCATATATATATGCATATATATATATATATATATATATATATATATATATATATATATATATATATGCATATATATATGCATATATATATATATATATATTCATATATACATATATATATGCATATAAATGTGTGTGTGTATCTGAGGACACCTAAAAGATAAAGTTTATGGTATAAAACTCGCAACAGTCAATGAATTGAGGGCAGCTATTGAATGAGAATGCACACAAATACTGAATGTAAAAGTTTTGATGTTTGTGATCCCATTGCTTTACATTATTAGCAGTGCCTGGACCAAAATGATCATCAGGAAAACAGACAATCAACAACAAAAAAAAAAAAAATTGAAATCTGTTTGGAAATTCTATTAAATTTTGAAATTGAAATGTTTTCTAATAAACACTGACTTAATACTTATTCAATGTATGTATACATTTTGGAAGTAGGACACCCAGTGTGTGTGTGTGTGCATTTATTGTTGGTGTATATCTGAGAATGGATATTTTTGTTTTCAGTTGTTTTCCTTCTTACACACACAAATATATATATTTGCAATTGACTTCATCAAGTTGTGAGTTATTGTGTTTCTTTGTCTCTTGTCTCCTCCCTTGGCGTGCATTTATATTTATGTGAGCCTTTGTTTGCAGTTTATTGAGTGGTTAGAAGCCATCTAAATATTTTGTACTGCTGGTATATGCACTCATGCTCAACCTTCCACACATATACATGAACAATTACTCAACTGCTGTTATATACACAAATATATACTTTTACTCACATGACACACATACTCTTTTACTCTTTTACTTGTTTCAGTCATTTGACTGCGGCCATGCTGGAACACCACCTTTTCTTTTTTAGTTGAGCAAATCGGCTCCAGGACTTATTCTTTGGAAGCCTAGTACTTATTCTATTGGTCTCTTTTGCTGAACCGCTCGGTTACAGGAACATAAACACACCACCATCGGTTGTCAAGCGATGTTGGGGGAACAAATACAGATACACAAACATATACACACACATACATACATATATATACACACACACATACATATATATATGTGTGTGTGTGTGTGTGTGTATTATAATATATATATATATATATATATATATATATATGTTATATATATATATACAGATATATGACGGGCTTCTTTCAGTTTCCATCTATCAAAATCACTCACAAGGCTTTGGTCGGCCCGAGGCTATGGTAGAAGACACTTGCCCAAGGTGCCATGCAGTGGGATATGAACCCAGAACCATGTGGTTGGTAAGCAAGCTACTTACCACACAGCCAATCCTGCACCTATACATGTTGAGATATATTTATATATTGATATATGTATCATCATTATCATTTAACATCCATTTTTCTATGCTTACATGGGTTAGACAGAATTTGTTGGGACAGATTTTCTATGGCTGAATGCTCTCCCTTTCACAAATTCTCACTTGTTTGCAAGTAAAATCATATGTTCCCATAGCTAGACTTTTTTTTTTTTTTTAACGGAAGACTGGAATCAAACCACCCTGCTATTAAGACAATGATGCTTATTTACAATCATCACATGATGTCTAGCAAGGATACACAGAAATACATACACACACACCACACACACATATGTGTGTGTGTGTATATATATATATCTGTCTTCTTTCAGTTTTCACCTAATAAATCCATTCATAAGATTTTGGTCAGCACTGGGCTATAGTAGAAGATACTTGCCCAAGGTACCATGAAGTTGGATTGGATCTAAAATTTCATGGTTGGGAAGCAAGTTTCCTAACTACACAGCCATGAATATAAACAGCCTCATCTGTCCCTATCTGTGTGTGTATATAATAATTTATAAAGTCATAAACCATCAACAATCTCTCTCTTTCTTTCTCTCTCTTTATCTATCTATCTATCTATCTATCTATATATGTGTGTTGTGTTTCTCTCTCTCTCTCTCTCTCTCTCTCTCTCTCTCTCTCTCTCTCTATATATATATATATATATATATATATATCTAATATATATATTTATAGGTTTGAATCACAAGGGTTTGCTTCATGTATAAAAGTAGATATAGTCTGCATATGAATAACTGTGTCATACGTAAGAAATAAAGCACATCTAAATTAATTTTTCTCAAAATTTGTTGACTTATATAACACACTTGACAGATGGAAACACATGCATATACGGGTACAGGACATCATAGAATGAAAACAACATGAAATACGAAAACAACATGAAATATGAAAACATGGAATACAAACTTTTTTTGCAAACAGCGAAAGGGACAAATGGAAAACAAGACAAGCATCATAAAGAACGACCTTTCATCAGTTGTTGGCTGTTTTATCTAATCGAAATGTGGAGTAGATAAAACAGCCGACAACTGATGAAGGGTCGTTCTTTATGTTGCTTGTCTTGTTTTCCATTTGTTTCTTTTGTTGTTCGCAAAAAAAAAGTTTGTATTCCATGTTTATGTATTTCATGTTGTTTGCATTCTATGACCCATATATGTATGTGTATATACATATATATATAAGTATGTACATATATGTATGTATGCATGCATATATATATATATTTTTTATATTATTATATGATTGAATGCCACGCATCCATTTCCAAGTAAGTTTTATATATATATGTACATATATATAATATTTTATATACATGTATATATATATTATATATGTGTATATATATATATATATATATATATATATGTATGTATTTATATATACATATAATTATATATAGTTATATATAGGTATATAAGTATATATACATATATAGTTATATTATATATATGTATATATATTATATATGCATATACTATATACATATGGTTTCATTGATCCCAGTGTTCAACTGGTATTTTTTTATCAACTCTGAAATGATGCACAGCAACATTCATTCATGGCCCTATTTAAAATACAGGTTGTGAAGTTGGAAGAAATAGCTCAAAGCATTTTGTTCAGCATGCTAATGATTCTGCCGTATACATATATATGTGCATATCATATATTGCTGCATACATATATATATGTCCAAACATTCACATGTATACATACATGCATACATGTATACTTTTAACTCTAATTAGTTTCTGCTTGAAAGCTGTGGTCATGATGGAGCACTACCATTGATATTGTAAATATCTGTATATGAATCCTCATTATTTTATGTTTGCATTCTATGCTGGAATAAGTTTGGTGAGTTTTCATGATCAAAGTCACCCTATTGGGAGCTATTCCATCTAAGGATTAATTGCTCTCACCTGGTATTTGGCTTATTCTCGGTGGCTGGAAGGTATTTTTTATGCCAGCCACTTTACAGTGTGTATTATAAGCATTCTCTTTTAGACCAACATTACAATGGTTGAATAGTTCTCACTACTATAGTTGAATAGTTTAAATGAAGTACAGTTCATTTTTATACCCAGAAGGGGTGTCACAGATGCCATCTTTGAAGTGAGACAATTAGAGTACAATTTCTTAGCTAAGAGTAAATGACTATACTTCATATACATTGACTTGAAGAAAGCTTTTGATTGGGTACCATGCTCAGTAATCTACTGGCAACTAAAACTGGTTGTCCACCAGGACTCCTCTTTGCTGATGATCTGGTTCTTACTGCTGAATCTAGAGCAGAATTAAAGATTAATTCTAGGCTTGGAAGCTAAACCTAGAATCAAGAGTCTTCAAGGTAAACTTAACAAAGTCTATTGCCTGAACCACACCCTTTCTCTCTGTTTCCTTTTCACTCCAGTCCCTCCTCCATCTTTTATCCCCTTTACAACTGTACATTCACATCACTCTACCCACTTGCCCTTCACTAGGCCTATATAGTAGTCAGTATTAGACCACCATCATTCTAATACACTCATTTCTGCATGCTATGTTTCCATCTGGCACTTTGTCTCCTCTGAAGTGCTTCTCTTGCCACCCATTGCTTTTATCTTATCACTCACCTCTAGTTTTGTCCATCTCTGTTATTGCAAATACCTCCCATGCACACCGACTTACCCTAATACCCCTATCTTTTTCCATCAGACACCGAGCCTTCCTCACCAATGGGAACCTCTGCTATGGCCAATCACTTTCCTCCTGATACCATCCCTATGTATCCTGCTTTCTTATAGTCTTGCTCCTTCTACCAACCTTGTTCTCTTCATCCTGATGTCATTCCTCTTGCTCGCCAATTCCATCCATTCAGAGCAACATATAGTCCAACTCCAGGATAGTGTTTAAAG
>NC_043001.1:119638105-119703105 GCF_006345805.1 Octopus sinensis | reverse complement strand
AAAATGGAGACTATAGTTTGTGAAAAATTGGAAGTGTGAATAAGAATAGAAAAAGCAAACACTAAAAATGAAAAAAAAAAAGAGTTACATCCCCTTTGACCATAAAAGCTAAAATAAAGCCAGTTGTTGTGAAAGAGTTAAATGGAGAGAGGGCCAAATGTTTTTAGTCAGCTGCTAAAATCTAGAGAGTGGACTGTCCTCTAGTTTGTCAAAAGAAATTTGTGCATATGTTTGCATTTGCTGAAAATTTCAGATCTGAAATTATATAGTGCAGTGGAATTCTTAGGTCTACAAATAATGAGTCATCTTTTATCTATGCATAAGTTACATTTCTTAGAACCTTTTGCATATGGCAAGGATTTCTCTAGGATTCTCCTCTTCATTATATGTGGTGTGCATTTGGTCTTCAAACCCCATACATGGCTAGTTGACTTACTGGCTATAGATTTGCAGATAGACTATCTTCTAACCCTAACCCTAACCCAAAAGTGTGGTGTACATCCTTTCCAGATTGATCAGCTATCTTGTAGACTTTGGGCCCATCTACGCTTATTTGTTCTACAACTAGTTTAATTATGGCCTTTACAGTCACAGAGGATATAAACTCTAAATTCCTTTCTTTTCTTTTTCTTTTTCTGTTTCTATTCACCCTTCCCCTTTTCATTTTTTTCTCATGATTTCCATATACCAGTGTCCTGATTTTCAAAAGGCATATAACGTGTATTCAGAACCTGAAAATTGCTTAGAGACACAAGACGTGTTATAAAAACCGGCTTAGACACATGTCTCCAATGCAAGTAACTATTAGTAGCATGATGGGTCTTTCTACTGTGTACATTGAATTATATATATATATATATATATATATATATATATATATATATATATATATATACACATATTTATATATATATATACTATATATATATATATATATTATATATATACGCATATATACATGTACATACAAGCATATGAACAAATATACATCCCAACATACGTACATACATTCACACACACACACACACATATATATATATATATATATATACGAAGATATGCACACACAGAGACACACATAAAGTTACACATACCATGAAAAGCACATTGATATATGTATGCGTGTGTGTTTGTGTGTGTGTCTGTTTGCGTGTACATGTGTGAGTAAACATGTAGCTATCTGTAAATGATGTGATGTATAAAAATGTACATACATGAGTACATTTATTCTGCCCTCTATATATTGATATATGCATATGATATTGAACAATTATTTCATAAACTCACACTCTCTCTTATATTTTTCATTATACCTATGTATATATGAATATATGAATATATCTGTGTGTGGGAGTGTGTGTATATCTGTGTGTGTGAGTGTGTATATATCTGTATGTGTGAGTGTGTGTGTATATTTATATATATATATATCTTAGAAGTTTTATTTCTTCTAAAATATATATATATATACATATATATATATATAGTATGTGAGTGTGTGTATGTATGCCTGTATGTATGAATATATACATATATAATTACATTTATTTATATATGTGTATGTGTTTGTGTGTACCTAGATACATATGTATGTATATAATATATATATATGTATATATATATATATATATATATATATATATATATGTATATATATTCACATACATATATTAAACATATATATATGTACACATTCATTTACATTCATATTTACAAACACACACACACATACACACACACGCATAAATATACAAACACCCACACACACATATATACATAAATACATATCTTTATATATATGAAATTACACATTATATATATTATATATACGTATATATGCATATTATAAGCATAATATATATATATGTATTCTTGAATATATGTATATATGTATATATATATAGATATATATGCATATATATATATATACATATATATATATATATATATATATATATATATTTAATATATATATATATACACATACATATATACATATATCATACATATATGTATACATATGTACATATAACCATACATATATACCTATATTTATTCATATATATAAATGTTTGTATATATGGACACATATAAATCCATTATTTTCTTTTAAATAAAACCAAATCTACTTCATTTTATGCAAGTTACCCATTTTTTTAATGGCAATTTATCTTTAATTTTTGTTTCTTCTTAATTTTTCAATTTTTTTTGTTGTTTATATAATCATAGACATTATCCGGTGTTTTGTTACATATTAATTTCCCTAAAATTTGATTGCTATACAAATCTTATTACTTTTTTCATTTTTAAAGATCTTACAGAAAGTTGTTCATTCAACTTGTGAGGTTAAATTATTTAATATCAATGTTATTTTAGAATTTTTTTATTTTCGAGATATTTCCAATCTATTAGATCATTCATATCTGGTTATAAGTTAATATAAGTGCTTGAAGCAATTCTTATATATCATATTGTCCGTATTTGAAAATTATTAAATGTAAATATATTCTGCCCTTCATTACTTGACTGCTGCGATACTGACAGTTTTTATTAGTTTTTTTTTGTGGTTGTTGCTTTGATTTTGTATTGTTTTTTAAATAAGTTTTAGTCAGTCTTTGCAGTGCTTTCTTCTTTTTTTTCCTTTTTTTTGCCATTTGTTATTTTAGGAAATTCCTTTATGTTTTGTTATATTTGATGTATAAGTTTTTCATATTGATATTATTGGAGCGTTAAAAGGCCTCATGGGTAAAGGATTGAAAAATCATCCACTTTAAAAAGAAGACATATCTTCTTTTGATAATTTTTCTTGTTTTTGTTTGCTTTTGTCAACAAATTTTGTTTCTTTTTTTAATGTTGTTTTCAAAAAAGAATTTTTTTTTTTGAATATAAAAGATTTATCTTTAATTACTCAAGGGACCTCTCCACTTTATAAATTGGGAGCCATGTCTTGGTTGGCACAGCCCACATAGAATGCACACTTGTATGGTGATGTGGTCAGTACAGCCATCTGAAATATAAAAAGAGCCAAGATATATATATATATACAAACATATACAAATATATACATATATTGCATATATTAATCTACATAATAGACACACACAAACATACAAACCTTAATTAATTCTCCATACATAAAAAAGAAATGATGAATAGCCTTAATCAACTTTTAATCCATACTGGGATCTCATCAGAGATGTCTACATCATATTAGTAATCCTACAAAAATAAGCAGTCAATCTGTTTACATACAAAGCAAATCTCATAGCTTCTGAGAACTGGAGCTACTAATATGAACCCATTAGTGTTTATCTATGTATGTATGTATGTATGTATGTATGTATGTATGTATGTATGTATGTATGTATGTATGTATGTATGTATGTATGTATGTATGTATGTATGTATGTACGTATGTATGTATGTATGTATCTATCTATCTATCTATCTACCTGTCTGTCTGTCTGTCTGTCTAACTATATATATATATAAGTTGTTATGTCTTGGTATTATTTTTATTGTATTTGTGTAACATTCTCCTTTTTTTTCTGTCCTTGTTTTTGTATACATTTGCTGCTTTCTTCCAAGGAATCTAATGCTCTTAGCTTAGTTTTTCCTTGGGACTGGCCAGATCGGAGCAATCTCGAGTATAATCAAAATTGTGAAGATAATCTGGTACTCAAAAACATCGAATGACTTGTCCTTCATTTCTTTGTATCGTCTATCTGGATATTTTATCTCATTCTTGTATCACCTATCTGTCCAGATGCTTTGCGTTCTTGTCCCATTTTGCATTTTTTATATATATATATATATTTATGTATACACACACACACATGCACACATACATACATACGTATACAAACACACACACATACGCACACACACACATGATATATTAGAGTTGGGAAGAGTAATAACTGAAAAAGTCTATATGCACACTCATTTTTCTGTTCATTGTTCTTTCTTTTCCAAAACTGTCGGCAAAATATTCTTTGGCACACCAATCTATATCTCAAAAGTATATATATATATATATATATATATATATATAATATATATATATATATATATATATATAATATATATATGTGTATGTATATATATACGTATAATGTAGATTTTTGTATATATGTATATATATATATATATATATATATATATATATATATATATATGTATAATGTTTATCTTTGTATATATATATATATATATATATATATATATATACGTATAATGTTTATCTTTGTATATATGTATATATACATATGGTATATGCAACAAAGCCACTATATACTTCGTAAATAATTCTAACCCTTATAAAAACTAGAATTTCAACTGAAGCCAACTGCAAAACAATGAGAATGCAAGATACAAAAGGTTCACAACAAAATCATATACATATGAACTAACAAACAAATTTATACTTCCCTGGTTAAGGTCAAGCAACTGACAAGCAAGTCTGTGGTATTGAGCAGAATATTTGCTGTAGCCCATTTTTTGTACCAAGACAAAATAATGTACATGATCAGGAGCCATGAGAGCCACTGCCTGGTACTGCATCTGGGCATTTATCAGTATTATTATTATTATTATTATTATTATGATTATTATTATTAAGGCAGCAAGCTGACAGAATTGTTAGCATGCTGAATGAAATGCTTAGTGGTATTTTGCCTGTCAATATGTTCTAAGTTCAAATTCCACTGATGTACCAGAGAAACACTGGGAGTCAGTGTAATCGACTTGTCCTCTCCCCCAAAGTGGCTGACCTTGTGGCAAAATTTGAAATCATTATTATTAATATTATTATTATTATATTATTATTATTATTATTATTATTATTATTATCATTATCATTATTATTGTTGACCTTCGAACGTTAGGTCTCACCATGGAAATGACTAGAGACCGAGACCTATGGAAGTATGCTGTGCGTGAGAAGACCCGGCAAGACTAGTGAAGCCATAACCCATGGCCCCTACCTGGGACGTAGTCAGTCCACCTGTGCATACCTTCCTGCTTGTGACACTTGTGAAGACCTGTTGAGGCAAGTGAAAGTCAAATCGAATCAAATCAAACCAAATCAAAATAGATGAACATCAATGGAATTTGTATCCTTGTGGTACCAGTGCCGGTGGCACATAAGAAAACCATCCGAACGGGACCGTAGCCAGTACCGCATCAACTGGCCTCCGTGCTGTGGGCATGTAACAAACACCATCCGATCGTAGCCGTTTGCCAGCCTCGTCTGGCACCTGTGTCGGTGGCACATAAGAAAACACCGAAAACACCATATCCGAGCGTGGCCGTCTGCCAGCCTCATCTGGCACCTGTGTCGGTGGCACATAAAAAGCACCATCCGAGCGTGGCCGTCTGCCAGCCTCGTCTGGCACCTGTGTCGGTGGCACATAAAATCACCCACTACACTCTCGGAGTGGTTGGTGTTAGGAAGGGCATCCAGCTGTAGAAACACTGCCAGATCTGACTGGCCTGGTGCAGCCTTCGGGCTTGCCAGACCCCAGTTGAACCGTCCAACCCATGCTAGCATGGAAAGCGGACGTTAAACGATGATGATAATGATGATGATTATATTATTATTATTATTATTTTTCTTCTTTCTTCAAATTTTCTACCATTTCTCGCCAGGTGTTTTCCATGCACCTAGGGCAGAGAAGCTCATTGTATGCATTCCCAGATTATACATGCAAATTCACATGTAAAATATGTATTAAAAAGAATCAAGAAGTAAATAAATTCATGAATGGATGTTTTCACAGCAATAATGCTCTTCTCAGTACATGAGTCGTTCCAGTTAATACGATTTTTTGCACATCCTGAAGGGATGGTAAGCCTGATATCATTTTCAAATAGGTTTCATACCTTTTTTCATCATTCCTAGAGATCCTACAATCACTGGTACTGTAGTCACCTTGAGATGCCACCTTTTTTCAATTTCTGTTAGCAAGTCTTTATGTTTACTGATCTTGTCAAATTCTTTCACTGCTATATTGTGATTGCAAGGAATACTCATGTCAATTAATAAATACACCTTTTTTGTCTGATCTTTTATAATAATATCTAGTTTATTAGCTTTTATAGTTTTGTCGGTATGTACAGGGAAGTCCCAGAGAATCGACACATTTCCTCCCTCAGTCACAGCTTCTGGATGGTGTTTATACCATTTGTCAACGGTTTTGATTTTGATAATGCCAACATATTGTCCAGTGTAAATACTGACCGACTCTGTCATGTCTTGCTTTATATTCTACAGGTGCTAAGACACTACACCCTGAGATTAGGTCATCTATAGTTTCAATCTCATCATTACAGAATCAGCATTTTGGGTCAACTCCATTTTTTATCAAGTTGGCTTGGTAGTTCCGGGTTAAAAAGCTTTGGTCTTGAGCAGCTAATATCAAACCTTCACTCTCTGCTTTTATCCCTGAGCTATGTAACCATTGATGCATGTGTTTCTGGTCGACATCAGCTTGTTTGCTACGGGCCACATACTAGCCATGGAGAGGTTTCTGTTCCCATCTGCTAGCTAATTTTTCATGTGCTTTTGTCTTTGCAATTAATTTTATTTTCTTTGCAGCAGCAGTTGGTGCATTTCCTTCAACCTGATCAATCTGGTAGGTATCTAAGAGATCAGTAGCGAATTTTTTGCTCTCTTTCAGAATAGAGTGAAGTTTTTTTCGGTCTTTCATATTTTTCAACAAGTTTTACCATCCAATCATTGGTTGTTTCAAGGTATTTGGCCAGTCCGATTGTGGTGGTTTTGTATGTAAGTTCAAGCTGGATCAAGCCTTGACCTCCCTGAGCTCTGGGAAGGTAAAGACGATCTACATCTGCCTTTGGATGGTGCATCTTATTACAAGTCAGTAGCTTGCAGTTTTTTTCTATCAATTTTCATTATTTCACTGGTATTCCAGTTAAGCACATTGAAGCAATAAAGAACAACTGGGACTGCTAAGGAATTTATGGCTAACACCTTATTATATGCATTCAGCTCAGACTTCAGGACTGCTCAAACTCTTCTATAACATTCTTTACTTACCTTCTCTTTCATGCTTGCATGCTGGAAACCAGAGCCTTCGTTTATTCCTAGGTATTTATAGGTTTGTTCCTGCTCAAGTTCCTATATTACTGTTTCGACATGTAATTAAATTGAACTTGACTTTAGCAATTTCCTTTTCTTAAAAGAGGCTTCGGCACACTTTTCAAGGCCAAACTCCATCCCGATATCATCACTGAATCCTTTCACAGTATGTAGTAGTCCTTCAAGCTTTTCATCATCTTTGCCATATAGTTTTAAATCATCCATATAAAATAGATGGCTTATTTTCTTGTCAATTTTGTAGCCATAACCACTTCTATTCAGTTCACTTGAGAGTGGTATTAGTGCTATGCAGAATATTAGTGCTGAAAGTGAGTCACCTTGGAAAATGCCACAGTTTATGCTAATGTTGTTTGAGTGCAATACTCCATTAGAATGATATGAGTGGAGCTTCGTGTTCTATAGTGACATATTATACTTTAAAAAATCTGATATCACAGGAGAAATTTTGAAAATGTCCAGCAGTTTCAGAATTCACGAATGTGGTATGCTGTCAAAGGCTTTTTTATAATCAATCCATGAAGAGCTGAGATTTCTGCGCTTGTTATGGCAGTCCTCAAGGATCATGCGATTAATTAGGAGCTGATCTTTACATCCGTATGAGCCTCGTCTGCATCCTTTTTGTTCTGTGGGAAAGAGGTTATTCTCTTCCATAAACGTATATGTTTTCTCTACTAGAATAGATGTCAAGATCTTGTAGGTAGTAGATAAACATGTTATAGGCCAGTAGTCTTTTGGGTCTTTCGTTTTGTTATTTTTGGGGAGGAGGTAAGTAATACCATTTGCCATCCAAGGGGTGTTTTTTCCGGGTCTTTCATAATACTATTAAATAGTATTACTAACATTTTGTGTGCAGACGAGAGTGATGAGAGCCAGAAATTTGGTACTCTATCAATACCAGGGGATTTCCACTTATGAGCCTTTGTTAGTGCTCTCCTTAGGTCGGCGATTGAGATGTCTTCCCATACCAGTTCTTGTAGATTTTTGTAGTCATCTTGGGTGCGTTTGATCCACTCTGTATTTTCATTGTATGGTTTCTCATCACTCCAGATCCCTTTCCAAAAGTTTTCAACTTCTTCCATTAGGGGTGGATTTTCAATGGTTATTTTTTCTTTCCTTATTTCCCTGTAAAATGATTTGGCATTGGATTTGAACATATTTTGTTTGTAGAATTTGATTCTTTTCTCAAATCTGCGTATTCTCTGAGCTTTTGCTTGAACTTTTTGTTTAAGTGTTTCTTTCGCTGACATTAGTTCTTCTCTTGTTGAGAGTCCATATTTTCTCACAATCTTCCTGCCTTTTCTTGATCTTACACCATTTCCAGAGATTAGCTCAGTTCATATTGATATCTCCCTTCGCAATGATTCAATTTCAGTTTCAATTCTACTCCTCCAGTTTGACTTTCTTTTTGAATTTGGTATTGTTGGCATTTTGGGTGTTAAACAGCATCTTTCGATTACCTTAGCAACGGAGTAAATAATTTCATTTAACTTATTAAGATCAGGTTTTAGTTGTATGATTTTTTGTGTAACGCAGTTGCCAATGTTGTTGTAGTTGTTGTTGTTGCTGTTATTATTATTATTATTATTATTATTATTATTATTATTATTATTATTATTATTATTCATCTTCTATCACTCTGACAACATTGTTTCTCATTCCCTTCAGGTTGATGGAATAAGTACTAGTCAAACACTGGAGTCATTAACTAGCCCCTCCCATCAAAATTCCAGGCCTTGTGCCTATAGTAAAAGGAATTATCATTATTATTAGCCTTTTTGATACCAATCTGCCTGAAACTGCTTCTGGCTCTGTAGTACAAATGTCTTGTTTTCAAAAGTTCTGAATTAAAATCTTCCACCAAACCTTAGTCACAATTTATGTTCCTAACACTAGCTTAATGATAACTAAGTTATTTTACAAAATTCTTTGTTATATTTAAAATTAATTGAAAGAAACAGAACCAAGAAACACAGTACCAGAAACAGCAAGCCAAGTGAGACCATAACCTCGTGGCCTATGCCAGGTGTGTAACCAGCCCACTTATGCATACCTTTCCTTCATTGGACACAAAACTCTGCTTGCGAAGACCTGTTGAGGCAAGTGAAATCAAAATCGAAATCAAATTTGATGACTGGCCTCAATGCTAGTGGAGCGCTAAGAGCACCATCCGAGCATGATCGTTGCCAGAGCAGCTAACTGGCTTCTGTGCTGGTGACATGTAAAAAGCACCATTTGAGCGTGATCATTACCAGCGTCACCTTACTGGCACTTGTGCTGGTGGCACGAGAAAAAACATTTGAGCAAGGTCGTTGCCAGTGCTGCTGGACTGGCTCCTGTGCAGGTGGCACGTAAAAAACACCATTTAAGCATGGCCATTGCCAGTACCACCTAACTGGCCGTCGTGCTGGTGGTACATAAAAAGCGCCCACTACACTCTCGGAGTGGTTGGCATTAGGAAGGGCATCCAGCTGTAGAAACTCTGCCAGATCAAGGTTGGAGCCTGGTGCAGCCATCTGGTTTGCCAGTCCTCAGTGAAATCATCCAACTCATGCTAGAATGGAAAGCGGACGTTAAACGATGATGATAATGATGATGATGACAGAGCATCTCAACAGAAATATAGTAACAAAACGGTTAAGGCAGTGAGCTGGCAGAATTGCCAGCATGCCAGGCAAAGTGCTGTGCAAGCATTTCATGTTGCCTTTATGTTCTCAGTTCAAATTCTGTTGAGATTGACTTTGTCTTTTATCTTTTTGGGGTCATTAAAATAAGTACCAGTTGAACACTGGGGTTGATGTAATCCACTCCCCACCAAAACTTGCTGGCCTTGTGCCAACATTCTTATTATTATTGACATTATTTTCATTAATATTTTTATTGCTATTTTTTATCATTATTGTATTTTGGGCACGATTTTGTCCTGTCTGAATTTGATCTCAGAATTATAAATTATATTAAGTGATCTTCACTTTACTGTCTGTGGAAAGCCTAGCATAGTTTTGCCCCTCTTCTGTTATATGAACATGTGCCAAATTGAATTACAAGTCATTAGGAGAACATTATCAACAATTTTAGAAGTTTTCTGGCAGTGAAAAAATAAGTATTGTTAAAATCAGAATTATTGCTAGCCCAAAACAGAGGTAACACTAAGAGTTGGGATTTGCTTATAAGTCAGAACAATTCTGGTTCCTTAATTTAAAATATTAATAGGATATCTAGAGCCAAAATTTGAAGTCTTGTTTGTGGAGTCATTAAAATTCCAGGTGTGCTTGTTATGTAGAAAATGTGATGTATAAATTCTATATGGTGCATCCGCTGTAAAATTATGGATGCACTAGAGGTATAGTGAAATCACAGGCAAACTAAAAGAGAATGTAGAATTTGTATGCAGCAGGTGCATAAAGGTAGTAAACACTAAGAATATACAGGGAACAGATTCTTTCAAATACTCAGAAGGTTCCTTAAAAGAAGTTTATAGTTTCTGTACCTTAGGTGACCTAAATAGCAGTGGAGGTGGATGAACTGAAATCATAGTTGCCAGAGTAAGACGTTCAGGGATTTATAACTTCTACTGACTATAAAGAGCTTCTCTCTCAATGTTGTGGAAGCACTGAAAGAGTAATGCTTCATAGTACTGATTACATAATGAATCTTATAGTATTGAGACATGGACCCTGAATGAAGAGGACTTGTGAAGAGGATTTATGAAGAGTATGATGTTAGTGTTCAGGAATGGAGTAGAGATGACAAGAGGAAAATTGGGTGTAAGAGGAATCAGATGGGGTATTCAAGACTATGCTGGTATGGGCATGTGATATCTATATATATAAAACTCAACTTGTGTGTCTGTGTGTGTATCTGTGTGTTTAACTTCCTGGCACATCTCCTCCTAGCCAACAAATCGTAGAACCACCAAAAATGGGTCACTTAAAGTTTAGGCGAATGAAAATTGAACTGTGCTATTTCTGTTCCGAAATTCATCTCGCAAGTGCAAAAATCGATAATGTGTTTGTTTAGGCCTTATCCCATGCATTGAATAGTGAACTTTACTCAGTCAGCTGTTTGACGTGAACTGTGTTTACCATGCGTGCAAGCATGCATAAATTGCATGAAAAATAAAAAAAATCAAGATATAAAAATGAATCGCAGTAAACATTGTAGAAATTCGGCAAAGAAATGAATTTTCGGGATGTAGCCAGGAGGGTTTTTTCGTATTAATCATTTGGATTTTGTGAACATATACCAATTGCTTTCATAACATTTTTAACACTTTGAATTAAATGTGACCATTTTGCGTTGAGTCTGCAGTTTGAATCACTTTAGCCAAATTTTAGCAGGCTGGATTTTTGATCATCACGATACATCACCAGCAACTCCCTGAAACTCTCCCTTGAAATCCCTGTTGAGCCGGGCAATACTGCTAGTATATATATTTATGGAAGATGATGGTTGTACACAGAAGTGCAGAGTGCTCAAAGTTGATGGAACCTATATGAGAGGAGGGATCATAAAAACGTGATGAAATGGTGCAGATTGATTTCCTGTGTCCTACACAGGAAATACTAAAGACCAAGATAATTGGTTGCATGCAGTGCAAGAGAATATTTACTCTGATCTACCTGCAGAGATTTGGATGAACAAGTGGTGATTCCTATATCAAGCCAGAAACTGACTGACCAGAGCATTCAAACTATGTCACATTAAGTGTTTATTTTATGAAGGAATGAAATTAAAAAGAAATTTTGCTGGAAATGTGCTACTATTGCAATAAATAACTGTATTTAACGATAACAGCTGAACCTGGCAATCAGCTGCCATGCATTTCTTCACGTTAAATATACAGAACACTAATTATAGAAAATTTCAATGTGTTCGGCCAACTGTAGAGATGACATTGATGCCCAATGACTATGTCTTTCAGGGTACCCACCCTGGACTCAGCCCAATTGGGAGAATGAGTTACAGATTATATATCTATCTTTCAAACTCCTCATGTGTACACATGCAAATGTACATTTGTTCCAGAATACTTACACACATGGATGAATATCCACTCAGACAAAAGTACGCAATTATAACTGTATTTCTTATTCCAAATTTTATATTAGGTTTTATATTAACGTTTTTGCTAATTTTTATTTGAATGGTTACTTATAACTGTACTATAAAATAAGGGAGATAACAAGCATCAACAATGATGAATGATTACTTCCTCTGGACTTCTTTCAAAATTTGTATTGGTTATGTCAATGTTTCATCTCACTTGTGATTATGCCTCACATACTTGTCAGCTATAATGGTGAAAAGGCGGCGAGCTGGCAGAAACGTTAGTGCGCCGGGCGAAATGCTTAGAGGTATTTCATCTGTCGTTACGTTCTGAGTTCAAATTCCGCCGAGGTCGACTTTGTTTTTCATTCTTTCGGGGTCGATAAATAAAGTACCAGTTTCGCACTGGGGTCGATGTAATCGACTTAGTCCCTCGTTTGTCCCCTCTATGTTTAGCCCCTTGTGGGCAGTAAAGAAATATATATAATGGTAGAATATTGTTATGAAACTATTGGTACTAGATTCCGCCAAAGAATTTATCTTCTACTTATCCAGTGCAGTAGCAATGTTTTGTTGTGATAATATGAATAAGACTGTAGCCTTTCAGTGAATATTGTGTCTATACAGAGAAAATAAATTATTTTTATACACTTTCTGTGTGGACAGAAAAACAGGGGTCCATCATGCTAGTTTTGGTTCTTATACTGGGATCTCATCCAAGACTGAGTAATCTCTTTTAATGTATATGGAGATTTTGCTTAATAAGCCAATATGATAAGTGCTTCAGGAAATCAGATAAACCAATTAGTGTAAAATAATGTATTGTTGCCAACAATTATTAAAGGATTAACAGTATTTTGTTAGTATGCTCTGATGTACTATACTGTATCACTGTATTATGATGGGTACATAGTCTCAGATGAGATTCCAATGTAAGGATTAAAATCAGTTCAGCTAATCGTTCCTTTTCTGTCCACAAAAATATTGTATAAAAAAACAAGTGGTTTATATTTGCGATGTTTACACATTTGTTGATTTTTCTTTTTAAAGTCATTCAAATAATGTCTTTTTTTTTTAACATTGTATTTTTATGTGAAATCTTCATTTATTTTTTCAGAAATTCAATCACTAATTGACTGCATTTATAATGGTGAGAATGACAAAAAAGTGTCTGTGCAACTTGGGTAGAATAAATACTACAAAAAAGCACTGGTTTATCAGTTTTTATTGTTTATCTAATAATCAATGAAAGACACACATATATACATATGCATAGACAACACATACATATATATGTATATATGTATATATATACTTTTCATTTACCAGTTTCTACTTACATGGCAATAGTCAAGCTAGGGGCTATTATAAAACATACTTGCTGAAGTAACTGTGTAGAGGGATTGAAATCAAACCACATAATTATAAAGTAAACTTCTTCACCCCACAGTCATGCTTCCCCTCATTTTTTTAATATAACCCAGTGTTTAGTTTAAGCTGATGTTTCATGTGAACATCATTAAATTTCAAGGTTTGTCATATCAAGACTGATGTTGTGTCATCTTTAATACATCTTGATATATTTTAAATATTTGGCAGTTTAATCTTTATTCTGGTGATTGTCTCTGGAGAGTGTGAATTCGGTATTTAGTTGAGCAATTATCTCAGGTATGATACTGTTGAAGTGTTGAAGTTAATATTTGTAGATTTTATCAAGGATTTAACGAAAGTTTGTTTGTATATTTGAGCTAACTTTTTGTAGATGCATTGTATTGCTACTCAAGGTAATGAATTAGTATTCAAATATACACATGAAAGAAAAAAAAATCATCCCTTTGCAGGTACATTGATGCACATGCTTTCGCACGCACTGGCTTAAAAAATATGTCTAAGTTGGTATATATGACTTAATGAAGCAATGTCTTAACTACACTAATCTTATAACCCCTAACTCACAAATTTATCCACTCTTCTGTCATTACTTTTGCACAAGGTATGTATAAAGTGCTTACCTGTTTTTGATGGAAACCTCCTTCTGAAGTCTCTTATAATAAAATGATATCAAGTCAGTGTTATTGCTCCCCATCAGCAAACTGTAAACATTGTTCACCTTCACTATAGTCCAGCCCAGAATATTCCATATTTATATCTGGATCTGTGTTATTTTCAGAACATGTACTGTTTTTTAGACTGGCATTAACGGAATATTCTTTTTCTGGTGGTGTCTCCTGCTATTAAAGAAGAAAGCAAAAAGATGGAACAAAATAAGTACTATTCAAGTTTATTTTGAAGTAAATACATATATGTATACATACATTCATGTGTGTGTTTGGGAAAGTTTATATAAGTATATATGTTCCAGTCTCTAGGTCATAGTTTTGCATCTGGCTTAACTGAAACTGTGCAGAGATCAATTGTAGTTATCAGAAACTCCATTTTTAGTGATGAATTTAAACAACCCATAGACTTTTTGAAATATTTGAGTAGGGCATATAATTCTGTACAACTCTGTACTTAGCTAACAGAAATAGGCATAATATATATATATACACACACACACATACACACACACATATATACACACACACACACACACATATATATATATACGTATATATGTATATGTACGCGTGTGTGTCTGTGTATGTGAGTGAGTGTGTACATATGTGTGTGTGTATATATATATATATATATATATATATATATATACATATAAGAGAGAGAGTACATACGCCGCTATATATATATATATGTATAAAAATAGAAACTGGGACAAGAACGCAAAACATTTTGAAGACGATACAAAAAACAAGGATGGGACATTCGAAGCCTTCAATCTTCAGTCAAGGACCAGATCATCCTCGCAATTTTGGCTGATTAATCTTGAGTCCCCCTTTTCTCTCTCTTTTCCCCCTCCTTGATTCCTCTGTCCCTCTTTTCCTCTCTCTTCTCTTCACATGTGACTGACTGACCAACTGCTGGCCTTTTTGGGTCTGGTAGCCGTCGTGGTAACACCAACATTTTTTTCTCTGCCCCAAGGCACATTCCTGACACGTCAGCTGAGTTTAATTCATCCTAGTCGAAAAACGCCTGTTTGTGATGTCCTGTTATCGTTATTATTATTATTATTGTTGTTGTTTTTACATATTATTTTTGTATTCATATTTGTGTAACATCGTCCATTTTTCTGTCCTTGTTTTGTATACATTCAAAGCTTTCTTCCAAGGAATCTAATACGCTTAGCTTAGTTTTTTCTTGGGGCTGGCCAGATTGGAGCAATCTCAAGATTAATCAGCCGAAATTGCGAGGATGATCCGTTTCTTGACTGAAGATTGAAGGCTTTGAAAGTCCCGTCCGTGTTTTTTGAATTGTCTTCAAAATGTTTTGCATTCTTGTCCCAGTTTGTATTTTATATATCATCATCATCATCATCATCATCATATATATATATATATATATATATAAAATATTATTAGAGACAAAACCACTATTTTGCAAAACAAACAAGGAAAGACTTAATCAATACATAATATATATACACAGCGATGTCCATAAGCAAGCTAAGATTTATCCCTTCTTTTTCATACATACATACATTTGTCTACCGTTTAAATGTTTTGAACTTATAACCACCAATCTGCTTTGCTTTCCTTTTCTTTCTACATGCCACCCTAAAAACATCGCCATTCCCGCCCGTTTCTCTAAAGTTCAACCTTCGAAGTTCAACCTTCGCATATTCCCGGTGCACCCGCCCTTGCCCACTCCCACCACTAATACCGGATATCTCTATATTTTTGTTCCATCTATACCGGATGTCGCTTCTCCCACCACCATTATAGGTGTCTACTCTTCGAACCCCCCTCTTCAACACGCTATTTCACCATGCATTACCCCTCTCTTGATATCCTACGTTCTACTTGGCTAGAACCTGTCATCATTTCTCTGAACCACCCCTCCCCACTGGTGCTCCCCTATATATTTCTGCACCCCCCCCACATAAAAAGCACCATCCGAACGTGGCCGATGCCAGACCCCTCTGGCACCTCTGCAGGTGGCACGTAAAAAACACCCACTACACTCGCGGAGTGGTTGGCGTTAGGAAGGGCATCCAGCTGTAGAAACACTGCCAGACTAGACTGGAGCCTGGGGCAGTCCCGAGCTCCCCAGACCCTGGTCGAAACCGTCCAACCCATGCTAGCACGGAAAACGGACGTTAAACGATGATGATGATGATGATGATGATATATATATATATATATATATATGAATATATATATATATATATATATATATATATATATACATATACATACATATACAAACTCACACACATATATATGTATAATATTAAATCATATTACATTATACTTGTGTATGCATTGAATGCTTTACTTTCAAATATTTTATATTAAAAACATGACTAAATTCAAGTTTAATCTTTTGTATTAAGGATGCTTTGTATTTCCTTATTAGTTCTTGTTTTTGGGTTTGGAACAATTATATTTCTAAATCCATTCAGGTTAACATTTTGAGACATTAAGAATTCCATTTTCAAATGAAGTTGTTGTAATGGTATGTTGTCCATGTGTACCACCTTAAGTTGCAAAGGGCCTAGGAAATAATTTTATTACTGATAAAATCCTCAACACCAGATTTAAGATTAAGAGCAGTAAATCCTGATAAATTTCATGGATGTTATAACATTTTCATTTATGTTATATTCTGTTGTGTCTGGGGAGAGTCATTTTCTTTTTGTGCCTTATAATGTAACACATCACCGGTAAAATTTCAACTTATTTTTACTTTCCTAAACTTTTTGTTGCTTCTTGCAACCTTTTCAATAGTGTCCTACATTATAAGGCACAAAAAGAAAATGACTCTCCCCAGACACAACAGAATATGCTTCAACACACGAACTCATATAAAGAATCCTGCAAACCAAATCTCAAAACGAAATTTATGTTATATTTCTGTGTTTAATTTAGGTTTGTATTTTGTTATTAGTAGAGTATTCATAATTATTCTTGTTGAATTCTACATAAAATGATGGTACTTTCAACAAGTATTTTTCTATTTTACTTTTTGCACTGCATTACAATGAGATGCAGTGAGTTATATGTAAATGCATGGTCAATACATACATGCATACATATGTATGTATAAATGTATGAATGTTATTATTCAGTTTATTTTAAGATTTCTTGCCAATAGAGAAAGAACCAGTTTCTAACCTAGATCCAAGGCTTCTTCAATGGAATTTTAACATCAACAACAGGGTATTTTTGTTTGTCTGTATGTATGTACAGATTTGTATGTTTTAAGTAGGTATTCTCATGCATATAGTTGCATATCTAGACATGCTCATATATATTTAAATGATAAACTTCTGGAAAGCTTTTCAGGTTTTTACAGTTCCAGTGATGAATTGGATCTGCAGTCTTCGAATTAGCTTTCTTTGTTCTGGTTTTGAGATGCCTAATTTCTCAAGATTGGTATTTAGGTAGTGCGTTACATATCCCAGCTGTGGGCACTCCAGCTGAGATTGTTGTCAACAATTACTCCTAGGTTTCTGATATTATGTGTGTGTGTGTGTGTGTGTGTGTGAGTGTGTGTGCATATGGTGTATGTGTGTGTGTGTGTATATATATGTAAGTGTGTGTGTATATATGTATGTGTATGTAAGTACGTGTATATATATATATATATATATATATGTATATGTATGTGTATATGTGTGTGTGTGTGTATATATATATATATATATATATATGTATATATGATGGATTCTCTTGTCATGAACAACAAATGAGGGTTCAATAAAATAAAGCATTAATCATGTTCTTGAGGCCTGCTGGTGCCTTGGAAACCTTTTAGCAAATGGAAAAAGTTGATGACTTAATTTGCTCAAGTGCTTGTGGATTATTCGCTATATGTTTTCTTGGGTGGATGGTAAGCCCTGCTGTGCATTGTGCTACAAAACGATAATGACAGGTAAGGTTTCCATTTAGAGGAGCAGTGTTTTTCCAGTGTGCCCTCATGCTTGCACAAAGTTGGTCACAATGTTGGAGCCAACTTTGCTCAAATCTTTGAACTAAGGAGAAGCAGGACTGGCACCAGGTCCTGTGTTTTGATGCTTTATTTTCTCAGAAACAAAAGAGAATGTTGCACCACTTCAGATTGTCTTTTGTTTGTCTTTGAAGTGCAAGAGTGGCCTTCCAACTGACCCTCCTGTTGTTGTGAATAGGCCAAAAAGAAGTTGCTTCAGAATTCTAATATCACTCATATGTGAGAGATGACCTGACCATCTAAGCTGTATTTTGATGTGAATGGCTTCAATATCTCATATGTTGTATTTTCTTAGTACCTCACTATTATGAATAAGGTCACTCAGTTTTATATTGGAGATAGTACACAAGCATCACATATGAAAAGTATCAAGCTGGTTGATTTGCTTTGCATCCAAAGTCCGGGATTCAACACCATAAAGCAATGTTGTCAAGACCACCAACTAATATACATCAAATTTCACCTTCAACGATATGCCATGGCTGTTCAAAAGCCTGTGATAAAGCTTACTGAAAGTGGAACTAGCCTTCCCAATTCTTGACTCAATTTCTTTAACCATCTTAGCATCATTGAAAACAATGGAACCTAGATAAGTGAAGGAGGAAATAGTTTTTAGTTCTTTCCCATCATCGTATACGGTAGAAGCAACAGTGGGAAGACAGCCACGGATGGACTGATGGACAAGCTCTGTTTTGTTGATGTTGATAGTTAGACCAAAAGCTTCCAATGCACATGAGAAGTTATTTAGAATCCATTGCATGTCCTCGAGAGTGTGTGCTGTAAGAGCACAATCATCTGCAAAGAGCAAGTCTTGAACTGTTGGCACCAAAGTCTAAGCTTTTGCTTTGAAGCACGGTTGGTTGAACAAGCTGCCGCCAGTTCTGTACTCAAACTTTACTCTTTCTTTAACACCCTCGAAGGCTGCTTCCAACATGACGGAGAAATACAAAGCAAATAAGAGTGTTGCAAGAACACAGCCTTGTTTTGCCCCATTTGAGACTGTGAATGAATCAGACACTTCCCTGCTAGATCTGACAGAAGCCATCAACCCTTGATGGAAATAAGTGATGACATTGAGTATCTTTTTGGGAACACTTAGCTTTTTAAGGACAACCCAAAGAAAATCCCTAGATGCTAGAGAGTTTGTAGTCACAGGTTGTTTGAAATGAAGTTAAATTTTCCCCCACTTCCTTATCTGGTGGTCAATGCAGAAGCTAGGGACAGATGAGTGGTTGGTGAGAGCTGTACAAGCAATGAACAGGGATGCTGTCAGTAAGGCAAAGGTTAGCAATGAGTATAGTGATGAATTCAGGGTACAAGTAGGAGTTCATCAAGGATCAGTTCTCAGCCCCTTTTTCATCATAGTGCCTGAATAACATCCTATAGCTTCAGGAGTGTATAAGGTCACTAAAACCTTTTGTTCTCTATTCACTAATCTGTATGTTAATGCATATAAGTCTATCAGAATCTCTGTGAGTGTTTTATCTCTGGATGTCTCTATCTCTGTGTGTAATTTATATATATGTCTGTGTACTTACCTATAATGTGTATGTGTGTGTATGCATGTGTGTATGTATCTGTCTGTGTGTGTGTGTGTGTGTGTGTCTGTGTGCATGAATAGATCTGTGTGTGTGTGTGTGTGTATGGGTTGGCCTCTGTACCCATCTATTTTCTCTTTTTTTCCCTGTGTGTATATGTATGTCAGTGAAAATGCATTTCATATGTGTATGTGTGTGAATGTCTTTATATATATATATATATATGCATATGTGTATGTCTCTACTTTTTCTGCTAGCAAATCTAATTACCTTTTGGCCATATACCTTTTTTTTATATACATCAGTAATGACTTCCTCACTAATAATCCTTTCCCTGTATATTGTACAAATGTAATTCCTTTTTTACAAATAAATTGCATTTCATATTCGAGGGTCCAATGAAGTAATAGGATGTTATTCAGGCACTCAGCTACGAGTTCACTGCATCTTGTAACAGAAACAGCTGTAAGCAAATGAAATTCATAACATAACCATTGTTTTTCTTGTGTCATCTCTTTTTCTTGTGACACGCACACGTATATATATATATATAAGGAAATGCTTGAGTGATGCAGGCCTGGTCAGCCATCAGGGAACTCAGGGGAATCAACCCCTTGTAAATTGTGATGAGGTTATTGTTCACAACAGAACATGTGCAACCTGTGGAAAGGTGTGCCTTTCAGTTGGAGGATTGAGAAGGCATGTCAAAAGACTTCATACTGTGGCACCTGTCCCCTCTGCCAGCTAGTACAGGTGTGCATTATGCAACAGATTGCGCAAATCTTTGGCCAGGCTCGAGAGTCATACAAGGGCCTCACATTGCATTATCAGTGACTTGTTTCAATGGTTCTTTCTAGCAATGGCTTTGCTCATATACAAGATAGCAGCTACTACTACTACTACTACTACTACTACTACTACTACTACTACTACTACTACACACACACACATACACAGACAGACAGACAGACAGACAGACAGACAGACAGACAGATAGATAGATAGATAGATCCATGTAACACACAGGTGTACAAAAAAGCCACAGTTACTTATATCCCTATTATTAGATATGGTATGTAACTGAAATTATATATTTACTACTCTGAATTGATCACAACATTTTCTCAAATGCGTTTATATTTGCAATTTTTTTAAAACTGTGGTAGTAAGTTACCCCATTATTTCTTAATAAAGACGTATCTGACTCTAACAGGATTTTTTTTTTTTATAAATGATTGTGGATAAAGAACAACATTGAAAGCAGAACCTGTACATGACACCCTAAGCTATGAAATTCAGTTATCTTTTTTTCTAACATACTGGGAGCTATCATAATAGTCTTCCATTGTTGTCATTAATAAGTTATTTCTTTCATGTCTACAGCTGCTGCTGGCAGCATTAAGTAATGACTATTATACATCACTAAACTGTAAATCCTATTGTCATTGTGCTAACTCTTTCATGTCCACAGCTGCTGGAAGAATTCTTCTAGCTCTTCACTTGTAAAGCATCAATATTAGCTTTAATGGTAAAATCCATTAGTGATTTTGACAAGAATAGCAATGTTGTATTAGTTGTTGTTGTAGTTGGGAGTGTGATTTTGGTAAAAGAAATAATTTAATCAATCTCAGTGGTTTTACATTAGAAAAAAAAGCTTTACTTACCTTCTTCCTTTTCAGCCTCGAATCAACAGACAAGTAACAGTAACAGTAGAAAGAGGCAGCAAAAAGGAGGCCAATGGAGCAGACCACCGCTGACGGCCCTAATACCCGGTATATTCTGGAAAGGAATAAGAAAAAAAAAAGGGCTGTTATTCCTTCAACTTCTGCTGTTTATGACAGATTAATTTCATATTAATTGAAACTTTATTTCCTACGACCAGTTATGAAGCAAGATTTTTAATTCTAAGGGTCCATTTTAAATCTAGTTAAAGAAACCACCATTTCTTTTCTCAATCTCATTAAAAAAATGAAACAAGTAGGATATGAGATCGATTTTGTAACTATGGATTATCTAGCCATTTGTAAAAAATTTAATCAACTAGAATGATTGAGGTAGGATAGGTGAATTTGGTAGCATGCCCAATGTCACAAAAAATGCCAGCAAGGGACTAAAATCTTAAGAATTATAAGTCAACTGACACATTCATATTCTCATTACAAATCTTTTCTTTATGATAACATGCACACAAATAACTTTAGCTGCTTCATGAAAACTTAAAATGGTTGTGGGAAAAATAAATGAGAACAATCATGTTAAAATGTAAGAAAATCAAATTTATATAATCTCATCTACAGTAATTTACTGTATGAGAATCTCCTTTCATGAATATCATTAATAAAGTGATTAATGAATTAGAGTCCATTATCTGTGTGACATATACTTGTGATGATGAACACTAAGGATCAGGTTAACTCTAATGGGGATTTACCATGATAAAGTGAACTATTAGAAAACAAAATAAGATTAAAAAAACAGGATTTTAAAATACTCTGTGAATTATTATAGGATTTAAAGTATTGTAGCATCAGAGTGGTTCCTGTTGCAATGTATCTATCTGCTTTACTAACTTCAAAATGCCTTTTTTAGTAATGAATTGGTTATTTTATCATTGTTTGTGAAAACCTCATCCCCAATAAACCTGTCCAACATAGTTTCTTTTATCTTTTGTTTGTTTAAATTGTTTTTAAAATGAAAGATTTTATCCAGCTCTGGTTACTTTGATATCTAATTTCAATCTCAAGACAACATAGCCAGCTTCATCTTTCTTAAGATAATATCTAATTTCATCTTTAACACTTAGCTAGTTTAGAAGTTCCTCCCCTCTCTAGTATGCCATTTTAGTATTTGATAGAAATTATCTCTCTGGAACTATTAAAAGTTAATAGAGTTGGCGCTAGCATCTAATTTCAAACCATGTAGTTTGAAATAGAGCAAATTGAATTAAATATTTCATCTAACGATACAACAAAATGCTAACTATAGAATGAAATATTGTTTACTTGAAATGAAGTGTCAATATATTTACCCCTTGAATAATCATAACTTATAATGCTGTTAATAAACTACAGTGGATTCCAACAGAATTCTGTATTTAGTAGCAAACTGCTTAGATTGGTAGAGGGGAAAATTGCTTCAGAGCTTTTCACTGAGAACAAGTAATACACAGACTTCATTCTATAAATCATTAGAGTCAATATTTGTATTCCCAACAAGGACTACTTGCATATTCTGTTGTGTCTGGGGAGAGTCATTTTGTTTTTATGCCTTATGATTTAACACACTCACTGGTAAAATTTCCACTTATTTCTTATTTTTTATTTTTATTTTCCTAAAATTTTCATTGCATCTTGCAACCTTTTTAATAGTCTTGACTATTAAAATACTATTGAAAAGGTTGCAAGACGCTACAAACATTTTAGGAAAATAAAAATAAAAAATAAGAAATAAGTGGAAATTTTACTGGTGAGTGTGTTAAATCATAAGGCGCAAAAAGAAAATGACTCTCCCTAGACACAACAGAATATGCTTCAGCACACGAACTCACATAAAGAATCTTGCAAACCAAATCCCAAAACTAAACTACTTGTATAGATATTCAGAAATATTCAGTATGAACGGTTGAGTATTTCTGTGGAAAATCCAGTGTATTGCTTCAGTTTGTAGCTCTGATAGCCCGGTAACTACATGTTTAACTGTAGACAAAGCTTAAACACATCAGCAACATTCAAGAATGATGTTCTAACACTATTTTCTACCTGAATTTGATAAACATAAAATGTATATACACAGCAAAATAGTGACACCAAATCTGGATTCACCTTAAGTCAATCTTGGAGAATTAAGAAAATGACTCATCAACTAACTAAATTCACCTCAAGTAAATCCCATAGCACCAGGAATATGATTCACCAACTGATTGAACTATGGTTCTCCATTTTATTTCTATACAAATAGTCTGAATGGAAAAATGGACAGTCTAAACTGACAAATTGATTGCCATATTGTAACCTAAGCAATTAGTAATTGCATGGTGAAATGTAGAGTGTAGTTAGAGACTTACAACATACTTGGCTCATTTGAAAACATTTGCAAATGAGTAATTGGTCTGTTTGAACAAAGCTGATGAAAGTTATACAGTAACAGTAGCAATGATAACAAACTCACTGTGATTAGCATTAAGAAAGAAATTCTTCAGTGCCACACATGTATAAATAGCAAAATGTAAACCATTAAATCCACATTGAAATAGTTAATAAAAGTATCCACTGATTAGATTTTCGGTTCACCAATGTAAACTTTCTCTTCTCATAATGTGTCATGTGTAAATGTACGTTAGCCTGATGCTGTCACCTGTCTCCATACTAGTGACACTGGTTGGATACTAAGGTAGAGCGGAACTAATGTATAATTGACTGTACCAGAAATTGAAAGCAGGTCAAAAGTTTAATATGCTGATAATTTACCATTTAGTGTATGGCATTCACATGAGATTGAATAAAATTACTATTAAAGTATTTTGAAAAAATCTATATATCCTATTTCCACCAGCTATCCAAGAAAAATAACAAATTCTCTATCATTACAACTGTTATAGTTTGTAGAACAGTAGAATAAATTGGCTTCTGCATTATATATATATCAATTATTTATCTATTTCTTTTTATGTGCAACAAGTCCAGCATTTCAACTTTATACATTGATCAAGAGATCTGCAACAAGAACATCTGTTTAGAAGAATTCCTATAATGACTTGTCTAATGAGCTGGTAGTTTAGAACATTCTGCATCAGCGATTGCTAAACAAAGACTTTAGCAATGCATTCAGTTATTGAACACTGGTTGTCAGGCTGTGTCTTTATTCTTTAAAATAATGCATCAAATAATTGATGTATACTAGCAATATCTACTGAATACATAGTAATATTGCACAAGTTGTACTGAATGTGTCTACCAAATGAATTTTTCCATATTTCATTATTGGTTAGTTATGTTATTAATCATTACATGATATTTGTATCAATGGAAGGAATGCTTTTGATATACTTTTCATTTCTTGTTATAACAGAGAGAAACTTGTAAAGTTCTTGATTATAGAAGTAGAGAAAGTTATTTTGGTGTAGAAAGTTAGAAATATTTTACAGTAGCATCAAGAATGAAAAATGTTTCTTTTGACTAGTATCAAAATCCTATATTGTTAAGGTAGATTCGATTGGATTTTGGGATGCATATATCTTTCACAAAATACATGCACTATGTATGATATCCTAGAGGCAGAAATGAAGTGATAATGCATCCATAAAGAAATAAAGCCACGCCATAGTTATGTAAGTATTTTTATTAGAAATATCATTCCAATAAAGATTAATCATTTTAAAAGAGTTGAGTGTCTACAACAATGGAAATGAAAAGTGCAACAAGAGTGAGAGAATATGTGAAATAAAGGGGTGTGGGTTGAGAAGGAATAAAAAAGCAATAAACTGAGAGTAGATGGCAATTTGATGCTGGTCATTGACATCAAAGCCAATAATATCTTCATCTTTTTCTTCTCTCTACTGAAGAGCAAGAACCCAAAACAACAGACTTTCTACTCAGTATGGTAATCAGACTTACTGATATTCTCCAAACTCTTCTTTTGATTAATCATTGCCAACATCATTTACCTCATCAGTTTTCATGGAACCTGAACTTTACCTTATCTAAAATAACACGTTTATTTCACTTAATCAGATGTCAAGGGGAAATAAGGTTGCATGCCATACAAGCCTTCTTAAGTGCTTTAGCAATGGAAGAAACTTAGCATGATTTTACTTGAAAACTGAAACAAGAAATGAGAGCTTGTGATATTGGCACCTTTTTCCAAGGGCCAGCTTTTTAAGATCATCTTATGGATTTGACTCACAATTAACTTACTTCTTGCTCTACAGTGCTCATTATATAGAATCTAAACAAACATTTAAATAAAACTCAATTCTTTAACATTATTTGCTTTGTTAGTGTATTTCGTTATACACTTTAAAATGTATATACTCAATTGAAATTTTAAATCCTATCATTAATTTGCCATTATTGATTACTAATTAGTTGCAATATAATGAAAGAAATTAGCTATCATATATAAATTTATATCATAATGTAACAAGCAATAGACTGATGGAATAAAACACAGAAAAGTGTCTAGCTTTGGATTTCATGATTATTCTGTTAATTTTTTTCTTTTTCTGATCTTTAGTTGATGTAAGTAGCAGTCATTAAAATAATAGTATAGATAAGATGTACTGGAAAATAAAATGTAGGTTACTTAGAGAGAGATACTCTTTTACTTGTTTCAGTCATTTGACGGTGGCCATGCTGGAGCACCACCTTTTTAGTCAAGCAAGTCAACCCCTGGACTTATTCTTTGTAAGCCTAATACTTATTTTATTAGTTTCTTTTGCTGAACCATTAAGTTACGGGGACGTAAACACAACAGCGTCAGTTGTCAAGCGAGGTTGAGGGGACAAACACAGACAGACAAACACACACATATATATATACATATATATGATGAGCTTCTTTCAGTTTCCATCTACCAAATCCACTCACAAGGCTTTGGTCGGCCCGAGGCTATAGTAGAAGACACTTGCCCAAGGTGCCATGCAGTGGGACTGAACTCGGAACCATGTGGTTGGTAAGCAAGCTGCTAACCACACAGCCACTCCTGCACCTGTACAAAGTTATAAAATTGACTTGTATGCTGACATGAAATGATGTTATATGCAGCCATGCTGGAGCACCACCCTTTTTAGTCGAGCAAATCACAGTTTTTTCTTTCTCCCCAGTTTTTGATATTGAAGTATTTTAGAATAGTAAATTCATATTAAATTTATCTACACCAGATTTTACAAGTTTTAGAAGGTTAAACACACACATAAAATCATGATTGGATGTATCTGAGCATATGTGTCATTCTATAATAATGATGGTTACAATGAGGTAAAAGAAGAAAGCATTTTTGATATATAATTAATGCTTCTTTATGCTAGCAAAGACTCTTGTACTAATGGTTGGCATTCTTTCCAGCCAAATTCTCACAACATGAACAAACCAACATCTCACTACAAGAATACTCAATCTGTTAATTATCTTTTTGCAGCTATGTATTCAGTCATTCACACCACATGTGTGTTTCTAGGCATTAAACAGACAAGAAGGAAAGCTTTGCCTAGATAGGACATTATTGTATCAAAAGCAGTCTTCCTCAGAAGATATGGTGCATTATCTTCTAGTGAGATAAACTAGGGAAAGTATAATTTAGTTTATTTCCTAGAGAGATATTATAGAACCTAAGTAGTTTGTTAATTTAGCAGAAAAATCTTTTTTCAAGTATCTTTGAACAACTTTAAATGTTTGGTTTAATCTTTTTGAAATTTATTCCTGGAGAATTCTGGCAGAGCATTTCAAACTAGTGAGACTATATTTGCAATATATCTGTTTTATATTAATTTAGATAAGGTATTTCTGCAATATAGCATTTCTCCTTGTATTTTCATTTGGAATTTTCTTATCTCTAAGGTTCAATGTTCCCATATTATTCAGATTATTTTTTTTTCCCCCTAAGCCTTTCTTACATATATCTACACTAGCTCCTCTGTATTGTCAACTTACAGTATATTTCAGAGCAAATTATCCATTTGCATTAAATGTATAGATTGCTTGTGCAATCTTTTATATGGTAGCCAGCATCTTCAATGCCAACTTGCTTCACTTGTTTTCAAACATGCATGCTGGTTTATTCATATTTCTTTCATTCCCTTCTAACCACAATAGCTTCTTTGTATTCTCTTATTAGTATTCTTTATCATATGACATCACACTTATTATACAGCTTTTATGATGATTTTTGACCAATCCTAATACAATAGTTTTAAAATTAGAATCAGATTATTGCTTACTAACAAATAATAGATCTGCATCATTATTGTTAACTGTTTAGCAATTTTATATCTGAAGTGATTGATTTAACCATTTGTTCTTTTAAGTCAATATATCAGTAAATTTCAGGAAAGAATAATTATGAAGAGAGAGAGAGAGGGGAAATGGCATATTGGTGTAATATCCTTTCTACTATAGGCACAAAACCTGAAGTTTTGGGTGAGTGAGGCTAATTGATTACATGGACCCTAGTATATGACAGGTACATATTTTATCGACTCCAAAAGGTTGAGAGGCAAAGATGATTGCTGCAGAATTTGAATTCAGAATGTAAAGCAGGATGAAATGTCACCTAGCACTTTGCCCAGTGTGCTGACTGCTCTGCTAGCTTACCACCTTGTATTGATGTAATATCAAACAGCATTTTGCACCAATAATTCTTTAGAGGAACAGGATTTAAAAGAACTGCAATTAATGCCTCATCTATTTTGGTTCATTAAGTTGGTAAAAATTATAGCAATTTTTAACTTTGCAATCATCAAGTTCAGGTTGTACATATATATATATAAACATGTGTTGTTCAGCTGTTTATTCATCCTAAATTTTGATTTTAACTGTCAAATCATTATCATTTTCTTTTTATTAGGAGGCTACAGAGCAAAATTAAACTACCCAACAAGGATGCTCTTTCACAGCTTAGCTGATATATACATTCTTGCCTTTATTATATATCAAACTGAGTATATATTCTTCCAAAGATTTTATTACCCTTTTTCTCTATCTTTTAATCACTTTGTATTTTAATTAAAAACAAGCCTTTGTGATTACTAATACATTCTCCTCAAAAGTGTGATAGTGTATGTAAGTAACATAATCATTTTAAATGTCCCATTGATCATATTTTAATATTTATTTGTGTGTTCATGGTGGCAAGCTGGCAGAATCATTGGCACACTGGACAAAATACTTACTGGCATTTTGTCAGTCTACATTCTGAGTTCAAATTCTGCTGAGGTTGACATTGCCTTTCATTGTTTAGGGATTGATAAAATAAGAATCAGTTGAGTTCTGGGGTCGATGTGAATGACTTCTCTTCTCTCTAAACTTGTTGGCCTTGTGCCAAAATTTTAAACCAATATTTATTCCTATGTTTAGTTAAGCAGGGTATTCGTTTTCTCTAAGCTAACTCCAAATAGTGAAGTTAAACTATGGGACATTTACTTGCTCATTATAAATTTCTGATGCAATATTAAAATATTAGGTACAAAATCTTGAAATCATAGAAAATAGCAAATGGGAATGTCTGATGTACATTCTTTTCTCAATTACATTAGCACTGAAAGTGTGTCAAAAATGAGGAATTAAAACTAGCTCATTGGTTTGGTTTGCTGAGAGTGTATCTTGTACTCTGAAGCATTTACCATTTTAAATTATGCTCCTTCCTTTTAATGTTAAAATACCCTAACAATAGTCTCCACAATTATATTATAGTGATCTTCATTACAAGTGATGTGTCTTTGTATTACATTACTTTACAAGCACTGATAATCCTACCCTTCCAGTCTTTATTAAATAAGACTTATAACATACAAGGTTTGATTAAATTGCTTACAATGCCTCACCTATAAAGTCTGACTTGAGTAAGAAATCATCAACATCATTAAAACCTTAAATCCTCTTAAAACAGCCTCTGATCATGATATGTAGTTGAATAGCAAAGAGGAAAACAATAAAACAAAGCTACATGTCTTTAAAGGGATTTTTCCCTGACTGAAAACCACAGCCTCTGGCATTTAAACAATACACATACATCAAGTAGGTGGTATTGATAATGTTTTCATGATAGAGCTGCTTCAACTGCACAATTTGAAAGCTTAATGCAATTTATAATAGATAACTGTTACATTAATTCTCACTAGCAAATAAAAGTTGTTGTAGAAAATCTATTACTTTATATTCATAGTGAAACCGACAAATGACTAGCCTTAGATTAGTCCTGATCATAAGTCTATGGTCAAGCAACAAGGTGGAATCCACAGATTAAAAAATTTTTCTTATTTCATCTAGTTTCAGCTCACAAGCTGTGGCCATGCTGGGGCACCACCATTATTACATTCCACATATAAGGTATTTATGATTTACAGTTTGAGAAATAGCAAACAACAGAGACAATAACTTTTTTCCTGATGAGAAAACCATTGGATAAAAATACAATGAATTACTCATATCATAAAATGTAAAACAAAACTAATTTATTAACCTTTGCTATTGAAGTATTGAAGTATAGTTCAGAAATTAAGAATTATCTGTATAAAGGTACAGGTGTGGCTGTGTGGTAAGAGACGTGTTTCCTAACCACATGGTTTCAGGTTCAGTCCCAGTGTGTAGCACCTTGAGCAAGTGTCTTCTACTATAACCTTAGGCTGACCAAAGTCTTGTTAGTGGATATGATAAAAGGAAACTGAAAGAAGCTTGTCATATGTGTATATATGTATATATATATCTATGTGTGCCTGTGTTTGTCCTCCACTACTGCTTGACAGTCGGAGTTGATGTGTTTACATCACTGTAATTTACCAATTCGGCATAAAAACGCAATAAAGTAAGTACTAGGCTTAAAAAAGTTAAGTTCCGGTGCTGATTTGTTTGACTAAAACCCTTCAAGGTGGTGCCCCAACATGGCCACAGTCAAATGACTGAAGCAAGTAAAAGATAAAAAATAGAAGATATTAGCAATGGAATATTTGCCATGTCAAGCAAAACTACTTCATGGTATTCAGTTCACTCCTGATTACATTCTTTTACATCAATGTAAACTCTGCTTCAATCTCCTCCTTATAGGTTGACATTATAAGTATTGTAGTAAAATGATAAACGTCACCCTTTTCAAACCTAGCCAGGCTCATGGGCCCAGTTTCCCGGTTCTGTGGCATATGTGTTCCTCACCAGCTGGATGGGACACCAGTCCATCACAGCATTACTCAAGAAACAGGAAGAGAGAGTGAGAGAAAGTTGTGGCGAAAGAGTACAACAGGGGTCACTACCACCCCCTGCCGGAGCCTCGTGGAGCTTTTAGGTGTTTTCACACAATGCCCAGTCTGGAAATCGAAACCACGATCCTCTGACTGCAAGTCTACTGCCCTAACCACTGAGCCATTGCGCCTCCACAAGTATCATAGTAGTGAGCCTAATAAATTTCATCAAAAACTTCAAGGTGGTGCTCCAGCATGGCTGCGGGCCAAGGACTGAAACCACTAAATAAGTAAAAAAAAGTATCATTATATTAAAAATTTTGGAAATATTTTACTGCCTTCAAAGTCTTTTAAGCATATACATATAGTGGTATATGTGTGTGTGTGTGTATTGAAAATAAAATTTAATTCTAAACATACTATAGAATCAGACATCAAAAAGTAATGTAAGCATTTTGAAAATGATTGTAAGTTACTAAATCTTTAAAAGTTTTTGAAAATGTAAAAGCATTTTCCTGAAATATCAATCTCAAAAATTACTTGGTTGTATTATTCATTGAACTTCTTTTCTTTAGAGACATACATTTTGTCATTTTGATTTTTATAAATTGGTTTAAACTCCCTAAATCCCCTCTATACTTTATCACTTCTCTTCCTCCCTTTTGTATGTATATATATTTTCTTCATGTTTGCTAGTTCAAGTTCAGACTGAGTGGACCATAATATTTGAATATGTATGTGATGTGATGTGATGTGTGTGTGTGTGTGTGACATGCATAGATCACAAACATATGTACATAGTGTACGTATTACATACACAGACCTAATGTGTTTATGTATGTTATATAATATATACGCTAATATGTGTATATCAAGGATTTTATTTCTGTGCTTTTATTGCAATAAAGTATGAGCTGACCTACTTTTGCACAGTCTGTCATGTTTTGGTGGCTGCATCAACCAGTTACACCAGAACAAGAACCGCTTCGTAGCTGATCCCCATCCACCTCACTTACTATTTTTATAGCAGTTAAATTGTACCCAAATATTTTAGGAAAGGAAAGGGCTTAATGGGTATGATTATGCCAGTTTCTTTGTGCCTGAAGATTATGAGGAAGAGTGGCAAGACCCAAAGTGGCTATGTGATTTTATCCTTGACATTGCAAGGTTTTCCTTCCTGCCTGCACTTTGTAGTTTTAAAGTGAGGGTCAGTAGTTCATCATAACCCTTAAAAAATAAGGCAGAATAGCCATGGTAAGAAGCTCTTTGATCATGAATGTGCTCAGTCATGGATGACCTGGGGCTAAACATCAACCATAGATATTGTGAAATTGTCCATCTATATTTTCGAGCATGATAGCTAGATACCATTCAGTTGGTGATGTTGACCATTTCCATTCCCTTTCTGGTCTTCTGTCTGCCCAATGCTTGTTCTGAGAGTTTCCAGATCAGAGTTTCCAGATCACTCTTTCTTCCAGATCAGAGTTTCCATACTCTGAAGTTAGGCAAGTGCTCTACATCAGATAGAGCAGCAGCAGAACTGCTCTTTAGTCTGATGGATGAGTATTTCCTGACTCAGCTAGTGCTTGAATCAACGAGACAGAATAAAACGATCTTGGATCTGGTATTGACCAATCACTCTAGCTACGTTCACAGCATTTCAGTCGAAAAAACTCTCCTCTCAGACCACGACATGGTACTCTGCAATCTTAATTCCCGACATATAAAAACCAAACCAGCCAATCCCACTCCATGGCACCCATTTGACAACATAAACTTCCACAAAGCGGACTGGGGAACAATCAGAAAGGATCTGTCTTCCATCGACTGGTCTTTTACTCTCAATTCCCCTCATATTGAGACCGCGTGGCAGCACTTTGAAAACATTGTCACCTATACATGCTCTAAACACGCTCCCACGAAATCTACTAACACAAACAGAAACCGGCTCCCTAAAAAGAAAAAAACACTCATCAGGCGCATCAAAAGACTCAACAAAAAAATCAACCAATTAAAATATTCCCACACACAACATCCACATTCAACAACAATGAAAAGACTAGAGCTGGAAAAACTTCATCTGCAGACCAACATGAAAACCTCCATTGAAAATCAAAGAGCTGTGGAGGAACAGTGGGTAATCAAAAACATCAAACAGAACCCAAAAGTGTTCTATTCTTATGCAAATAAGCATAGAACCACTGTCTCACCCATTCGGCCATTGATTGATGATAACGGCATTCCCCAACACGATGCTAAAGAAATGGCAGAAATACTGCAGAAACAATACTGCTCTGTCTTCAGTGTTCCCACTGATATTGACGTGAGGGAAACGAAGGAAGTTGACTCCCAACACAAAATCTCAGACATAACCTTCACTGCCACCGACATCGTAGCAGTGTAGTGATCCTACAACGGCGCGCGCTCGCGCACGGTCCATTTGTATTTCGCACGTGTTGGTGCCTTTACCAAGGCAGAGAAAGGAAGGGCCCTCTCGCGCATGCGCGAACCACCGGAAGCACGATCCGCTTGCCTATCGTGGTAGTTAGCGAGGCAAGGGGGTCGTAGAACGTTTGACCACTAGCAGCAGCAAGCGGCGACTTGGGACCCAGCGATTGAAGGCAACGGTCGCGATATATTTTCTCTCCGTTCGAACTAGCTTCTAGCAGTCCTTACCAAAAAGGGCTTTAACCAAATTGTTGCAGACCAACATCGTCTCCATTGTTCGACGCCATCTTGAATCCGTTTCTGTTTTTGGGCTGAATATTGTAAATATTACAATCGATTAACTTTCAGCCTTGCGCGCCCAGAACCAAGGACATCAGATAACACACTTATTGTTATTGTTACCAAGAAAGAGAATAAAGTAGTATATATATATTTTACGTCTGCGTCTTGTTGTTTCTGACTAGTAGAATTCTAGATTATTAAAGCAACGGCTAGTGAGTGATTGCTTTCTTGTACCCCGAAAGTACAAGATCAGATATCACACTTCACACATAAGTTCGTTTCACTGGTGACCTCCCGACGTGATTCTGGTCTAAAACCAGAGATCACTTATCAACAAAAAAATTCAGTTTTCTGCGAAGTCGGAACACGATTTAACTCTACGCATTCATCTTTCGACGATTTGTTTCCGGCCACCACAAACAGTTGTAGAAGGAGCCCCTTTTCTTATTCTACAGCCATGATGACGAACGCCATCAATTCATCGATGCTAAATCTCTGCCTTCGTCTTCACCATCGTCGTCTGTCTACTTCACGTCGTCGCTATCTTCGTCGCCATCATCACTAAGAACGATGTTGTCCCAAGTCCACTACAGTCGCCTTCCACCACCAACGTCGCCTTTCAACACCGTCGACCTCCACCAAGATGTACATAGCAACTCGCGGAAGTTTGGTCCACTTGCCGTTTGTGCATTAGCACACCAAGAATTCACAGACCAGCACTATCTACGAGATTTCTTCTGTTCCAGTTAACCTGTCACAGCATTGAAGCCACAACCGCGACACGATATGTGTTCAATCGGCATCTGCATTTGTGATCTCAACATTTCTGTTACAGAACGAACTGCCATTGTACATCAGGCTATTCAAAAAGACTCCGCCGGTTACGACGACGAGGGTCCCAGCTGATACGATCAACGGAACAGCTTGCTCGTGAAATTAACGTGCAAATGGCTGAGCATTCCACAGACACGTGTACCCTTAACGTAGTTCTCGGGGATAATCAGCGTGAAACAGAGAGTGACAAGGCTGACCCTTTGAAATACAAGTACAACTCATTTTTGCCAGCTGAGTGGACTGGAGCAACGTGAAATAAAGTGTCTTGCTCAAGGACACAACGCGTCGCCGGGAATCGAACTCACAACCATACGATCATGAGCCGAATGCCCTAACCACTAAGCCACGCGCCCTCACACATCAGGCTATTACAGACTGGTAAATTAACTCTTGTCTGAAATAGCACACGAGAGACATTTTTTTATATGCGCTGTTTTTATATTTTGCTCGCATTCACCTTGTATGTATTTCTGTCGCACACACGTAAACACACATAAATGCTCTCTCTCACATACATACGTCACACATGCTTTTCTCGCTTGTTTCTTTTCCATGCTAAATTTGCCTTTTGTGGACACCCCTCATTTCTATAGACCCTAGGTCGGTCACGTATACATAGAGAGGGTTGTTTGTCCATTATGACGCGCCAGCATGTCATACCTTTGTTCCTATACGAACGAAGCATATAATCGCTTAACCACTGGCATATTCATTGCTGCTTTCTCGGTCTGGCAAGCCCTTTTGCATTTCATGCGCCTTTTGCTTCGCACGTGTATTGCCTTGAATATTGCAACACGTTTGCGTTAGCCTAATTATTTTCCCGACTCATAGACGTCGGATGTTCAAATGCGCTGCGCCGATTTATAGGCGTAATTATTTTTCCCTGTTAGACCACTGTTGGTCACGTAATTAACAGAAAATTATCTGTGTCGCGCATCACACCAGCATGTTTGCACTTTTGCCTTTTGTGTTACTAGCGAGCTTCTGCCAATTCCATTTCCTCTCCTGCAGCAATTGATTTAACTGCTATTTCGCAGGATCAACCACCTTTAGAGAAGTTGGATTTAATTTCGCCTAGGTTCATTAACTGTGAGTTTTGCTTTCCTTCCGCTCCCTTCAGCGGAAGGCTCTATACTTTGTGACGTATACACTTTCATGCATGCACTCTTGATTTTGCTCATTGAGTATTTTTTCTCTTTTTCCTTTAGTAAATTTCTTGTGTATGTTATAAATTTTGCCATTATATTATTGTGTGCTATTTGGTTATCTGGTGTCCACCTTGAGTTTTTCAGTCACTACAATAAGTTTCCTTTCGTGCGTACGCACTGGAGGGGAGCCTGTAGTGATCCTACAACGGCGCGCGCTCGCGCACGGTCCATTTGTATTTCGCACGTGTTGGTGCCTTTACCAAGGCAGAGAAAGGAAGGGCCCTCTCGCGCATGCGCGAACCACCGGAAGCACGACCCGCTTGCCTATCGTGGTAGTTAGCGAGGCAAGGGGGTCGTAGAACGTTTGACCACTAGCAGCAGCAAGCGGCGACTTGGGACCCAGCGATTGAAGGCAACGGTCGCGATATATTTTCTCTCCGTTCGAACTAGCTTCTAGCAGTCCTTACCAAAAAGGGCTTTAACCAAATTGTTGCAGACCAACATCGTCTCCATTGTTCGACACCATCTTGAATCCGTTTCTGTTTTTGGGCTGAATATTGTAAATATTACAATCGATTAACTTCAGCCTTGCGCGCCCAGAACCAAGGACATCAGATAACACACTTATTGTTATTGTTACCAAGAAAGAGAATAAAGTAGTTATATATATTTTACGTCTGCGTCTTGTTGTTTCTGACTAGTAGAATTCTGGATTATTAAAGCAACGGCTAGTGAGTGATTGCTTTCTTGTACCCCGAAAGTACAAGACAGATACACACTCACATTAAGCTCGTTTCAGCAGCAATAAATGAGGTCAAACATTACTCTGCTGTAGGCCCTGATAGATTTCCCGCTAGTCTCCTGAAGGAATGTAGATATCAACTTGCAGTCCCTCTGACCAACCTCTGGAGAAATTCGTTAGACGCAGGTTATATACCGAAACAGTTTCTATCCCAGTCGGTCATCCCGGTTTTCAAACAGGGAAACAGATCCCTCGCAGTCAACTATCGCCCAATCTCACTCACCTCCCACATCATTAAAGTGTTTGAAAGAGTGTTAAGATCAAGGATAGCTGACTTCCTGGAGACCCACAAACTCCTAAATTCAAATCAGCATGGCTTTCGCTGTGGCAGGGACTGTCTAACACAGCTCCTACACCACATTGAAGATGTACTCAAAGCCTTGGGAACAGGTTCGAACTCTGACGTCATATATCTTGACTTCAGTAAAGCGTTCGACAGGGTAGACCATAACATCCTACTCTCAAAATTGGCAAATGTTGGAATCCGTGGAAAAGTTCTACACTGGATTAAGTATTTCCTGGCGAATAGAACACAACATGTTGTAGTTGATGGAGTCCACTCAAACCCAGCAAAAGTCACCAGCGGTGTTCCCCAGGGAACTGTTTTGGGTCCGCTACTCTTCATAATTTACGTAAACGACCTTTCCAGTGTCGTACATTACTGCAAAGTGAAAATATTCGCTGATGACACTAAGCTCCAGCAAATCGTCAATGAAGAAGCAGACCGAACTCAACTCCAGTCTGATCTATATGCTGTGTGTCAATGGGCAGACAGAAACAAAATGCAACTGAATGAGGGAAAATTTGAGCTGATGCATTTTGGAAGAAATTCCTCACTAAAACAACCATACTCTCTTCCTCACAGCCTCTAACAATATCAGAGACCTGGGTGTAATTGTTGATGACGATCTCAGTTGGAGTGCACACATCAACAAGAAGGTCGATATAGCTCGTAGGATGAGTTCCTGGATCTTAAGAACTTTCCGGTCCAGAGAACAAGGTGTCATCATACCACTTTTTTCCTCCTTTGTACGGCCACACCTTGAATACTGCTGCCCACTGTGGTCTCCTCACACAAGACAAAACATCTCCAGAATTGAGTCACCCCAGAGGGCTCTCACTAAACAAATTGAAGGCATGGCTGCTCTCGATTATTGGGATCGCCTTAAAGCCTTGAAACTTTACTCCCTCCAGCGTCGCCGTGAGCGGTACATCATTTGTACGATGTGGAAAATATACCGCCAACTTTGCCCAAACGACTTAAACATTAGCTTCAAGGTTCATCCAAGACTTGGACCACGGGCTATACGTCCCCTGCCAAATTCAAGATCACAACATACATGTACACTGCAACATAATTTCTTTTCCTCAACAGGCCCTGTCCTATTTAACATTGTCCCGAGGGAGATCAAAGAGGAAAAGGATCCCATCAACTTTAAACAGAGTCTGGATAGATTCCTTCAAAGAATACCAGATAAGCCACCCATAATTGGATACAACTCACCCAACAAGAACTCACTACTTGAACAAAACTTGACTTAAACAAAACTTGACTTAAACAGGATTCGAATAATCCTATCAGGTGGTGCTATTAAGTTAGACATGGCCTGGACCAATCGTTGGTCGAAACATATCTAAGTTTATCTAAGTTTATCTAAGAGTAATGTCATCCGTTCAGCATTTCTCAGGATATCCCTGAAATCTAGCGAAATCCATTTTGAAGCAGAATTTGGTTTGTATGCATGTCTGATTGCCAATATATATATGCATGTGTAGGTGAATGTTGCAAGTTCAGGCGGTAAATGTTTGAAAGGACTTCGGTGTGTATGTGTGTATATGCATGTATGTGTGTGTTTGTGTGTATAAATATATATATATATAAATATATAGGGAGAATTCACAAAAAAAAAACAAAAGACGAAGACAGGTGGTGTAGACAACAAACTGATGTGTTAGTATAATGCTCAGAAAGTGAAAAAGTCTTTAACATTTCAAGCGTACTCTCTTCCACAGAAAGGAACAGGGAAAAAACAAGGAGAGAAAATAGAGAATGTGTAGTGGCTAGCGATCTATATATATATATCTATGGATCACTGGTGGTTCAAATAAGAGTTTTGACTCTTATTTCGAGTGGGTAGACACTGTAATGTGTCCTTATGATTAATATAATTTTAATTCTTTAGCTATATAATGCTATTTTTAGGCCTGCAACCACCTGTAATGTTTCTGTTAATATCAACTATTTATATTGCCTTCGATAATAACAGAAATATTAATATCTTATAAATGTTCACTTTTGAATATTTTACTGCTGATATATATAATATATATATATATATTATATATATTATATTATATTATATTATATATAATATATATATATATATATATATATATATATATATATATATATATATATATATATATATATGCATATATATATATATAGAGAGAGAGAGAGAGAAGGAGAGTGAGATGCATGTTACATATGTAAGGGATGGATGGATATATTATTTGTATAGATTATATACATGCAAGAAAATATGTGTGTGTGTGTGTGTGTGTGTGTAAAGTGGCAAACTGGAAAAGCTTTTAGAGTGTTGGAGTGTTGGATAAGAGGCCTTGCAGTATGTTTCTGTTTCCCATGCTCTGGGTTCAAATCTCACTCAGGTCAGCTTTGCTTTTCAACCTTTCAGGATAAATAATAATAGCATACCAACCCCAAGAAATAGACCGTTAAAACTGTTGGCAAGTCAGATAAGTTGCTTTGTAGCATCTGTTCTGGCTTTTTGCATTCTGACAGCAATGTCTGTGACAACACTGGTGCTAGGCTGAGTCATCCTCTATAGCATCGAGAGGTAAGATTTACATGCATAAGCAACTGACAGTTTTCCACAAGTATAAATCTTGTCCAGCCTTTGCATATATGTACGGATGCATGGTCAACATTGACTAGCAGAGACTGTCATGTATATGAATGCATGCATGTGTGTGTACATGGGGGCAGGTGTCCAATTGGAATAGACATTAGAGTGTCGGATAGAATGGATTATGATATTTGTTCCAGTTCTTTTCTCTGAGTTCAAACTCTACTATGGTCCACATTGCTTTTCATCTTTTCAGATTTCATAAAAATGTACTAATCAAAGTGCTAGTAAAGCATCTCTTCACTGCAGCTATCATATCTTTGAGGTTTTACTACATCACGGATGCGAGGTCCCAGTGGGTGTCTGTATCTGATGACACTTATGTGGGTATCTAAAATCAGTTAATGATTGTATGGTACATACTATCAAGTCATATTCACTAGAGAAATATAGCTGCAATAGTGGCTGCATCGCTTATTATTATTGCTGTTATCATTATTATGATTCATTTTAACTCAGGTTTCATTGGAACACCTGGAGTCTTGTATGCATAGTGGGCTTGCTACCTGTAGCGTACCTGGAGCCTTGGATGCATAGTAGACTTGCTACCTGTAGCATACCTGGAGTCTTGTATGCATAGTGGGCTTGCTACCTGTAGCGTACCTGGAGCCTTGGATGCATAGTAGGCTTGCTACCTGTAGCGTACCTGGAGCCTTGGATGCATAGTGGGCTTGCTACCTGTAGCGTACCTGGAGTCTTGTATGCATAGTGGGCTTGCTACCTGTAGCATATCTGGAGTCTTGTATGCATAGTGGGCTTGCTACCTGTAGCATACCTGGAGTCTTGTATGCATAGTGGGCTTGCTACCTGTAGCGTACCTGGAGCCTTGGATGCATAGTGGGCTTGCTACCTGTAGCGTACCTGGAGCCTTGGATGCATAGTGGGCTTGCTACCTGTAGCGTACCTGGAGTCTTGTATGCATAGTGGGCTTGCTACCTGTAGCGTACCTGGAGCCTTGGATGCATGGTGGGCTTGCTACCTGTAGCGTACCTGGAGCCTTGGATGCAGAGTGGGCTTGCTACCTGTAGCATACCTGGAGTCTTGTATGCATAGTGGACTTGCTACCTGTAGCATATCTGGAGTCTTGTATGCATAGTGGGCTTGCTACCTGTAGCATACCTGGAGTCTTGTATGCATAGTGGACTTGCTACCTGTAGCATATCTGCAGTCTTGTATGCATAGTGGGCTTGCTACCTGTAGCGTACCTGGAGCCTTGGATGCATAGTGGGCTTGCTACCTGTAGCGTACCTGGAGCCTTGGATGCAGAGTGGGCTTGCTACCTGTATCATACCTGGAGTCTTGTATGCATAGTGGACTTGCTACCTGTAGCATACCTGGAGTCTTGTATGCATAGTGGGCTTGCTACCTGTAGCATACCTGGAGTCTTGTATGCATAGTGGGCTTGCTACTTGTAGCGTACCTGGAGCCTTGGATGCGTAGTGGGCTTGCTACCTGTAGCGTACCTGGAGTCTTGTATGCATAGTGGGCTTGCTACCTGTAGCGTACCTGGAGCCTTGGATGCATAGTAGACTTGCTACATGTAGCATACCTGGAGTCTTGTATGCATAGTGGGCTTGCTACCTGTAGCGTACCTGGAGCCTTGGATGCATAGTAGACTTGCTACCTGTAGCATACATGGAGTCTTGTATGCATAATGGCTTGCTACCTGTAGCATACCTGGAGTCTTGTATGCATAGTGGACTTGCTACCTGTAGCATACCTGGAGTCTTGTATGCATAGTGGACTTGCTACCTGTAACGTACCTGGAGGCTTGTATGCATAGTGGGCTTGCTACCTGTAGCATACCTGGAGTCTTGGATGCATAGTGGGCTTGCTACCTGTAGCGTACCTGGAGTCTTGTATGCATAGTGGACTTGCTACCTGTAGCGTACCTGGAGGCTTGTATGCATAGTGGACTTGCTACCTGTAGCGTACCTGGAGGCTTGTATGCATAGTGGGCTTGCTACCTGTAGCATACAGGGAGTCTTGTATGCATAGTGGGCTTGCTACCTGTAGCGTACCTGGAGCCTTGGATGCAGAGTGGGCTTGCTACCTGTAGCATACCTGGAGTCTTGTATGCATAGTGGACTTGCTACCTGTAGCATACCTGGAGCCTTGGATGCAGAGAGGGCTTGCTACCTGTAGCGTACATAGAGTCTTGCTACCTGTAGCGTACATAGAGTCTTGTATGCATAGTGGGCTGGCTACCTGTAGCGTACCTGGAGTCTTGTATGCATAGTGGACTTGCTACCTGTAGCGTACCTGGAGGCTTGTATGCATAGTGGGCTTGCTACCTGTAGCATACCTGGAGCCTTGGATGCATAGTGGGCTTGCTACCTGTAGCATACCTGGAGTCTTGTATGCATAGTGGGCTTGCTACCTGTAGCGTACCTGGAGCCTTGGATGCAGAGTGGGCTTGCTACCTGTAGCATACCTGGAGTCTTGTATGCATAGTGGACTTGCTACCTGTAGCATACCTGGAGCCTTGGATGCAGAGAGGGCTTGCTACCTGTAGCGTACATAGAGTCTTGTATGCATAGTGGGCTGGCTACCTGTAGCGTACCTGGAGTCTTGTATGCATAGTGGACTTGCTACCTGTAGCGTACCTGGAGGCTTGTATGCATAGTGGGCTTGCTACCTGTAGCATACCTGGAGCCTTGGATGCAGAGAGGGCTTGCTACCTGTAGCGTATATAGAGTCTTGTATGCATAGTGGGCTTGCTACCTGTAGCGTACCTGGAGCCTTGGATGCATAGTGGGCTTGCTACCTGTAGCGTACCTGGAGCCTTGGATGCATAGTGGGCTTGCTACCTGTAGCGTACCTGGAGTCTTGTATGCATAGTGGGCTTGCTACCTGTAGCATACCTGGAGCCTTGGATGCATAGTGGGCTTGCTACCTGTAGCGTACCTGGAGCCTTGTATGCATAGTGGGCTTGCTACCTGTAGCGTACCTGGAGTCTTGTATGCATAGTGGACTTGCTACCTGTAGCATACCTGGAGTCTTGTATGCATAGTGGACTTGCTACCTGTAGCATACCTGGAGTCTTGTATGCATAGTGGGTTTGCTACCTGTAACGTACCTGGAGGCTTGTATGCATAGTGGGCTTGCTACCTGTAGCGTACATAGAGTCTTGCTACCTGTAGCATACCTGGAGTCTTGGATGCATAGTGGGCTTGCTACCTGTAGCGTACCTGGAGTCTTGTATGCATAGTGGACTTGCTACCTGTAGCGTACCTGGAGGCTTGTATGCATAGTGGGCTTGCTACCTGTAGCATACCTGGAGTCTTGTATGCATAGTGGGCTTGCTACCTGTAGCGTACCTGGAGCCTTGGATGCATAGTGGGCTTGCTACCTGTAGCGTACCTGGAGTCTTGTATGCATAGTGGGCTTGCGACCTGTAGCATACCTGGAGCCTTGGATGCATAGTGGGCTTGCTACCTGTAGCGTACCTGGAGCCTTGAATGCATAGTGGGCTTGCTACCTGTAGCGTACCTGGAGTCTTGGATGCATAGTGGGCTTGCTACCTGTAGCATACCTGGAGTCTTGTATGCATAGTGGGTTTGCTACCTGTAGCATACCTGGAGCCTTGGATGCATAGTGGGCTTGCTACCTGTAGCATACCTGGAGCCTTGGATGCATAGTGGGCTTGCTACCTGTAGCGTACCCGGAGTCTTGTATGCATAGTGGGCTTGCTACCTGTAGCGTACCTGGAGTCTTGGATGCATAGTGGGCTTGCTACCTGTAGCGTACCCGGAGTCTTGTATGCATAGTGGACTTGCTACCTGTAGCGTACCTGGAGGCTTGTATGCATAGTGGGCTTGCTACCTGTAGCATACCTGGAGTCTTGTATGCATAGTGGGCTTGCTACCTGTAGCGTACCTGGAGCCTTGGATGCAGAGTGGGCTTGCTACCTGTAGCATACCTGGAGTCTTGTATGCATAGTGGACTTGCTACCTGTAGCATACCTGGAGCCTTGGATGCAGAGAGGGCTTGCTACCTGTAGCGTACATAGAGTCTTGTATGCATAGTGGGCTTGCTACCTGTAGCGTACCTGGAGTCTTGTATGCATAGTGGACTTGCTACCTGTAGCGTACCTGGAGGCTTGTATGCATAGTGGTCTTGCTACCTGTAGCATACCTGTAGTCTTGTATGCATAGTGGACTTGCTACCTGTAGCGTACCTGGAGCCTTGGATGCATAGTGGGCTTGCTACCTGTAGCGTACCTGGAGCCTTGGATGCAGAGTGGGCTTGCTACCTGTAGCATACCTGGAGTCTTGTATGCATAGTGGACTTGCTACCTGTAGCGTACCTGGATCCTTGGATGCTGAGTGGGCTTGCTACCTGTAGCATACCTGGAGCCTTGGATGCAGAGTGGGCTTGCTACCTGTAGCATACCTGGAGTCTTGTATGCATAGTGGGCTTGCTACCTGTAGCGTACCTGGAGCCTTGAATGCATAGTGGGCTTGCTACCTGTAGCGTACCTAGAGCTATGGATGCATAATGGGCTTGCTATCTGAATCAAGTAAAAGATAAAAAAATAAAGATATTAACGATGGAATATTTGCCATGTCAAGCTAAACTACTTCGTGGTATTTAGTTCACTCCTGATTACATTCTTTTACATCAATGTAAATTCTGCCATAGCATCTGTTCTATTCAACTGTCCAATACTTTCATTTTGGCCACGTCAATGAGGCAACGCTTTTGTAATAACTCTATTGAGCATGCTATTCTGATTTCCTTTATATTCCTCTTGATGTTTTGATACCGTCTCAAGTATCCAACAGTAATTGGCATTATCTCCCCCTTTTTCATTTTCCATAGCCAGGCTGTCTCATACTTAAGAAGTCTAGTTTTTCACTTTCCTTCTTAACTGTTGTTATTATTATTATTATTATTATTATTATTATTATTATTATCATTATCATTATTATTATCATTATTATTATTATTATTATTATTATTATTATTATTATTATTATTATTATTATTATTATTGTTATTATAGTTATTATTATTATTATTGTTATTATTATTATTAAAGTGGTTAGCATGCTGGGCAAAATTCTTAGTGGCACTTTGTCCATCTTTACATTCTGAGTTCAAATTCTATCGAGGTCAACTTTCGAGGTCGATAAAGTAAGTATCAGTTGAACGTTGGGGTCGATGTAATTGATTAGTTCTCTCCCTCAAATTTCAGGCCTTGTGGATTTTAGTTGGATCGCTGGAAAAGACTCCCTTGATTGTTGGTTCTTAGATTGTAATGCATAAAGATGACATTAAGGAATTTATTGTATATTCTGTAATATATTTTCTATAAAAATAAATAAATGTAAAAATTCACACCATTTCTATAACAACACAGAACTCATCATAATCAATCAGTCATCATAATCAATCAGTCATGATCATCATCATTGATTTTACTTTTTTCTTTTTCTGCATTGATGTCAAATGTGTCATGAAATTTCACCTGAGGTTGTTTATTCAATGCATTGTAACAATACCAGCAATATAAAGGGAATTGCTTGCAATTTACCTTCTCATTTCACGGCAAAATACTTGTTCTGGCAAAGGTTGGTGACAAGCGCGAAATTTGAACATATAACTAAAAACGAAGTTGGTTCACTCGTTTTTAAAAAGTGATTTGGAAGAAGACAGTAGTCTTTAACGAAGCTCTCGGAAGTAGATAAGGAGTAGAATGAGTAAGAAGAAGATAAGAAAGAAGACGATTTAAAAGAAAACAACAAACGAAAACTGACAGACTGACTGATGGACGGAGAAACATTTTCATGTCAAGATTCAGAAATTACTTTGTTTACTATATTGTTTTCATGTTTTCCTTCTTTTTTTCCTGTTTGATTTGTTTGGAGAGAAGAGATATATCTGTTCTGATGTTTCAAAAGTAAACGTAATGCCTTCGAGGTCAGATGTAGTTTATATGCTTCCATGCTGTGAAATTTTGTGAATGGTCCAAAAATTTCTCTACATCAATCCGGAAGCTGTGTTGCTTTCTAATGATGCGGTTGTTTGTGTTCGCTGCAAGTGTTTTTGATTTTTGAAGATAAATTATAGTGTTTAAAGATCTAAATTTAGATACATTTTGGCATTTGAGTGGTTCAATTAAAGAAGGCCTTATATATATATATATAATATATATATATATATATATAATATATATATATATATATATATGTATGTATACACACACACACACACACACACATATATATATATATGTAATATACTGTAGATATCTATAAAACATGGGATATATTCAAATTCACATGTATGTATGTATGTATCATCATCATCGTTTAACGTCCGCTTTCCATGCTAGCATGGGTTGGACGGTTCAACTGGGGTCTGGTCTGGCAAGCCCGAAGGCTGCACCAGGCCAGTCAGATCTGGCAGTGTTTCTACAGCTGGATGCCCTTCCTAACGCCAACCACTCCGAGAGTGTAGTGGGTGATTTTATGCGCCACCGACACAAGTGCCAGACGAGGCTGGCAGACGGCCACGCTCGGATGGTGTTTTTTATGTATGTATATATATATATATATATATATATATATACATATATGCATATGTACATATATATATACATATATGTATGTATGTATATATATATATATATCTTTTATTATTTCCCTTTGACTGGTTTCAGCGAGAGGCTGAGGCCATGCTGAGTACTGCCCTTCTGTGTGTTTGGGCTGCTTTTCTGCTTTTCTGTACTGTTTCTGGTGAAGTAGGAAGCTGGATGGAGCTGCTCTTCTTTGAACCTCCTGCCATGATATGGGCTTGTCTGGTATCTCAGATAAAAGTTTGTTCGCCGTGTGGTTACTTCGTTAATCTGAACTCTATGTGAATTCTTCCGACCTTGAAACCACAGGCGCTGTCTAACACGCTATTTTTCCCGTCCAACCCGTGCTAGCGCGGAAAACGGACGTTAAACGACGACAATGATGATGATGATGATGATACTTTGAAGCCCTCCACATCTATACCTCACAAATCCCTGATGTTTGTGACTGAATGATGAATAGTTGTGAACCCTTGAAACTCAAACTGTTACAGTACCGAGTCCTTATACTAGATGGAGAAGATAGGATCTTTGGTGCTATGCAATGTTGTCCAGCTCAGTGGCTTCTATGACTTTCAAAGTTGGGAGTTAGACCTTCCAGCATCTTCCATGTGTATATCACAGCATATCTTTCATGACTTCTCTCCAGGGAGCAGAGCTCCAGTTCCTTTAGCCTCTCCCAGTAGCTCATCTGCTTCACTGAGTCAAACTTTTTGTACAGTGGCATTGGATTGCTTCAAGTTCCACCACTAGTTTGATGCTCTGCCGTGACTGAGAATGAAAGTTCTCCATAAGAGTAGCATGGTCGCCCTCTTCCTGGTTCTGAAGGATCTTAAAATCCATCCAGCTACTTGTCTGCACAGTGTTACCATCTTGGTAAAATGCTCATGGATATTTATATATTTACATATAATACACGCACACACACATACATATACTTTATTTGTGAGTTAACAAGTCTGTCAATGGTTTCATGTGGAAAAATGTCTTTTAAAATGATCAAAGATGCCATATGGGAACATTGTTATTCGTTTCTATCTTGGATGAGAATAAACGAGACTGTACGGAATTTAGGGATAAATAAATATAGAGATCAGGCGAGGTAATTTATTGGAAAATAATACTTGCTTCTCTTGCACTAGCCCCGAGTATCTTTGTAATGAAATGCGTTCATCATAGATTGATTATTTCCTGAATCATTTTGTGAGAATGTACGTGCTCGTCCAAATTTATATAAATACACACGTATATGTTCATGAACGTCTATACAAAACAGGTGCGCCCACAAACACATACAGGTGTCCACACACACGAATTCACAGAATGCATATATGTACATATATACATACATATACATATGTATAGACATGCATACAAGCACACACTCGCGCGCACACACATACACAGAGGCGCGCGTGCATATGCGCACATAATTGTGGAGTATCACAGATTTTGACGTTGAACTTGGTCCAGGGGATTGTAAATTTATAAGTTTGTGTATATATGTATATTTTCTGTGAATCCTGTAATGTTCATGAATGTAATGTGCATATATTTGTGTAATGAGGGAATCCAGCTTAAGTATACGGAGGTGTGTGTGTGTCTTTTATGCATAATCTTCATATAATGCATATAATCGATGTCCAGAGGAGAACTCATCCAGTTCGAAGGGATGGAGAAGTGTGTGTGAGTGTGTGTGTGAGGTTGTGTTTGAAATTTTGAAGTGTGAATTGTTGGTGGTACAAATTAGTTAAAACTGACAAATTCAACCATAGATCTAACAACTTCAGTGGTTGTGTGGTATGTAGCTTGCTTACGAACCACATGGTTCCAGGTTCAGTCCCACTACGTGATACCTTGGGCAAGTGTCTTCTACTATAGCCTCGGGCCGACCAAAGCCTTGTGAGTGGATCTGGTAGACGGAAACTGAAAGAAGCCCGTCGTATATATGCATATATATATATATATATATGTGTGTGTGTGTGTGTATATGTTTGTGTAACTGTGTTTGTCCCTCCCCCAACATCGCTTGACAACCGATGGTGGTGTGTTTACGTCCCCGTAACTTAGCGGTTCGGCAAAAGAGGCCGATAGAATAAGTACTAGGCTTACAAAGAGTAAGTCCTGGGGTCGATTTGCTCGACTAAAGGCGGTGCTCCAGCATGGCCACAGTTACATGACTGAAATAAGTAAAAGAGAGTAATGAGTAAAACTACAAGCATTTCTTGGAACTTTTGAAAAAACCCCAAACACACCCATAAAAGCAGATAAAACAAAAAATGTCTTGGAGGTAAATTACCACACACATAACAAACGGTTAGTCGATAACATTTCCAAAACATAATTGAATCAACTTTGAGTTGATTAAATCGTGGAGATTTTATCCTTCGATCTCCAAAAGCTTGCTTGAAAAGGCACTTGAGTTTGATAAAGTACATGCAACCGTCACTTATACTGATATAGTAATTATAATGAAAGCAAAGAAGTCATCATTTTTTATGATAATTCTTATTGGGTAGAAAAGAATGAGGATAAGCTATTTGATGTCACTCTGGCTGTGCAGAGACAGCGGATCTAGCTGGCTTTCACATCGTAGATGTCCTTAAAAAAAAGATAAAAGAAACTGATGTAAAGTTATATCCGGACGACGGTCTTGGATTAGTATATAACAAAAATGGGCAGATTATGGATAAAATTTAGAAAGAATTATCGAAGAACTACAATTAATACAAACCTTAAAGAGGTTAATTTCCTCGACATTATTATGTGTCTCAGTATAGGCAAATTTAAACCCTACCATAAACTAAATGAGGATTCCCCCTATATTGATATAAATTCTAATCACCAACAGTCAATTATCAAACAATTAGTTAATCGCATTAGTAGGCGTGTTTCAAACCTTTCTGCTGATAAGCTACTTTCAAAAAGCCTACCCCACACTACAACGCCGCATCAGAAAGGTCTAACAATAAACATTATAACATTTGGCACATTCTCCAAAGCTCTTGTAATTTCAGATCTCCGGATAACTGTCGCCTAAACAATAGGTGCCTGGGAAAATAATTAGTCTACAAAGACAACGTTACAGAATTGAACGGAACAATAAAAACTTACTTTGGAATGATAGGAAAAACATTCAAAGAAAGATATGTGCAGCTTTTGGTTTCGTTCAGAGATAAAAAAAAAAAAACCCCAGAAGATATAGAACATCTTTATTTGATATGGTATTGACACTTAAAGAGAGAAGAGTGAGAAAGCCCCATATAAACTGGAGCATTATAAGTTAAGGCCAGCAAATGCAGGGAAGTGGGGCAGCAAAGGCAATCTCTGCGTTACTGAAAAACTAAATATCATTAACACTAACAGTGAACGTTTTAGACATTAAGGAGGAAACCTTCTCTGCCTGCATGCACAAGCGTCAATTCATACTTTGAAATTTCAAGCAAGACCGACATCCATTTCTCCATCGCTCCAACCTGAGTAATTTCTTTTCTTGATATTAATTATATATATCTTACATGAATATTATGTATAGAAGATACACCCCCCCATAAACTTATGCTATATTTTCTCATTACTCAGCTATGTGTGCAATGCACGTATTTATGACATCACATGATTCATAGAAATATACATACATACATACATACATACATATATATATACATACATACATACATACATATATAAACATACATACATACATACATACATATATATATAATACTATATTTGTTCCACGTCCTCGCGTTGTTGTGTTTTTGTGCTTTCTTGTTTAGATTAACACTATATATATATATATATATATATATATCCATGTGCACATGAATACACATCCCACACATGCATACACACATACATATACACTCACATGCTTATATATATATATATGCATGCATACACACACACATAGACATCTGATATTGTGAGAGCATATAACAATTTGAGAGGATCAATATCGCTGGCAGTATCTGGTATATTTTTTATTCCGTATAACCGAGATACTTAAGTTTCAATCATAAGTAGTTGTTTGCACTCTATGAAATCTCTAGAAAATCCCATGTCACTATTTTATTGGGTTCAACAATAAATATGGTCACTTGTGAAAAATGACGAAAGCACACGTGAGAAAGGTGTGAAAATGTCTGAAAATCAGTTTCAGCAACACAGACACGTACACATATATACACGCACACATACACCAACCTACAGGCACATATGCGCACGCATACACACTTACACACACATACACCTACATACATATGCAAGCACACACATACGCCTACACACATACACTCATCCTATCTCTTTCTTCTTCAGACATACATACACATGTTGGCGTACATCATACTAAAATGGAAAATCTGTCTCGTGTTTCAACATATTAGCAGAAACACTGTATCGGAGAAATGTTCCCTCTTTATTACAAATTGTATTTTTTTATTATTTTTAAAATAACTTTTAGTTCATTACTAGCCCGTGGAACACTGAAAACCTAAAAGAATATCGATTATTGTATCAACACAGAAAAGTAATTTTCCTTCATTCATGAAATGGAGACAATTTCTGACATTAACGCATACACTTTACGCAAAGACATACGTTCAGATATTTCTACAGAGAAAACGAGAAATCACATTATTTTAATCCACAATTCTTCTTTGAGATGGAACATGCACGCACGCACGCACACACAATACATACATACATGCATACATACGCTTGTGCATACATAAACACATATATAAGTGAAAATGTCTTTGATGGGGAAAAAGTGTTTTTATGGGCTATTATTTTAATGCTTACCATTGTCATACGCCCACTAAACTCGATGACATGCAAAAAGAAATTTTCCTTAGGAAAATGTATATGCAGTGACAATTTCTTGCAACAAACTCACTTTCTGCATCCCCAAAGGCGTGATGCTGGTTATCACTAAGTTTTAAATCAACACCTCAACCAGGCCAGATTCATGTCTTTTTATTATTTACTGAGTTAGCTTTCTGCCTATAGTATTTGGGAAAACAGAGAAAGAAACTAACCGCAAAGGATTCAACAACAATATTTCCCAGAAGTTATTGTTTTCAGAGCATCACCAGTCGCACTGCTAGTTGCAGCTTCGTGTATAATCAAATAAATCGCTCCTCCCTTAATACCAGAAGCCGACAGCTTGGAGGTCACTTCCTTTGACCACAAACAACAGTACCACCCCTGTCCCCTTACGACAATGAGAACACAGAGAATTACCAGGCGCAGCAGAATTACACAGAGAATTACCAGGAGTAATTCTCTTTGTAATTCTTACAAAAATCAAAAGGAATCCAGACAAAAGGTGAGCAGATCGTGCGAAAAGGACCCATTTTCTCTTGAGCAGTTATGCAAGAGGACTTAGAAAAAGATCAAGTATAGATTTGCGATTTGTGGATTCCGATTGAGATGGCGCAGTCTGTTGCTGAAAACCAAATTAAATGGCTGTTAACTGTTATATTTCAATCACCAAAAGGGAGGGTCTTTTCTACCCCCTTGCGACATCTGGGTTGTACAATCGACTTTTCGAGAAATGAAAGCAGAAGGGTCCTAATTTCCAGCATCAAACGTGGCGGCCCCTCATCCGTGTGTGGATGGGTTGCCATTATTTGATCTGTGTTTTAATCAATTTAATTTTATCTACGTATATTTTTACATTAACTTACATATTTATCTTTTATCTTTCACTTGTTTCATTAATTTGACTGCAGCTATACTGGGGTACTGCTCTGAAAGGTTTTAGTCGAACAAATCGACCCTAGGGCTTATTTGTACCGAACTGACAAGCTAAAGGGACGTAGACACACCACCATCAGTTGTCAAGCGGAGGAGGTGGACAAACACAGATATAGAGACATACACACATGCATGCATACATATATACATGCCTACATACATACATACATACATACATACATACATACATACATACATACATACATACATACATACATACATACAGAGTTTTCCTATATTCACCGCCCGCACACATCTCTGCCTGTAAACATTGCGCCGTAAACTTACCGGCTGCTGTTTCTAGCAATGATCGTACTTCGTGTACACCTGCATTATATTTTTATAATTATAATTATATGGTGCTGGATATTAATATTCTTTTAATAATATTTATATTTTCATGTATATATATATAAAGAGAGAGAGAGAGAGAGAGATAGATAGATAGATAGATAGATAGATGCATATACAAGCATATGCATACATACATACATACATACATACATACATACATACATACATACATACATACACACACACACACACACACACACACATATATATATATATATATATTTATATATATAAGGTTAGTAGAGTTAAAGGTTGGAATAACCGTCTAAGGGTTAAAAATAGCCGTTATACTTCCCGTATAATTACCTATGTTAACCCTGGACATATATATGCAAGCGCATTATGCTCATAGGTTACAGGTAATGACAAAATAAACATGAGTTTATCAAGAATTTCATTTAAATAGAAAATGGGGAAATACTGATGTTAGTCAATTGTTGCTGATCAATATTTCTCTCATTGATTAAACCTCGCCAAGTTAAATATGTAAACCACCTGAAGAATGACTGTAACTCGAAAATTTTAAGAATTGAACAGCCATGAAACGATCGTAGTGTTATATTAATTATCTTTTTTAATAATTTTGATATATATTTAAATAATATAAATTAATTAATCTTATGTATTGGCTTAAGTTTTTCATTGTATGATTTGCCTAATAGTGGTTTTATCTCTAATTTAATATATATATATATATATATATATATATGTATATATATATATATATGTATGTATATACGACAGGCTTGTTTCAGTTTCCGCCTACCAAATCCACACACAAGGCTTTGGTCGACCCGAGGCTACAGTAGAAGACACTTGCCCAAAGTATCACGCAGTGGGACTGAACCCAGAACAATGTGGTTAAGAAGCAAGCGTCTAACCACACTGCTGGAAAAATTAATATATCATAATATATTGTATAACATATTTTGCCCGAACCCTCGATTTTTTTACACAACTTTGTATGTACGACCGCAGTTGCTTTTGCAATCTCCTTGTAACACGTTTTTGTATGAATAGGCTTTAATTGGTGGTGTAGGTACGCAAATGCTCAGCATATTGACCCAGTAATTTTGCCTCCAGACTGATGGTCAAGCCGAAGATTTGACAGGCTCTTGTAAGATTGCCCATGAGGCATTACAGTTGTCCCTCAGAGTGTGTTGCACATGCCACTTTATATATAAACAGCCCTTGATGAGCATCTTGCATACTCAATCGAGATAGACTGACCAGGTTCCAGTTTGGTCTTGTGTGGAGGTAAATACTGTCAGCATGACAGCAAAAGACATGCCAAATAAGGTGAGGGCGAGCACACACAGCCTTGTTTCACTTCCCTGTGAATTGTTAATTACTGCTTTATAATATGCCTTTAATTAACCTTTGCTTTATAAAGCTTTGCACACGCTAGCAAATTTTATTATTTGCTGTTTGCATATAAGAGCGGAAGTTCTTTGTGGGCTATGAGTGACAGATTTGGTTCTGGCTGGTGAATTGTAACGACGTAGAAATGCGTCTTCTACAGTCCGATCATTCATAATCCATCTCACAGTGTTTTTCATACGCATTGTCTATAAAGTGAATTTATCATCGAAGATTGTTACAGCAACGAAGGAATTTCTGCACTGAAGTGTATATGAATGTGTTAAATACACAGCTTTATTTTAATAATCACTACTGAATGTACCTTTATTATTATTATTATCATCATCATTATTATTATTATTTTTCTTCCTTCAAATTTGCTTCCATTTCTTGCCGAGCGTCTTCCCGACTCCTAGGGCAAAGAAACTCATAGTATACATTGGTAGGCCATTAAACCAAACTCAATAGTTCGTTCATCAAAAAAATATTTTTTTTTAGCGTTAAATTAAAATACATGGACAGTAACAGCTCTCACAGCGACAATGCTCTTCTCAATACGTGTGATGTACCAGTTAAGACAATCTTTTGCATTTCTTGCAGGGATGGTAAGCCAGGGATCATTTTCATATAATTTTCGGTTCCCTTCTTGATCATTCCTAGTGCTCCTACGATCACTGGTATTGTAACCGCCTTGAGATGCCACATTATACCAAATCGCTTGTCCTATGGTTAATCTGGAAGCCCCCCCCCCCAGGGAAGAGCCAGCCTGGGATCGAAAAGTCATCAACTGGCACAAACTCTTCTCCGAATACGGACATGGATGGTCACTTGAACGGGAAATTCCCCAACTCGAGCCCTCCAAGTTCACCACCACAACCACCACAGAAAGAAAAATGTAAGCGGAACAAATGGACCCGAGAAGAGTATAAAGAAGTAATATACGCTTATTATTATTATTATTATTATTTCGTAACACAGTGTAGGAAAAAATGCACCAGCGTTTTTAGTCGTATGTCAAGTCACAAGGACCCCAGATAGATAATACTTTCCTTAAGATGTGCGCTCTGCCCACTAAGGCTGCTTTTTGCATTATTATTATTATTATTATTATTATTATTATTATTATTATTATTATTATTATTATTATTATTATTGTTGTTGTTGGTGTTGTTATTATTATTATTATTGTTATTATTATTATTATTGTTGTTGTTGTTATTATTATTATTGTTATTATTATTATTATTACTGTTGTTGTTGTTGTTGACATCATTTTTTTTCATGAACCTTGAATGGTAGCCAATTATTTTCATCAGTTTACGTAACTTCAGTTTCTTTGGCTGATAATTGTTTTGCCTAAAACCAATTACTGCTGTTTAGTGAATGACCGTAGAATTGATGTTAATCTGAAAGTTAGTCTATAGGCAACTAATTCATTAAGGGGGATCTGAGGAGGTTTTGTCTGTGCAATTAATTTTCTAATACCGCAAATCCTTCCTTGACAAAAAGATGTTTATGAATATTTCATTAATTTTCATTATAATAACAAAAGTTGTAACTGACGTAGGTTAACAAATTCATTGAAAGCAATGTAAAGTAACAGTTATTTATTAATAGATTCAGACGAAAGATCTTAAAATCGATTGTTTACCACACTGTATAAGTACAAATTTTGCAGTTGTGGAGTATAGTTAAATAAATAAACATTAGTATATTACTGGTATCATTTTGTTAAAAATGAAATACAAAATTAGCTCCATTGGGATTAACCTAGAAAGCATGCCTAAAAAGATTCTAATTTTAAATATGTTTTAATATAATCAATGCTTTTATGAGAAACTGTACAAAACAGCAGATTTTATGGAGAGTCATTTCTGGTTGATTTCATAAAAGCTTGAATACAAACCAGCTAAGTAAATAGTTTGTATTCGCGTCTATGGAAAATAATCCTCAAACTCAATGATTAGTTGTATATAAGCAATATAGGTTTACACCCATCACTTTTGTAAGAAGTAAGAACATTGTGAAATTGATGAATGTTTTGTTAGCCAGTAGATGTTGAGTTCAAGTGTTCTTATGGGCCTGAATACATTTGATAAAGAATTGTTCCCACCATTATTCTACTTTTTTTCTTTTTCAAATAATTCTGTTGCAATTTATAAAGACGCAAATTCAGTTTAAATTGGTTTCTTTGTATATTGCATACATTGCAAAAATGTTTTAAACCATTCTTTGTTGAAGTTTGTTTTACGTCCTGATTTCAAATTCCGCCGAGGTCGATTTTGCCTCTCATCCTTTCGGGTCAATAAATTAAGTACCAGTTGCGTACTGAAGTCGATCTAATCGACTGGCCCCTACCCCCAAAATTTCGGGCCTTGTGCCTAGAGCAGAATAGATTCTTTGTTGAAGTTTTATAACAATGGTTTCTTTCAATAGAATAATTCTTTCTACAAAAGGCGAAAGGCCTTAAAATTTTGGGTGGTGGGGTGGGGGTGAGATAGTCGATTACATGACCCCAGTGATCGAGTGGTTCTTAGTTTAGCGACTCTTAAATGAGAAAAAGCAAAGTCAAATTTGAACTTAGAATGTAAAACCGGAAGAAGCATTTTATTCGGCATGCCAACGATTCTGTCAACTTGCCACCTTCTTATAGTATTACGTTTATTCCAAACTGCAATGGAAAGCAAAACTGAACTCAGCCATATTTTAACACAGAACATAAAAAACTACTCTAAATGCTGTAACACATTCATTCATTCAAAAAAAAAAAATCTCATTGCGCATGACTGCTACATATTTTCTTAAATCTTAAAGAAATGTAAGATCCTCATGGTATTTGAACTCAGAACATGGAGAGACAAATATAACACAGACACACACACATACACACACAGGCGTATTTTTTATGCAGCAGTACATACGAACTCCCAGCTATCTGCTTTCTGAGACCAACGTTTTAATATTGACGATATGTAGTTCTGTTAAATGTAATCTATGGCTGCAGAGAATTCATATATATAATATTATTTTCAAATTTTGGCACAAAGCTAGTAAGTTCGGGGGAGGGGATAAGTCGATTATATCGACCCCAATACTCGATTGGTACTTATTTTATCAATCGCGAAAGGATGAAAGGCAAAGTTGACCTTGGCGGAATTTGATGTAATTACATAATATTGATAAGATAAGTTGGTATGTATTTCGCCAAGTAAAGCGGAAGAAGACAATAAAAATATCGGTATATATGAGTTTAAATAAAATAACAATCGGGTTGAAGCAGAAAACTGCAGAAGCATTCGTAGCTGCTATGAAACTAATGCTATTCTAACATTAAACGTTTAATTCTCAATCGGAAACCAAACCGGAAATAGTCAACATTGCTGCTAAAAACAGCTTCCTCTATATAGATTACACCACGTGTGTTTGAAACACTGTAAACAGCGAAAGCGTTTACATGTTACGGACACTTGTTTCCAAAATATTTGTGTCTTGTTTTTTATTTAAGATGTTTTATAAAATTGATAATTTTTCAAGAAAATCTTTCTTCAAATGCATATGTATATGTGTGTGTGTGTGTGTGTTTATTTTCTGCACTGAGAACACTGAGGGAAACTTTGATATTCCCCCTGCCTAGTTCGATAAAATAAGTATCATCCAGTAATCGACTCCAACCACACCTAAAATTTGAAGTCTTTTACTTATATAAGAAATCAATATATTAAAAGTGCAAGCGACTGCTTCAATGTACGTTTCTTCGAAGTGATTAAACTATATTTTGCAAACATTTTTCATCTATCGATTTTATCATGGGACATTCAAATTAAATAAGGATATTATATTCTTTTATTTTCTAGAATCTATTATATTCAAGGCTGAATTTTAAACACGCAGACACACACACACACACGCACGCACGCACATATATATTTTAAAGTTAATTAGGGCGAAGTTTGATGTGAAGCATCAGGAGATGACACAAATCCTGCTCTACTTTAAAATATTTTTAAGGGTTCATATTGAGTGAGGAATAAGTTGCGCTCCTTGCTATGTAGGCATTTTTAGAGGAAGTTACACGTTGTAGAATTTCACTGCTAGATGAACAAATAAATGATTTTACATTTATATTGATTTCAAATGTTAGCACAAAGCCAGCAATTCTAGGAGTGAGAATAAGTGGATTACATCGACCCAAGTGTTAAACTGGTATTTATTTTATCGACCCCTTATCCAGCGGAAGGATGAAAGGCAAAATGAATTTACATTTATATTAAGATCAAATATATTTGAAAAGAGCGTAAATATTCGATGGAAACATTACTTTAACAAGGTATTCTTTCCGCTTAAGTATAATCTCTTACATTAACAGCTTATTGGTATCTAGGCGTAACACTTTCTGTATTGTAATAATAACACCAATGTTTCCCATTATATTTTACTGCATCTCGTCAGTTTTAAAAACACTTTTAGCCTGTCTCTGAATCACTGCACTATACAGATTAGAAAAATACAGGTTTTAAGCAAAGATTATGCTAGCCAAATAATAACATCGACCTTTCTCTATGAAGAAAGTAACCTGACCTTTAGAATCAAACCCCAGTGGATAGTTAACACGTATGAAAAGCTAACCAGGCAAGAATAAATCACCGTAATAGGGTTCGAGAAGATGAATAGCTTCTTATTATGCGCTGCCTTCAATCCAATGAATCGGGTCGGAAAAATTTGTTTAGAAGTATCAGCTCACTGGCCTTCTGACTGCTGATCTTTCAGGTAGAGTCTTAAGAGAAGTCATGAAAAATCGGACGAATAAATTTTAACATTTTCATTTTCCGCTATAGATTAGCAACTCCACACCAACCCCTAATATTTCTTCTAGTGCATTATTGAACAAATTCAAGACATTTTTCGATGAGTGTCTGTGCGAACATTCTATACGCATAAAGAACGGTTAGTGAATGTAAACGGAATTTTAAGCCTCGCTTTATGTTTCAAATTGCTGTCATTCGTCGATTAACCTCACTCAGCCGGTTAATGGATCTTTCACTGTGGCACTATCAGTGCATCTTCCATCATGATTGTCTAAGATACATTTCTGTATTGCAGGAATTACAGCTATTTAAGTACATTGCTATTTCCTATATGCCAACTACTCCTTCCTTCGATAAGCTGCAAACTTGAAACTGCTTCTATCGATTACAAAAAAAAGCAAATGCTAAATAGTTGAATGACACACAAAAAAACCCTAGTTCAGTTCGTTATTTAAGGATAATTTTTCAGTGTATATTTCGTAAGTTACGACGATTACAAATTGTTGTAATACAGGTGTAAAGTCTTCGAGACATTCAGATTGATTATAGATATATAAATACATATGCACGTACGTACATACATAGTTACGTACGTACATAAATATGTGAGTGTATATATATATATATATATATATGTGTGTGTGTGTGTGTGTGTGTGTGTGTGTGTGTGTATTTCACCTACAAGGCAGTTTTGCTCACATTTTTTTTTATTTACGCCTCACTCTCACATATACCACATTCTCTCTCGTTCCTCTTCTCTACTTTCCGCCACGTTTCCTCCTTTTTTGTTATTCTGATAAAGAACAAATACCCAAAACGTCAAAGACACTTTCTTTTTCCTTTCAAGAGTTTGACTAATAATTTCTTCGTGGAAACTTATCCCTTTTGTATATTCTATTATTATTATTACTCATTAACCTCACATACATACATACATACATACATACATACATACATACATACATACATACATACATACACACACACAGAAACATACACGCATACACCCCCACACATATATTACACATACACACGTATATGTAGATGCAGGTATAACTGTATGTTAAGAAGCTTGTTCCTCAACCACGTTGGTTTCGAGTGGCACCTTGGACAAGTATCTTTTACTTTAGCTCCGGGTTAACCAAAGCCTTGTGAGAGTATTTGATTAGCGGAAACGGAAAGTTGTTTAGAGAGATGCGACCTTCTCCCCAAGACACAACATACACGCAGGCGCGCACGAAGACACATATCCACAGAAGACACATGCGTAGCTTACATAACGTCTATATCTCTCAACAGCATCTCTCTTCTCTTTCATGTCTCTTTACTCTCTATTTCTCTCTCTTTCTTCCTCTCTCTCCTTTTCTCTCTTATACTCACATACATACGCATATTCGCAATCACACTATGATTAAAACGAAATCGTAAAGACGATGTGTGTGTGTTTGTATGTGTGTGTCTGTGGGGGTGTGCGCACGCGCATAGTTAAACTAGAGTGTACGTTTATACATACAATCTATCTATCTATCTATCTATCTATCTATTACCACTTCAAAAGGAAAGTGAGAGTAGAGAGGCAAGTTTTGTCTAGCGAATGTTTTAAAAAACGATGGGTGAATGTAGCAAGAATGGCACGTATGAATGACGAAGCCACCTTGAGTATAATCCCATGAACCCAGAAATTGAAAACAGAGGGTTACCCACTTGCAAACAAATGTGGTAACATATAACAATATTGACCGAGGTTACCGTGGTCTTTTTCGTAGGTTTTCCTTCCCACGGATAAACCTTATCTGCTTCCCCCTTTACACCGTACATCATGACACTCTGATACACGATCCCTATTGACCGTTTTTTTCCCTCTTCCCCTTTTTTCCTCTTTTTCTTCTTTTTTCCTTTTTCTTTTCTTTTGTTTCTTTGTTTCTTTTCCTTTTTTCTCTCTTTTTTTCTTCTTTTTTCTTCTTTTTTCCCTTTTACGATCCCTTTTGATCGAAAACCTACGCCACTTTTTTGTTTCTTTTGTTTTTTGTTTTTTTTATCCCCGAAAAGAAAAGCTCTACCTTGTAATTTGTCCCATCTGCGTGCAGCCCTGTGTGGCCAATAAAGAAACTTATCTATCTATCTATCTATCTATCTATCTATCTATCTATCTATCTATCTATCTATCTATCTATCTATCTATCTATCTATCTATCTATCTATCTATCTATATATATATATATATATATATATATATATATATAATATATATATATATATATATACATACAAACGCACACAGACATATACAGATAGAAAGATAGATACATAAACAGATAGATAGATAAACAGACAGATAGATAGATAGATAGATAGATAGATAGATAAATTTATTCGTGCTTAACTTAAACATACTATATATCTTTCTCCAACAGTCCTTTCACTCCTTCTTCCTCTTTAACTCTCTTACGCACACACACACACACACACACACACATATATATATATATATATATATACACGCAACGAGTTGAAATCGATTTTTTTTTCTTTTCTACTCTAGGTACAAGGCCCGAAACTTTGGGGGATGGACCAGTCGATTAGGTCGACCCCAGTACGCAACTGATACTTAATTCATCGACTCCGAAATGATGAAAGGCAAAGTCGACCTCGGTGGAATTTGAACTCAGAACTTAAAGACAGACGAAATACTGCTTAGCACTTCACCCTAAAATTTCGGGCCTTGTGCCTAGATTAGAAACGAATATTATTGTTTGACGAAGCTTCAGATAAACTCGCCACGTAAGTTTTATGATCTTTTATTTTTTTTTTTGTTTTCAAAAATTTTTCGGATTTTTGTTTTAAGCAAGAGAAATTACAATTCTGCAAATAGGTTTTTCGCTCAAACTCCAGTGTTTGACCCAAGCAAAAGCAAAACAAAACATTAAAAAAAAACCCAAAACAAACAAACAAAAAAAGAATAGTGCAAAAGGTGTAAAACAACATGTTTTAAACGAATATGAGAGTGATCTCCCCCGCTGCCGACGGGGAGCGGGGGAGAGGATTCGGAAAATTCACATCGGGAATGTTCCGAGTCCTCTCACCACTTCCCCGTTCGTCGGCGAAACTGTTTTTCTTCATATTCGTTTACTACACATTATTTTACACCTAGTACTCTGTTTTTTTTTCTCAGTTTTTTGTGATGGGGGGGGGTGCGGACTCGGATAATTCACACGATCCAGTAACCCCACTTCGATACCCGGTCATAAAAATGAAAAAAAAAAAGTGTAATAGGTGTAAAACAACATGTCGTAAACGAATATGAAAAAAGAAATGCGTTCTGGCGAACAGGTGGCGGGTGGTGGTGGTTGAGAAGACTTGGAACATTCCCTATGTGAATTTTCCGAGTCCTCTCACCCGTGGACGTTCGCCAGTTTGACTGGTTTTTCAAAATTACAATTGTTTATCATTTTTCTTTTGTTCCACTTAATTTCAAAATACGTGGTGGTAATCTTCGTTTTCAAGATTTTATTCTAGAAATATATGCTTTAAACATAAGAAATTGCTATTTACCTTCAAAATTTGCGTCGGGGGTTGCAGTTTGGATTTAGGATTAGGGTTAGTATTAGGATTTAAGATTAGAACCAGGGTATAGGTTTTAGGGATTAGATTAGGATTAGGGTTTACAGTTAGGGTATAAGGTGAGGGCTAAGGGCTCGCATCTAAAGTTAGGGTTTGGTGTTTGCTCTTGGCAACAGTTTCGGATTAGGGTAAAAATTACGTCCGTTTAAATTGGAACTGGAGGATTAAAAAGATTTGAGTTTCTTTATAATATTTTTGCAGAAATGAACTCACATGTATTTAAAACTTTGATATCTTAAAAATTAATCTTTAAAAATACTTAAGAAAAGCCTGCAATCTATACTCAGTCAGAAATTTAGCCGAGTGTTTTTCGAAAAGATTTACTATAAGTTAAATAAATTACTTTCCAACGTTACTGTTAATTCCACGAGTTTTCAACTCGAGCAAGAAGAGGTATTTCAACTAGTTGTGTATGTGTGTATGTGTGTGTGCGTGTGTGTGTGTGTGTGTGTGTGTGTGTGTATGTGTCCTTGTGTTTGTGTTTGTTGCCCACCATCGGTTGACAACCGATGTTGATCGGTCTACATCCACGTAACTTAGCGATTCGGAAAGAGAGAAAGATAGGATAAGTACCAGCCCTAAAAATTAGTTCGGCGGTCGATTTACTCAGCCTAATCAATGAAACAAGTAGAAGATAAGAACAATATATATATATGTTTATACTCTCTCTTTCTCTCTCTCTCTCTCTCTCACACACACACACATATACATATTCCTGATTCTTTGTTTCTATCTCATTTCCTTTCCCCTTTCTCCTCTCTTTTGGTCTTTGTTCTCCATATCCGACGAAGAACCATGCCCGAAAGGTCATACTTTTACACTTACCGAGCGACAAAATTAAAATATTTACCATGAACGTCCCTTGAACATTAGTTTTGTATTTGAATTCTTCGTTCGTAATTCCTTTACCTTTGCACACACACACACACACACACACACACACACGTACATTGTTTACTTTTGTTATCTCATCTGAACAGTGTATGATTTCCTGAGAAATCTGTGTCAGACCGACGCATCTGTGTTGCTTTCCTCTGCTGGATTTAAAGACCTTAAACATTCAAGTCCGCACCATGTATACTTGTTAAAAAAAATCATCAATCAACCATTACCCCAAGTTCTTGCATTGTGTGTGCGTGTGTGTATGTGTGTAAATATGAGAGACTTTATTGTTGAGGTATTTCTCTCAGGCATACTATATATATACGTATCATAGGTACGCTGTTTCTCACATGTACGCACACACACACACACATAGCATACGCACGCACATTTCACACGCGCACACATTGCGCATGCGCACGTGCATGTACACACACATACACAGGCATATATTTATTGGAAGCTAAAAATTCACAAATCGTTACACGACTATCTCGCTTCCATCTTCGGACCAAAGTGAGACATTCAAATTATTCTGGCTTGACTAGACGTGGAATAAAGAAAACCCCGATAGACATTTCTACTTTCATCACTTACAGCAGTAAATGGCTTTCTAGTGCAATTCAAATCGCGTACCTTATCAAGAAATATATAAACTTTCCAGTTTATATATTTCTTGATAAGTGGCTCTCTTGAAGTTAAATTGCGCAGTGAAGTATACTGAGCTAAGGTGCACCTAAGCAACAATTAAAGAGTGAAATCTCACATAAAATTGGCTGAATATAGCTTCACATGTTGAATTTATCAGCACAGATTCTCCTTTGTTCACCGTAAAAAGAAGTTTATAAAACTGCTTTGTCGAAATATATTTAGCATGTGAGAGAGATAAGCTAGCATCACTCCGTACAATTTGATCAGTTTTGGATCCAGCACATTTGTTTCGCTCCGAGGAATTCCGTTTTGCTCACATTGTCTTAAGTTCGTCACAGCTTGAGATTACGATCTGCGTTTTTATCTTCCAGTGCTTTATTCTAAATCATGTGCATATTGAGTTCTAAAAACTAGTTATTAGTATAGTTATATCAAGGAGAAAAAACTTGTACACACACATACACGCACGCACGTACGCACAGAGAGACATAGACACAACACACACAGAGACAGACACAACGCACACAGACACACACGCACACAGACATGCACACACAAAGACACACAGACACAGACACACACACACACACACACACACACACACACACGAAAATGAAAGATTTGTAAAAAAATTTCAGAATTTCATTGCATGAATATTTTAATTCAATAATTGTAATTCACCAATATTTTTGCTCGCGCATACGAAACATTCGGCAAATATTTCCACAGGAAAGCTCTTTTGCAACGATTATAATATATTAAAACGTCTTTTCGTGAATACGAATTTTAATATGCTTTGTTTATACTTTATTTAGACGCATAAATTCGATACGTTTTAGCAACCCACATGGTCTTTTCAGGTACAAACGCATTCTCTCGTCTTTAGGTCCTAAGTTCAAATTCAGCCGCGATGGACTTTGCCTTTCATCCATTCAGAGTCGATGAAATAACCAATTGAATACTGGAGTCAATATTATCGACTAGCTTCCTACCACCAAATTTTAGGCATAAGGCCTATAGTAGAAAGTATTATTGATATTATTATCTGGTGGCAGTAGCGAAAGAGGTAGTATGGTGGACTCGTCTGAAAAGGCTAAAGTCAGACACTTTCCTCTCTGGCTAAGCCCTCGTCAACTTCTTCAAGTTTCACTTGAAGAAGAAAGTGAGGGTGGAGAGTGAAGTGTTGTCTTCTAGCAAGCTTGCTGGAAGGTTGGTGAATATTGGAAGAATGGCCAGCGTGAAAGGACCAATTCTGAGCGTATACCCGTGAGATAATAAAAGAAGAAGGGCTCTTGCCTTGTTGATCAGACACCCGTGGCTTTTGAGGGATTTTCCGCGAGGACTTTAAAGCGCTTTCCCTCTTGGGAGTTTTATTTTGTTTAATTTTTTATCGTTTTATATATATTGTTTACACGATGAAAACCCTTTGTCTCGTCTTGTGTTGTCTTTTATTTTGTGTCATGTCATTTCCTGTTGTTTTATGTAAGCCCTTGTGGCTAATAAAAGAATGAATTAATATTATTATGAAGGTAATGAGCTGACGCAATCATCAGCATGCCGGACAATATGCTTAGCGGCATTTCGTCCGTCTCTGCGTTTTGAGTTTAAATTTCCCCGACGTCAACTTTGCCTTTCATCCTTTCAGAGTCAATAAAATAAAGTATCAGTTGAGCCCTGGGTCGATGTAATTGGCAAGCACCCTCCAGAAAAATTTCAGACCCGAATCTAGAGGAGAAGGGAGTATTATTGTTGCAGCAATTAATATTTTTTTGTTGTGGTGCCAGCAACGCGTCGCTTCGAATCGCTGGTAAATTTTGCTTTATTTTGACAGTCTTTCAAGAATATATATATATGTTCAAAATATTTGTTCTGTGTCTTTC
>NC_043001.1:119610605-119633105 GCF_006345805.1 Octopus sinensis | reverse complement strand
TCGTCTTCCGGGAGATTCTATAGGGAGCACCAGTGGAGATTCTATAGGGAGTACATGATCCGTGCGATTTATCTCCAGGGTCAGGTCTCCATTGTTGGCTTTACTCTCATTCAACGCAGCAGCTGCGAGTTGAAAGGGGCTTCATGGCGGGCCCCGCACCAGATGGCTGGGCGTGACTGTGGAAGATCTCCAGAAGCTCGACGTCACCTTGTAAGATGCAGAGGAGCTGGCACAGGACCGCCAGCGATGTGGAGCACTGGTACAGCTGGTCGGCTCTACGCATGATGACGCATCTGGGATCACTACAGCATGTGATGGAGGACATTCTTCATAGTAACAAGAGGCGATACAAAATAGGGGTTTTGAAACAAAAATTAGTAACGTAATTGGTAATCAATGGATTGTGTTTTAGACTAAAACAGTCTATGTCCATTAAATATAGAGTACTGTAATTCCATAAAGTTAGTCGAGTACATTTGTAAATACGCTAAGAAAGATTCTGATCCTGCAGTGTTCACTCTCAAACCACAGATATTTCAGATATTTCAAGATGAGATGTTATATTTGTCGTAATGAAGCGTTTTGTTTACCTATTCGTGAACGATATCCTTCTATACAATTGGTTGTTCATTTAGAGAAAGGACAAAGAAATTTTACATACAACAGAAACTATTTCTCAGCATCATCTAAGGGAAACTACATTAACAACAATGTTTAGACCTTGTCAGATAGTCTTTTTCGTTAAAACCCTGTTGAGTCATCAATTACCGTCTTATAATACATAAACCAATAAACAGAAAAACAGGCGCTGCAATTGACAATTATCCTGATATACAATTTGACAATGATGTAGGAGCAATTTCTATTGTGCAACCAAGTTAGAATGCTTTTACTTAATGATGTTTCTTCTTGAAATCCGTCACCCCTGATCCTTTCTTGACTTTCGAACCGTTGATATTTCTAAAAGAATCTTTGCTTCTTATAGAGGTGTATCGTTTAGATTTGGATTGCTACAGGCTGAAAGTTTCGGTGACATGTACAGAAAGGAGCTTGAGAACACTGCTTGTTATTCTGTTTAAAAACAGTGATTTAGGGGGTCCAATATCAATATGGTTAATATACTGAAATGATCTTGCTGCGAAATGCAGATGCCAGATTTAGATGCAGTAAAATAGAATACAGTATTGAAATCTAGAGTACAACATTAATTTCTCTTGAAGACAAAGTTGTTTCCATGAGAACGAATGAATTGCCTGAGTTCTGTCTTCCTCGTATCAACCATTCTGAAGTCGATAGTTTAACAACAGCTATTAAGTGAAACTTTCTACAATATTGAAGACCTTTCAAGGCATGTTAGTGAAAACGAACCCAAATTGCGGTCAAAAATGCTATACTCCAAAGGGTTTTTCGTTGAGAGGACTCTTTTCCTGGTGCTGGTAAAACCTTTGTCATTAAACTGTTACTTGCGAAATTGCGACAACGAAGAGAAAGCTTCTTCGGGTACTAGTACTTCACTTTGAGAGAAAGAACAATCTACATTAATATCCAAGTGGCCTTGAACTTTGTTAACGCTGACACACCTGTTCGTAATATTAGGAAAACATCTATCTGATGGGATTGCAATGGAGTAATTCACTTTGAATTGTTACCACCTAATGCAACAATCAATGCTCAAGTCAGCAATTAGAGCGTTTGAACCAAGCTTTGAAGAAAAAAAAGACCCGCTTTAATGAATCGAAAAGGTGGGATGTTTCACCAGGAAAATGCGCGACCCCATACTGCAAAGATCACATCACAGAAGATCGAAGAGCTTGGTTGGGAAAAAATTTTCCTCCACCTTATTCATCCCCGACCTTGCTTCTTCAGACTACCATTTGTTTCGTAGTTTACAGAATCCTTTGGGGGACAAAACTTTCGCAAGCCAGGAGGAGGTTGAAACTGACATTTCAAAGTTCTTCGCTTTGAAACCAATAGAGTTTTACATTGATGGGATTAAAAATCTTGTAAATAGATGGAAGGAAGTCATAGATAATCAGGGAAAGTACAGTGATGATTAAATTTCAATTAAATATAACATTTGATCACTTGATTTCTTTATTCAAAATTCGGACAGAACTTACGGGATGACCTGATATATATATATATATATATATATATATAATATATATATATATATATATATATATATATAATTAGTGAAAAAACGGAGAAAAACGGCAATAAAGAAACAACAGCGTAGGACGTGATACATGCCAAGTATTAATGAGATGCTCAGAGAAGGAAGGAGTGGTTGTTTTACGTTTCGAGCAAAACTCTTCTTCGGAAATAGGAAGCATAGGAAAGTCCAAGAGAAAACGAAGAAAGAGGAAAAGAATGGCCAACAGTCCACGTGTAGTTACATTTTGGAGGGACCCGAAGACGATGAATAAAGAGAAAGTTCGTCCTGGGACAGGAGAGTATGAAGAATGGTTGGTATCTCTGAGTATGTGTAGGTGTGTGCGCGTTGTGCGTGCGGTGGCATTGTGTGTGATAACGTGTGTGTGTATGGTAGCGTGTGTGTGTGTGTGGCAGTAACTGAGAATATGTGAGTGTGGTGGTGGTGGCGTGGTGGCATGCGTGTGATACCGTGCGTGTGTGCGTGGCAGTAACGGAGTGTGTGTGTGCGCGTTTGTGTGTGTATATGCGTGTGAGTGAGTATGGAAGTGAATGTATGTGTGTGTAATTGTGTGCGTGTGTGTATGTTGTGTATGTGGAGGTATATGTGCGTTCATGTGTGTGTGCGTGTATGTACGTGTGTGTATGCATGTGTGTGCATGCATGTATATGTTGTGTGTGTGGAGGTATATGTGCGTTCATGTGTATATGTGTGCGTGTGCGTGTGTGTGCGTGTATGTGTGTGTGTGTGTTTGTATATATGTGTGTGTAGAAATGTATGTATGTATGTGCGTAGGAGTGGCTGTGTGGTAAGTAGCTTGCTAACCAACCACATGGTTCTGGGTTCAGTCCCACTGCGTGGAACCTTGGGCAAGTGTCTTCTACTATAGTCTCGGGCCGACCAAAGCCTTGTGAGTGGATTTGGTAGACGGAAACTGAAAGAAGACTGTCGTATATATGTATATATATATGTATGTATGTGTGTCTATATGTTTGTGTGTCTGTGTTTGTCCCCCTAGCATTGCTTGACAACCGATGCTGGTGTGTTTACGTCCCCGTCACTTAGCGGTTCGGCAAAAGAGACCGATAGAATAAGTACTAGGCTTACAAAGAATAAGTCCCGGGGTCGATTTATTCGACTAAAGGCGGTGCTCTAGCATGGCCGCAGTCAAATGACTGAAACAGGTAAAAGAGTAAAGAGTATATATATGTATATATATATACATACATACACACGTGTGTGTGTGCCTGCATGTGTTTGTGTTTATGTGTGTGCGCGTGCGTGTAATCTCTAAATAGATACATATAAAGGCGGCGAGGGGCTGGCAGAGTGGTTAGCACGCCGGGTGAAATGCGTAGCCGTATTTCGTCTGCCGTTACGGTCTGAGTTCAAATTCCGCGGAGGTCGACTTTGCCTTTCATCCTTTCGGGGTCGATAAATTAAGTACCAGTTACGCACTGGGGTCAGTGTAATTGACTTGATCCGTTTGTCTGTCCTTGTTTGTCCCCTCTGTGTTTAGCCCCTTGTGGATAGTAAAGAAATAGATACATATATTATGCGTATGTTTTATTCTCGTTCTATTTGTTGTGGCGAGAGTCATTGATACTCCTGGGAGATTGGAAGAATGGACTCCTATAAAGAGTAGCGTGTTGGTTGAGATAGAAGTCGGTAGTAGTCGTTGAGAGGGCGTTTTGGAGTCTCGCGAAATATGTCGTCAGAGAACATTGATTTTACCTCCACATCGTTAAATTATATATCCTACGTTCGTCTGGGATATAAAAGTGGCGACGAGATATTCGAAGCTTGCATCGGACGTTAAATTCTTTTCTTGATACGAAATCAAAGAAAAAGATCATTAGCATGGAAGATTTATTGGCTTGCGTGATGCAGTTGCAACAACAACAACAACTGCAGTTATAACAACAACTACAACAGCAACAACAATACCAAGAGCTACTGGAAATGATGTTGTTGAAGTTTGAAAGTACTTCAGATTCGTTCTCGTTAGACGTCGTAGCAAACTCAGTTGGAGAATTTATTTATAATCCAGAAGAAGGTACTACTTTTTCTGCATACTTTAGAAGTTTTGAAGGAATCCTCAAAGAAGAATATAAAAACTGGAATGGCAAGAAGAAAGTGCGACTACTTTTAAGAAAGTTATCTCCTGCCGAACACAAAATTACTGTAATAATATTCTGCCAAAGAAACCAGGTGAGATTTGTTTCGATGAAACAATTAAATTGTTATCTAGAACTTTCAGTGAAAGAATTTCCCTGTTCAATACTCATTGGCAATGTTTAAATTTAGTTTAAAAAGACTATGAAGATTTCGTCACCTATGCTGGGGTCGTTAACAGAGAGTGTGAAAAGTTCAAATTAAATAAATTAACCCTGGATTTATTCAAATGTCTAATTTTTGTTCAAGGGTTAACCGCAAGAAAAGATGCTGATATGCGTTCCCGTATATTAACAAAATTAGAACAGCCCCCAAAATTAACTCTACAAGTAGTGGCTGAATGCCAGAGGATTATAAATTTAAGACATGACGCGGATAAAATTGAAGAAATAAATTGCTCTCAGATACATGCGTTTCGACCTGAAAAAACGAACGTCAAGACCAAATCTATGCTATGGATGCAGAGGTTTACATTTTAGAAGTAATTATCCTTTTAAAAATCATAAATGTTTTGAGTGTGGAAAACTCGGACATAAAAGCTCACATCGTATAGCGAAACGAAAAAAAAAGGGTCAAACAAAAAAATTCTAGAAAGAATGTATTGTTACTAAAAATTCTAAGCGAGGATCAGAGAAGAAAATTTGTGTCCATAGAAATGAATAATATGAATATCAAGTTACAATTGGATACGGACAGTGATATCACGATTATTAATACAGATACATGGAAGAAAATAGGGAAACCTAGATTAAAGGAAACTTCGAAAATTGCGCGAGGTTTTTCAGGAAAAAAATTGCATTTTATGGGCGAAATGATAAGTGATGTTACATTTCGTGGAAATATCTTGAAGGCCAAAGTTTTTGTGTTGAAAAATACGACAAATTTATTTGGAACAGACTGGATGGAATTATTTAAATTATGGGACCTCACCATAAATATTTTTTGTAAAACGCCAGTACAAATAAGGCGTCGGAGCATTTAAAAAAAAATAATTAAAAAATTTTTCCTGAAGTTTTATTCTGATGAGATGGGTCTTTGCACCAAAACAAAGGCGAAGTTTCAAGTGAAAGAAAGCATAATACTGGTTTTTAGACAAAAAAGAACGGTACCTTTCGCAGCATTGAAACAAGTTAAGGAAGTGGATATACTTGAAAAGCTTGGCGTTATTAAAAAAATAGATTACACAAAATGGGCGTTCTCAACAGTTTATGTCAAGGAAACAAAAAAATAAATAAATAATAAATAATAAAATCCGAGGATGCGCTGATTTTTCAACGGGATTAAACGAGTGTTTGATGCCATATAATTGCCCGTAACCAAGTTCGGAGGAAATTTTCGCGAAGTTGAATTGAGAAGTTTTTTTTCAAAGCTGAACCTATCTGAAGCATATTTGCAGGTAAAAGTCGATGAGGAATGTTCAAAATTATTGACAATAAATAACCATAAAGAGTTCTATAAATTTAATCGACTCCCCTTTGGTATCAGTAAGTTACAGACATTATGTTCACAGGTTCGGACTCCGCTGTAGCTTACCTTGACGACATACTCCCAAAAAGTGAATCTCGGGGTCAGCATGCTGAGCGTATTAAAATGGTCTTCGAAAGAATAAAAGATTATGGGTTTAAGCTCAGCGAGGAAAAGTGTGAAATTTTTAATGCGAAGAATATAATGTCTAAGGCAGATTATTGACGATAATGGGTGTAGACAAGACCAGTCTAGGGCGAGTGTAATAAAAGATATGCCTCTGTCGATAAACATTAACACGTTACAAGCATTTTTGTGGCTCGCAAATTACTACCAGGTATACATACCGAATATGCACGGTTTAAGAGCACCCCTGAATAACTTGTTAAAAAAAGATGTCAAGTGGAATTGGTCGGAAAATGCCATAAATTTATACATGGAAGAAGTTTCCGTCTGTAGACAGACCACCGCCCATTATTGTCGATCTATGGATCAAAAAAGGGTATCCACACACATACATATTTCTTTAGTAACCACAAGGAGCTAAACACAGAAGGGACAAACAAGGGCAGACGAACAGATTTAGTCGATTATATCAACCCCAGTGCGTAACTGGTACTTATTTAATCGACTCCGAAAGGATGAAAGGCAAAGACGACCTCGGCGGAATTTGAACTCTCAACGTAGCGGCAGACGAAATACCACTAAGCATTTCGCCCCGAGTGCTAACGTTTCTGCCAGCTCGCCGCCTATATCCCCACACATACAGCCAATAGGTTGCAGCGATGGGGAACGATCCTACCGAATTACGACTTCAAAATGGAGTATTTGCCATCGAAAAAACTATGACATACAGATGGTTTGTCAAGTTAATACCAATATACAGTGAGCCACCAGAAGATGCAGTGATAGCGGCGTTAAAAGCCGAAAATGAAATTAAAAATGTATCGTGCAATGTTGTGCGCGAATTGCCTGTGACGTTGGAGGAAATAAAAATTAAGGCAGAGATCAGAAGAAACAAATAAAAAAAATACGTGTGGCTGAACGTAATACAGTTTCGAATTTGTATATGATATGTGATAATGTGCTTATGTATGCACAGAGGATCGTTATGCCTACCTCACTTAAGGTCGAATGTTAAAGGAGTCCCACATTGGTCATCCAGGAATTATCTAGGGTGAAGTCGTTTATGAGGATTTATGCTTATTGGCCAAAAATGGATTTAGGTTTTGAGAAGCTGGTAAAATCCTGCAGAGGTTGTGCTCTTGCAGTGAAATCACCACTTATAAAATTTCAACCTTGGTCCAAGACCGATATTTCATGGTCCAGAATACACAGATTTCGCAGGATCGTTAAACCGATCATATTATCTGATAGTGATAGATAGCTTTTCAAAATGGCCAGAAATATGTAAATGTAGAAAACCGACATCCACGGTAACTGTGATATTTCTACACGAACTTTTTGCTAGGTATGGTGTCTCGGATACCATAGGCTCACAGCGAATGAATTTAAGAATTTGTGCAACATGTACTCAATTGAATATATCTCTACTCCTCCGTATCACCTAAGATAAAACGGGCAAGCGGAAAGATTCGTGGATACATTTAAGAGAGCATTAAAGAAATCGAGAATCGAGCTAGTCGATGACTCAGCGTTGACAATTCTTGAGGGTTTATAGGATAACACCAAACCCAAACTCTTTTTCAGTTAAGTCGCTTGCGGAACAAATGTTTGCTCGAAAACTAAAGTCAGTTTTCGACAAGCTGCTAACAGTAAGAAAAACAAATAGGGAAAACACTAAATATACGACAATGCAATTTAATATCTGTGACAAAGTGTCTTTCAAAATATATATACATGGAAGACGAGATTAGGAAGACGGAGTAGTAACAAAAAGAATAGGCAAAATGACATATATGATAAGAGGCGAACATGGGAACAGAAAAGACATTCAAACCAGTTAAAAAATAGATATACGGAAAAAAGAAAAGATACCCATGGAAGTGTTCTATGACACATTTGATGGTCCAACGCCACAAAAAATCAAACCTAGGCGTAGCAACACTAGGAAGAGGAAACAAACAGAACGGTTGGAAGTAGTGCTTAAACGGAAGAAATATTAAACTTTCTTAGGAGAAAAATCTCAAAAAGGGAGATGTAATGAGAGAAGAATAAATAAAAATAATAATATTAACTTCCAACGGAAGTCAATTTCAAAGGAGGAGATGTTCTGGTGCGAGTCATTGACACTCCTGAGGGATTGGAAGAATGGACTAGCCGAACTCTAACAAAGATTAGCACATTGGTTGAGACAGGTCGGTAGTAGTTGTTGAGAGGGCGTTTGGAGTCTCGCGAAGGTTTTATATCCTTCCATGGGTATCACTTTTCTTTTTTCCATATATTTAATTTTTTTAGCTGGTTTAAATGCCTTTTCTGTTCCCATTTTTCGCCTCTTGTCATATATGTCACTTTGCCACTTCTTTTTGTTTCTTCTCCATCTTCCCAATCTTGTGATTTTACCTCCACATCGTTAAATGATATATCCAACGGTTGTCTAGGATATAAAACTATTTATGTCATTTATGTCATTATGACCAGACAGTGGCGCTATTTTGCAGGTTTAGTCGATCAAATCGCTATTGAAGTACATATACACACGCACATGTACAAATAGACATGCACATGTATATATATATGTGTGTGCTCTATCGTGACCAAAACAGCCACTCCCCCTTCGGTCCTCCCTCCACCAATACCTGGGGATCCAGCAAAGAGTTTGACCAGAACATACTCAGAAACACACACACACGCCCTACCTCAGGGGGAATCAACTCGATGGACCCTTTTCCAGACCCACAAAATAATCTCCCACACATAGAGTAACCCTACACACATTGCATATTACAGAAATGCTCCAAAGAATTTAACCAAAGAGTTTAACGAAAACATTAACAAAACACACAGACGAACACACAGATGCTCATGTGGCCTTTGGGCACCCACCCAACAACTTGCTCCCACGAAAATGCTACACATATAATACTACTACACATGTTCCAACTCTATAAGAACACCAACTCCAAAACACGAATACATTTCCCTTACATAATTTTCCTCAAAACTCTTGTCACCTTGCAACATCTTCAAACTCGGTGTTTTGGCACCAAAGAACATAATTCTTAACTTAACCCTTGCTCGGTTCATATCGTTATCTTTTTCACAGCAACCACGAACTAGATGTCTTTTCACCTCCAAAAATTGAGAGCAATCGCCATATTTCATTACATAATTACTGAAGAGCACAGGATTACGTAATCGGACTGTTATCTCCGTTGAAACCCGAGTGCGAAAATATTTGGTAAGATCGGCCGTAATGGATATATAATACAGTACGATTCGATTAATACGTAGAAAGTTGCAATTATTCAACTGCGGCAGTAATTGTTGCGATTTCATTTGTAAGCTGTTCTGTAAGTATGTTCTCAATATGTGTTGTGTTTGATGGTTTATACTGGATGTAGAAGCAGCAAGAAGATAATGATTGGGAGCGTCATGTACGTAGAAAAGCAGATGGGAAGATGAAAAGCAACATGCAGCAAAGCAGGAGAGAATGAAGAGAGGAACAGGCAGAGAGTTACCAAATAAGGAGAGACGTTTAAATAAGCAAAGTTTTACTTGCATAAAAAAATATTAAAACAAACGAAATAATAAGGATAATGCATTTTAAATTAAGCAGTCAAGTTAATTAGAATTATAAGCAAAAAGTTAATAGAAAATTAAAATAGGAACTGAACGTTAATAATGAATGATAACAACAAAAACAATTTAAAATTAATTGTGAAATAAAGGTGGCTATTTTTAATAAAGTATAAATATCTTCATAATGATAATAATAAGAAGAAGAAAAAGAAGATAATTGTATGAAGGTATTTTCATCGTATTTTTACCTTTTCTGATCCTCTGAGTAGTGCTTTTCTTCCGGCTGGAATCCAATCACACTGAGAGCTATACCCGGTATTAAGACTGAAAAACCGAGGAACACTAGAATAAGGAATCTTTTTGTTGAAAAGGCATTCGCTCTTGGTGGATAATGTCGTCTGTGTCGCTGGTGCCTACTTCGCAGCACAGTGGCGTGGATGCCTGGCCTCATGGCTAGCAACGTTGGAGCAGTATTTTAGAGCAGAGTAAAACGGGGAAAATTTGTGTTACAGTGATAGTTGACTTGACAGAAGAGTTTTGCTTAAAACGACATAGGTTACTACAATACCTATACTGGAATGAACACTTTTATAAGAGACTTAGGAGTGAGATTGCCGTTAAGGAGTGAGATAAACAAGGGCGTGGAATAATTTTTGTTTCTGCAATTTTAGTTAGCATCAGTGATAGGAACTTCTTTAGTTTGACATTGCCCAACTTTTCTTAGATAATATTAATTCCAAGAATATATGGTCTTCCAGATATTTACATATAGATATACACACACATATATATATATTAGTGTATATAAATTTATATACAAGTATATATACAAAAAAGCTTTCTTTTTTGGAATCCGTTTATAACCAATAAATGGTTGCGCATATGATTAGGTTATAGATATTTCTTGACGAACTCATCAAGACAAGAAATTGTTTCTTTTTATTTTGACTGTTTGCAAATTTACAAATTCGAATAGTTTCAGGTGTTTAATTCTTTAACATCCATTAATAGTGTTCCACTTTCTGCTCTTTCCCAAATGGCTGATTCCTTTCCTCGCGTTGCCTTTTCTTCACAATATGATAATATTCCTCTTTAATATCTTTAGAACATTTCCCTGCATTTGATGCGTTGTTCAAATGTTTTCAGGTCAGCGGTCTTTTAAAGGTTTGTGAATCCTGGTTTTCACGTCCTACAAAGAGATATACGATAAAATAAGTCGTCCGGTTAGAACAAACAAACAAATGAACTAAAGAAGCCAAAACAAAAGAGAAAAGACATACAAGGTTGTTACATTTTCATTAATATTGGTGTCCTCAAATATCTAAGGCTTCATAGGGAACAATACAACGGTAGTAATTAAATAAAACAAACAAATATATATATATATATATATATATATATACATACATATATACCTTATAAAAGTAAATTAAGGTTGCTTGATCATTATCTAAATCTTTAAATTGTGGAATTCAAAAAATCAATAAATATTTTAGAAAAAAAAGTCAGAAAAAGAATTACAGAAATCAAGAATTTAATTAGTTTCCTAAGTAAATAAGTTTAATTAAATTTAATTTCTTCACAATATTATCGCAAGAATATGAAATAAAATCAATATAAATAGATAGATAGATAGATAGGTGTTCGTATGTAAATACGTATGGGCATACAGTTGGTTGAACGTTTAACATTTTTCTTCCCTATCATGATGTCACGAATTCGATCATATCGCGTTTCATTTTCGCTTGTAAACACTGAAGGGGAAATGAAGTTGACAAACACAGTTGAAACCCGTAGGATGGCTTATAACAATAAGTCACAAACGACGCTACGCAGAGTCTGGCTGAAAATTACAATATTGCTCTTTTGGTTAAACACAGGAAATAGTTCTGTTGTCTTTGATAGGATACAGCACCGCAGGAGTATATTTCAAGGTTTAAGTCTTTGTGATACTGTTTATACTTTTAATACTGTTTCCTCCTTTTTCTTTTGTTTCGTCCAATGTTTTTCCCTTTTCTTGTTGAGGAAATCTGAGAGTATGTGGCTGGCTCACAGGCAAACAGAAATACGAACCTAAACGTTGCATTTTATTTTGTAGACGATCTGAGAGTATGTGTCAAGCATACTGGTATGAAGGAGAGAGCCTTGATAAGATTGCCAATGACCTTTTGCTCGATATACAGGTGCTTATGGATGGATAAAAATATTATTCCATTATGGGACTCATAACAAGGAACTCATAACCGAAGAATATGAGATCAGAATAACAAAAGATTTTTCTCAGGACTTTTTGCATTCAATATATAAGTAGCCCGCCACTTAGTTTGCTGTACCAATACTTATACCAACATTTGGGCTTGCCGATTGGGCGCTAGATGAGATCTGGGGTTTAAACGATAACACCTGGAAATTCTAAATCCAAACCAGAAATTTTCAATTCAACAATTAAGAAGAACGATTCTTCTAAAAATGACAACAACATGACATGGGTTTAGCAACAATTCAAGCAGCACTGGAATGTCGAATCATATATCTTTGATAACATTTAGTAATTGATAAGTGTCGAAGTGATTCTATGGATCAAATATAAAAATCATAAGGCAAATATCTTCATGAGAGTAAGAAAGGCACTCATTGGAAGCTCTTCTCTGTCTCGCGAGCAGGAATACACGCCGAGGGAAGTTACACAACTCTACCGCGGTAGATCATAAGGTCAATCATAGCTTTGTTTCACAAAACCTGTAAAGTGATAGCAACAAAGCGAAAGTAATCTACCTTGGATAATTAACCAGAGTATTACCTTTCACTTTGAAGGATATTCTTTAGCAATATTGGAGCAAGAAATAACAACGAAATACCTGTTGTACGAAAGTGATATGGATGCATGTGCATCTTATATGCGATAATCGACGTAAATTCTATGGAATTAACACTAAGAATGTCACTCGTATTTTAGGTAACTGTCCGAGAATGCTATCACAGACTTATCTACGCATGAAGGCAAGATGTCATGAGCAAAATATTGTAGAAAACAATCTGTAGAAAGAATAAACCCAAAGGTAAACAGATAAGAGGTGACAGTGATGTAAAGAGTATAATCATTCATAATACGAAACGCTACTAGTTTAATGTTACTGTCAACGCATTATTAAAATGCAGGCATAAAAGACCAAGCATTGTGGTATGGAATAGAAGAAACTGTGCCCAGCAGTCGATATCAATTGCCCAGAAGAGTTAACATAATACAAGTGAGCAAAGTAAAGCAAAAAAAAAAAATAATAATAATCTATTTCTAGCTAAAGAAAAATAAACAATTTCTTCAGTAGAACTGTGGCTTCAGATTTCTGCCTATAATTATTGAGCAACATGGATATGAATTACACACTTCTGAGAAGCTGGGTTTCACAAAACCGGAAGGAACAAATTGTTACGAAATTACAGCTTTAAGCCATCAAAAACACTGTGGAATATGCACAACATTCCCGAAATTTAGCGTGAAGAATGAGTATATACACATGTATAGACATGTAAACACGTATCTTTATATATATGTAATGGCGTCCATGTGTGCACGCATGTATACACATTCACACATACACGTGCGTGCATGCACAGCTGAGTTAGACAGCAGCTCCTTCTCCAGTGAGAAATTTGAAAAATTTAATCAGAAGAATGCTCGGTCCAAGAATCGAACCCATGATCTTTTGATTGCAGACACGAATCCGTAACTGTTTGACCATGCACGTTCATACACACACGCGCGCGTGGTCAAATAGTTAAGATGTGTATGTGTGTGTGTGTGTGTGAGAGAGAGAGAGAGAGAGAGAGAGAGAGAGAGAGAGAGAATATGCATGGTCAAATAGTTGTTCGTGTATGAAATCAAAAGATTATGGGTTCGATTCTTGGACATGAAGACATGTGTGTGTGTGTGCGCGTGCGCACGCGTGACTATAGGTGTAAGATCCAGGTATCGAGCTGTAGGAAGAAAGTTAGCTTCAAACAATCCAATCCACAATTAATATAAAAAAAACAACTTTTAGGGACAATAGTACTTTATTGAGACGGAAGGTTGTGAATTTCTTTCGTATCGAAGTACGATAAACTCAAAAAGACCTCTTTTTATATTTCACAGTAGACGACCAGGGTTGCCAGGTATGCGAATAAGAATACAAGAGTTACAGAATAGAATAAATAAGATCCGGCCTACATATGTTTCATAGCAAGCAGAACCTCGGAAGTGGTAAGTATCCAAGCGAGGTGTATATCTTGGCCTGAAAAGTAGTCTGCGGTATGCAACTCGCTTGCATATTTACCAGTTCTGAGGTTCCGCTTGCTATGAAACATATGTAGCCTGGATTTTATCTACTCAGTTCCGTAACTGTCGTGTATATATATATATATATATATATATATATATATTATATATATATATATATCACGTGATCATGTGACCGACCAGGCTATCAGATGTTGCTACACATCGCTGGTCACAATGCGCTTCGCATTGGTTTTAGCCTTCAAATGACGCCACCCGGCTGGCTAAGCGAGCAGGCCAACAGAAGAAAGAGTGAGAGAAAGTTGTGGCGAAAGAGTACAGCAGGGATCACCACCACCCACTGACGGAGCCTCGTGGAGCTTTAGGTGTTTTCGCTCAATAAACACTCACAACGCCCGGTCGGGGAATCGAAACCGCGATCCTACGACCGCGAGTCCGCTGCCCTAACCCATTGTGCCTCCACACACACACACACATATATATATAGTTATGAGCGATGGTTCATCAACAACATAATGGATTTGCAAATCCATTATGTTGTTGATGAACCATCGCTCATAACTTTCATGAAAATTTGTTTATATTATATTTTTAATAGTCCCAAGATTTGTTTACCTCAAAATAGCGTGGGATATAACTAACAGTACATCGTACATTTTTTATTTCACTCTTGGTCTCGGAAGAAACTTGAAGACTCTTAAGTCTATGAATTCTTTTCTCATTAACTATTGTTTCAAAAGGTATTCATATTTTAGTGCAAGTTTTATGAAATCACATCGTATAATAATAAAAATATGAAAAAAAAAACGTTTGATTCTTTGTGTTATAACAAAAGTTCTAAGTATTTCTAAAGTAAATATAAATAGTCCCGAACACAGACAATTCGCTGGCAGAGTGCCACAAGTAATAAGGTTAGTTTGCAAACAACATATTAAGACTTCAGGGGAAAAAATAAATACGATTGATTCAATTGGTGTAATTTCAAGAATAGTTTCTTCATTTCATCTTCAGAGACATCTCAAATTACATTTTAAAAATAGTATCAAACTGTAAAGGGATTCCTTTTCAGATATGAAAGGATATGAAGCAACTCTTGGGAAATAGGATGAAAATTGAATTCTAATTCCATATTTCAAAATGTGAAAAATTCCTTTGAATAGAGCTAATATATTTTTTCATCTACCCCCTCTTTCTCTGTCAGTCTGTCTGTCTGACTCTCTCTCTCTCTCTCTCTCTCTCTCTCTCCTCTTTTTTATATATATATATATTGCTTTTTATAGATCTTATTATGTGTTACAAACACAAGTAATTCCATATTTAAAAGAAATTCACTAACGGTATTTCAGATTTTCCCAATGCTATTTTCATATTTGCATATAATCATCAAGCAAAAGAAATCGTATCACTTAGAGACATAACACACACACACACACACACACACACACACACACACACACACACACAACACACACACATACACGCGCATATGTATATATGAAGTAAATTCGAATTAATCTTTCAAAGCTATAAAGTCTAGGGTAGAGGAATAATTTTCTTTGTTTTGGTAAGAACGGGGAAAGAAAGAAAGAAATTTTTAAAAAAGGCAGAAGAGGTTTCTATGAACAATATTGAAATTATTCCACTTTTTGTAAGGTTATGTTGATAACAATACAAGAGGTATTGAAATATTGTTGATATTTTATATACGTATTTTTTCTTGAGTCACTTAGATTATAATCTAAGGAAACTTTTTTGGCATTGGGTTAGATATTGTAGTTCTTTAGCACCAGGTCTTCTCTGATCCAGGAGACATGATCAAAGAGACTCTAACTTTAACCATCCAGTTTTTTTTTCTTTCAGACATTGTAGTTAAGATCCCGAGCGTTAAACCAATACATCGGTTTGTTGTCTAAACCACCCGTCTTCGTCTCACGTTTTTTTTGGGGGGTTCTTTTTTTTGTGAATTTTCCTCTGATTATAGACTTGTGCAACAAGGAACATTTAAGGGCGATGCGATTCATTAACATTGTTATTGTTTTACCCAGCTGAAGAAAGTAAGTAGCTGGTCAATTGAGATACAATAATACATCATATGACATATCAAACTCTAGAGCCCTTCAGAGATTCAGTTAAAAATTAAATAAAAAAAGAAGCACTTAAGTATCTTAATTTCAAACCTCATACAACGACCCGAAAAGGAGGATCAGAAAGAATAGAATCAGCAGCTCAACACGCAAACGGGAAACGTTATGGTTTACAAATTGCATGAGATAAAATATAGCCAGAAAATAAGCAAGAATAGAAGTACAAAACCAATATTGCATAACCGAAAGCTAATACGCGGTGCATGTATTTACATAGCTAAACAAAATACCGTTATAAATGGCTTGTAAAGCCTCTTTAATTGTCGAAAACACTCAAATACGCAAAGAAAGAAAGGGATAAAATAAAACACTGTTGCAAATTGTAGCAAACCTCAATAACTAGGAATGCACGCTAAACGTGTATGTGTATACATACATACATACACACACACACACACACACACACACATATATATTTTCTTTTTCTCCTGTTATTAATTTATACGCTCAGGCACTCATGCACGCGTACATCTACAGACACATAAATAAATAAATAAATAAATAATATATATATATATATATATATATATATATATACACACACACACATATATACATATATATATATTTATGTATATGTAAATACGTGTTTGTAAGTGTACGCGTGCATGTGTACGTGATCGTATAAATTAGTAACGGTAGAAAAATTTATATACAGATTACATAATATCTATCGGTAGAAGCCAGAAAATAGCAAATGAATTTAATGTCTTACGGAGAAGAGTTCCAAATGGTAGTAAAACCATTCCTAGCTCGAAGAAATTATTGGTCCCATTGTCTACTAGATACATTAATGTAATATGAAGATACTTGCATAAAACAGTTCACTGTTTAAAACAAGAAATGAAATCTCTTTTACTCTTTTACTTGTTTCAGTCATTTGACTGTGGCCATGCTGGAGCACCGCCTTTAGTCAAAGAAATCGATCCCAGGACTTATTCTTTGCAAGTCTAGTACTTATTCTATCAGTCTCTTTTTGCCGAACCGCTAAGTTACAGGGACGTAAACACACCAGCATCGGTTGTCAAGCGATGTTGGGGGACAAACAAAGACACACAAACATATATACACACACATACATACATATATATATACATATATACGACGGGCTTCTCTCAGTTTCCGTCAACTAAATCCACTCACAAGGCTTTGTGACGAAATGTTGCTAATCATTTTGCCAGGCATGCTAACAATTCAGTCAGCTCGCCACTTAAGGATACTACTACTACTACTACTACTACTACTACTACTACTACTACTACTACTACTACTACTGCTGCTGCTGCTGCTGCTGCTGCTGCTACAACTACTACTACTACTAATAATAATAATAATAGTGATGATGATGATGATGATGATGATGATGATGATGATAATAATAATAATAATAATAATAATAATAATAATAATAATAATAATAATAATAATAATAATAATAATAATAATGATAATAATAATAATAATAATAATAATAATAATAATAATAATAATAATAATAATAATAATAATCTTTTCTATTGAAGGCATAAAGCCTAACATTTTGGGGTAGGGGCTAATGGTTTACATCGACCCACAGGACTTGACTGGTACTATTTAATCAACCCCAAATGGAAGGAAGCCAAAGTCTACCTCGGCGGCGTTTGAGCTCACACTGTAAAGAGTCAGAACAATGTCGCTAAGCATTTTGGACTGTGTGCTAACCATTGTGCCAGCTCACCACCTTCAATAATTATAATTTCTGCAATAAGCACAAGACCTGAAATCTTGGGAGAGGAAAGTTGATCGATTACATCGACCTCAGTGTTCAACTGGTACTTATTTTATCGACCCCAAAAGAATGAAAGGCAAAGTCAACCTCAGGGTATGGGAACTCAAAATGTAAAAAAACAGCCGAAATGCGGTTAAACATTTTATTCGGCGTGCTAACCATTCTGCTAGTTCGCCGTCTTTAGTATTAATAATACTGGCCCTTTCTACTATAGGCACAAAACCTGGAATTTTTATAGAAGGAGCTAGTAGATTATATCAACCAAAGTGCTTATTTTTATTGCAATGCATTCAAATATCTGAATATTTTCTTCATATTTTGTGTTCTTTTATCTTTCCTTTTCTCTATTAATATTATTTTCTATTTTTTAATAACTTCTTCTTCTTCTTCTTCTTCTTCTTCTTCTTCTTCTTCTTTTCTTCTTCTTCTTCTTCTTCTTCTTCTTCTTCTTCTTCTTTTCTTCTTCTTCTTCTTCTTCCCCCTTCCACATAACCCCCAGCCCACGCCGTCTTTTATTGTTCTCTTTGTATTTTGACTCCACCACCCGGTCACCTCCATCTTTTTCTTACTATTCTCGAAAAAACACAATGTTTTGGAAATAGTTTGTTATTTTCGGAATAACTGAATATCTTGAAAATTCCGTTTTAGTATAATAATTTTCTATAGGCTTATACATTCTACTTAAGTCTTTGGCAATCCTTATTCCTTTCAGCCAAGTAATATTCACACAAAGGCAAATAAGCTCTCTCCCTCACCACTCATTCCATTACTACACTTACATACACCACCTTATACATCCGCATATACACAGACACACATATATAAATATAGTTAATACTAGTAGAACTTTATTAAATTATTTTTGCGTAAAAAAAAGAGAAAATTCTGTTTATTTGTGGTTTAATCTCTTGCTATATCGGTTGAGATTCCTCTTGTCTATTTTTCTTCCGTATTTTTTTATTGTCTAATGTCTTAAAGATATACATTTTCATTCATTTGTATAATTGAATTCTTATGTGTTTTGTCTTATTTTTGTCTCTTCTATGTAAGCACAAAAATATTAACTGTAACATTCAGAAATTTCTATATTCTGTGCGCGCATAAAGGCAGAGACAGAGACAGCCACACACATACATACATATATATAATATATATATATATATTATATATATATATATATATATATATATATATATATATATATATATGTCTGTATATATATATATATATATATATATATATGTATATGTATATGTGTATATATATATATAAACAAATATAACATGTGTGCATGTATATTTATGCACATATTCGCGTAAGTACATATATATGAATAGATAAATGAAATAAAAAAATATACATACATGTATGTATATATTATATTATATATTATATAATATTATACATACATATATATGTATATATATATAGGCGCGCAGAGAGTCAGATGCACTTGAATAAATAATACATAGAATTAACATACATTTGATGCATTTAAAAGAACACAAAAAATAAATACAGCATATGAAAATGCGTCACATATGTGTGTATATAAATACACATACACACATATACAACCATACAAATATATTGATATTTATACACACAATGCATAAACATATGCACATATATATAACAATTGTTATGTATGTATACATATATACATATATATATATATGCATATCTATATATATGTATGCATGTCTATATATACATGTGTGTATGTATATATATATATATATATATATACACACTTATATACATGTATATATGGACATGTGAATTCTCTCTCATTCTCTCTCTCTTAATATATATATATATATATATATATATATATATATATATATATATATATATATGTATATTTATGTACATATATTTTCATTTTCATAAGCACAGATATATCCATATGTGAATATATGTGTTAACATATAATCACGTAAATATTGTATGCATGTGTATATATATATATACACATACATATGTATACTTTCGCATAACACACACACATATACGCATAAGTGTACATGACTTAACATAAATTCACGTAAATATATGGCTGTATGAATGTATATAAATACAAACACACATGTATGTTCATGAATCTAAACAAACACACAAAGGAAAACACTATTACAGTTAAATGCACAGATAGATACATGCATATATTTGTATAGAAAGACACACATACATACACGCGCACACATGCGTGCACACACACACATACATACATAAACATATATATCTGCGTATTGCATGTGCGCATTTCAATCTAACATGACGTATCTATATTGATACCACTGAATAATTTTGTCGGTGAACAGATATATTCTCAAATGGAAAAATGAGAATAGGAGGTAAAAAAAAAAAAATAACAGCTAAAATCGAATCGGGAAAAATTGATAAAAATCTAAGACAAAAATAATACAAAGATATCGTACTGAAGGATTGAAAAGCCATATCAGAAAAACATAGAAAGGATCTTGTGTGCTATATCGTTCAATTACAATGATTATAATAACAGATTCCACGTGAGAAGAGAATTGACGCTACAGAAAACCGAAAATAACTTACAGCTGCATCGACAGCAACAGTAACAGCATGATGAATGTAACGTGTGTAAATCTATGTATGCATGCATGCATGCATGCATGCATGCAGATATGTATGTACGTATGTATGTACGTATGTATGTACGTATGTATGAATTCATGTATGTATCTATGTATGCATGTATGTATGTATGTATGTAAGTATGTATGTATGTATGTATGTATGTATGTATGTATATATGTATGTATGTATGGATGGATGGATGTATGTATGTATGTATGTATGTATGTATGTGTGTATGGATGGATGGATGTATGTATGTATGTATGTATGCATGTATGTATGTATGTGTGTATGGATGGATGGATGTATGTATGCATGCAGATATGTATGTATGTATGTATGTATGTATGTATGTATGCATGCAGATATGTATGTATGTATGTATGTATGCATGCATGTATGTATGTATATATGTATATATGTATGTATGTATGTATGTATATATGTATGTATGCATGCAGATATGTATGTATGTATGTATGTATGCATGCATGTATGTATGTATATATGTATATATGTATGTATGTATGTATGTATGTATGTATGTATGCACGTATACACGCAGGCAGTTATGCATTTAAGTATTTATGAATGTATACAGATATGTATGTATATGTATTTATGAATGTATATAAATATGTATGTATGTTTTAGGCTATATTTATATTTGTATATGCATACATATATATATATACATATATGTGTGTGTGTGTATGTGTTTATAAATATGCATACATATTAAGTTAATACATATAAACGGCTATTTCAGACATACATACACACACGCGTAAACACACATATGTTTATAAATAGATGAAAGTTATCATAAGCAAGGATGACGCAATGTGTATTTATAAACAGATAAAATACAAACATAAAAATACTATGTGCGTATTTCATGATAGTAGAAACGAATGCGAGACAAAGTACTCCACACATGGAAGAGAGAATAATTATATATATATATAAATATATGAGCACTCCGTCGGTTACGACGACAAGGGTCCCAGCTGATACGATCAATGGAACAACTTTCTCGTGAAATTAACGTGCAAGTGGCTGAGCACTTCACAGACACGTGTGCCCTTAACGTAGTTCTCAGGGAGATTCAGCATGACACAAAGCGTGACAAGGCCGGCCCTTTGAAACACAGGTAGTTCTCATTTTTGCCAGCTGAGTCAACTGGAGCAACGTGAAATAAAGTTTCTAGTCCAAGGACACAACGCGTCGCCGGCTGGAATTGAACTCACGAGCTTACGATCGTGAGCCGAATGCCCGAACCACTAAGCCACGCAGCATCACACAGACACACAGACATAGTTGGAATTTACAGAAAAATAAAAGACGAAGACAGGTGTGTATGTATATATATGTATATATATATATATATATATATATATATATATATATATATATATATATATGCATTATATATATATGTGTTTATGTATATGTATGTGCGCAATTATATATAGTTTGATATATATACACGCCTATAAATATAATATAGGACAATCAGTTAGTTATCATAATAAATCTCAGAGCTTCAGCCCCGACATCCGAAACTCTGAGTTTTATTATGATTGTCCTATATTATATTTATAGATAAATTCCTCTATTTACATACATCGAGGTCTCATTCATTCTTTTGTGGTCATGTTATTACTATATATACACACACACACACACACACATATATATATATATATATATAATATATATATGTGCATATATATGTGTGTGTATGTGTGAAGATATATATATGTGTGTGTATATATATATATAGATATATAATATATATATATATATATATATATATATATATATATATATATATATATATATATATATATATATATATATATATATATATATATATATATAAATATTTATTGAGAACGAGGTAGAATGTTTGAGAGGCAGGGGCAAAGAATCGTATGTGTGTGTTTGTAGAAATAAAAGGCTAATATAAATGTCAGTGTAATGAATTATAATCCGATCAGAATCATTTCTAAGCCTCTGGGGTTAAAGTCCATGTGTTATTACCACTGTACCATAAACTGTCTTCTATGGTATAGGGATGATTGCAGTACCGCAAGGACATGAGCCGTTAGATCAATTCACATTAGGCATCCACATTTCGTCGATGTTCACATTATTTTTGTATATCAGAACAAAATTACTCTGTTAAATCCGTCTC
>NC_043001.1:119603105-119605605 GCF_006345805.1 Octopus sinensis | reverse complement strand
AACAGATATCACCAGAATTGTGAGACAAACAAATCCAAAAGCGCAGTAAAGAAATTCTTGAAGAGAACAACAAAGACAGTTTAAGTTCATGCGGGATTTTGCGAATTAAAACAACTGATAAAAATTTGTGATTAGATTCAATGAAATCTTTATACGGGGTCGACATAGTCACTGGAGTACTTTCTAGTTTGCCACTATAGCTAATTTGAGTCCGTATTCTCGAAGGGAAGTAGCCAAAGTGATGATGATCATTATTGCAATGACTGTTACTATAACGGTTACAGTATTCAGTTGGAAATATAAATATAAGACGGATCTCGATGTTAACCAAATCATCTGGCAAAACCAAATATTATTGCTTAAAACCTGATTTGGATCTGTATAATATACATAATACAAATGCATATATATAAATATGTGTGATGTGTATGTGCGTGCGTGCGTGTATATATATATATATATATGTATGTATGTGTGTGTGTGTGTGTGTGGCCAAATTGACAGGTGGCAACATGAAACTTAAATTAAATCGCTGCGAATTCTCGGTTTCTAAAATATAAAATGTTTTAAAATATAAAATTCTGCTTTATGTAGTTAGTACTTTTTCTACTGTTTGTACACCGAAACGTTTTCTCACTTTCGCTCCCCCTCTCTCTCTCTTTCTTCCTCTCTCTCTCTCACACATACAAACGTGCACACACTTACACAAGCAGGAATTCTACACAGAATATAGACAGCAAAAAGATGAATAAAACGCAACAAAAATATTAAACGAAGGAAAAAGAAAATTTGGGTGTGAAAGTATGTTTAAAGAATAGATAAAAATGATAATGCATCACCCAGTATTGAAGCAAAAGAAAAAATAAACTGGAATATTATTTATTCCATAAGAATTTTATTATTATTATTATGTTATAAAGTAAAATACCATGAAAAATATAAAAATATTCCACTTGACAGATCTAAATTCTCGCGGAAAGATAAACAATTATTATTTTTCTTCTTTTCTTATTTCAAAGTAAACCCAAAATAGAATATCATAGTTTGAAAAAGATTTTGATCGCTGCTTAAATTGGCTGGTGAAAGTCAACAGTAATAGCAGCAACGGCAGTAGGAGTGATAGATCGAAGAAGAAGAAGAGGGTCTGATGATGTGATCTGTCATAACAGGGAAATAGGATCTATGAAGGATGAATTCCGAAGAGAAAATTCCACTTATATAACATATATAATGAATAATGTAAAAAATACAAAAATAATAATAACTTCTGAAAACACAAAAAAAAAAGAAAAGAAAAGGAAAAGAAAACGAGAATGTACGTGTGCTACATTTCGAACGGGAATAATGGTAGCTAAACGGAAAAATGAAAATAAAATAATTCTTTTGATGTTAAGTTTGCAGGAAACCTCTTGGCTTGCTATATATCTTTGCATATATATATATATATATATATATATATATATATATTATATATATATATATATATATATATAACTACAGTGGTTGAACAAAATACTGGAAACACCTAGCATCATAATTTTGAAATATGCATAAAACCGTCAAAAGCTTGTTTATTTTTATGTTTTTGATTTATTGTTAGTGTCGCTTAACATGTTTTGCTAAAATTGCTGCTTCTTTCCAGATATCATCAGAGAAAGGTAATTAAAATTCATTAAAACGACAGGTCTATCGGACTTTCAAAAAGATCAAATTGTGGCTGCTCGTATGGCAGGCGCTAGTGTAACGAAAACAGCCGAAATGTTTGGTGTATCAAGAAGTACTGTCACGAAAGTAATGACAGCCTTTGAGTAAGAGGGAAAAAGCTCCTCGTCGAAACAAAACTCCGGAAGAAAACCAAAACTTTCAGATAGGGACCATCGGACTCTTATGCGAATTGTTAAAAAGGATCACAAAAGTACAGCTCCCAAAATTACTGCAGAGCTTAATGACCACCTCGAGAACCCAATTTCCACAAAAGCTGTTTGCCAGGAGTTGCACAAAGCCAGATTTCACAGGAAGGCTGCAATCAGAAAACCATACTTTCAAAAACAAACGTTGTAAAGCGTTTGGAGTGGAGTAAAAACATACAGGACTTGTCCTTAGAGCAGTGGAAGAATGTTATTTTCTCGGATAAGTCATCCTTTACCTTATTTCCGACCACCGGCCGACGACCCGTGCGGAGACAGCCAAAAGAAGCATTTGACTCAGACTGCCTTCTTCCAAGTGTTAAACATGCAGGGGGATCTGTGATGATTGGGGTGGGGGACCATATCTTGAGAAATCCGCCCGTCAAATGGTTTTCCCTCATAGCAGAATTAATAATCAAGACCATTTAAGCATTTTATCTGATCAAATTCATCCTCTGGTTCCGGAACTGTTTCCGGAAGGAAACGCAATCTTTCAGGATGATAATGCACCAATTCACACAGCTAAAGTTTTTGCTGAATGACGCAAGGAACATTCTACTGAAATTGAGCATATTATCTGTCCACCACAGTCC
>NC_043001.1:119590605-119598105 GCF_006345805.1 Octopus sinensis | reverse complement strand
TATGGACATGATACCTTGTGATAATTTAATGCGTCCCTTTTAGTTTCGATTTCAACTCAAAACGCAAAATGACTCTGCCTCGCATATCAACCATCCAGGTTCGATTAAATAGATTACTCAAATTCTGGGGGTCATTTGAATCGACTGCATCACTTCCCCAAATCTGTTGTAAATCTGCTGCACCCAGATATTATTGTTGTTACTATAATATTCAAGGTTGTAGAATGCATAATTATTAGATCGACGGTTAACAAAAAGAAAAAGAAAATATCTGTATTCGGTTAAATTCATTTACGTTGTGCATTCCAGTTTTGCTTGAGTTGACATGTAACATTTAAGTTAAAAGTCGATTTTATTGACTGTTCCCCCACTTCTCTCTCTCCCTGCACGCACGCACACACGCACACACACATATACATACTCACTCACTCACTCGCTCACTCACTCACTCACTCACTCACTCACTCACTCACTCACTCACTCACTCACACGTGCAATACAACGACGATGAGTGGCAGCAAATTCAAAACGTGGTCTCAAACTTGTGGTTGACTTTGTGTTTCGTCCTTTCAAAATCGATAAAATAATATAATTGATTAGATCCACCCCTCAGATCAATGGTCTTTTATCTAGTATGCTGAACAGAAGACCTAACATTATTTGGGGCTTATATCAGTGACCAACACTTATGACTTATAATTTATAATTTAACCAAATACAGATACTATTTTTCAGCAAAAAACCGGTGCGTGGGACAAAATCACTGTTTTTTATCCGACAGAGTTATAGTCTTTGCCTAAAAAAGAAAAAAAATTAAAAATTAAAAAAAAAAAACTGACTTGATTTTTGTTTCTCTTAAGCTAGATAAAATGAATATGTGACAAGGTTGTAGATGCTTGTATGTGAACGGTTTAATGTGAAGCAGGCTCTTGCACACCAGTTGTCTCATGCAATATTAAATCGGGAATAAAGCCCAAATCAAACGGTGAGCTACTTAACACCAGTATTGTATGAATAAATAAGAAAAGACGAAAGTTGTTAAACAAATCAACATTTTTTCTCCCTAAAATTATTAAAAAATAAAGAGAGTTACATATAGTTTCCGGTTAAAATTTGTTTGTAATTAATTGGTCTTGTTTCCCCAGACCTGCAACGAGTTGTACTACAAGCACTACAATTAAACAAACAGCTGTTCATTTTACGATGCTTTTGGTAACCTACAGCAACAAATTGTTCTTGTTGTTTAAGCGAGGAGTGATTTAAATGTTTAATGGCTGGACCATAGCATTAGCGACGGGATACAAATGACCTGCCAGTCGACTGTCACCTTAGAGACCGAGTAGTATGTAATACTTATTAGGGAATCAAGTGTACCCTGAAGTGGTTCAAACAGCAAACTACTAGACAAAAATGTATGATGCATGGTTGCGTCGTCGAATACTAGGTCATGGCTTTGACCAGTGTCATATCCATAAGAACATGAAGATATGAATAAAAGAGTTCAACAACCTTAGCGAGAAAGGAAAATATGGGTAGTGAATAAAAATAAATGATAACTGGAAATAAAAACCACGTTGTAAAGACGACGTCTTCTGGAGCTGAATAAAGACTTTGCAGCGCAGATATCAAGAAAGTAAAAAGCACAAAGTCTGGCTCTGCACTGCCTGAGACATCTGCACCTTTTCTAAACGAGGATGACATTTGACGAACGATCACACTCGATTACAAGTGGCATCGATTCAATGATGTTGGAAAGATAGCTTATTTGAACACAAATTAAACAGGATACTGGATGCTAGGCAACGAGAGATATGCCAGAAGCATTATTTACCGACGCATTTTACATTAATGTGTTTATACCTCAATGTATTCATTGAAAACACTTTTTTTTTTCTTATGTCATGAGTGTTGGTAAATGTCAATAAAACCCACGATTGTGATAAAAATAAGGATTTGCACAGAGAATAAAAAAAGCTACACAATAGATCACGTAGATGTATGACAAGTCAAGTATTTGAAGTATACATGACTTTTTATTATAATGAAAGGCATTTCATTCGCTGGTGTCATTATACACGACGTAGGTTAATCTTATGGACGTATTAAAACGTAGAGCAATCTGTAAGAACTCGGGACACTGTTCACAACGCAGTTTAAGCTAACGCGCTGCACTTAAACCGATAAAGACTATGCAAAAGGGATAATGCCATTTGATCTCACTCAAAAGAAGCCATTATTGATATTTTAATATTTTGGGATAATTAATTTCATCATTTGGATTTTCTTATCACGGTGATTCGATCACTCTAATTTCAAACTGTTTACAGATGTCTTATTCTTACGTAAATACACACACGCGTGCTCACACACACACACACACACACACACACACACACACACACACACACACACACACACACACACACACATACAGATAGAGTTTAATAGTTAAGATAGTTTTGACTCTGCTTAGAAAAATGAGATTTTCAGTTGAATATTAAAGACAAATCAATAATCCGGAAAATTTAAATTACTATCGCAATAACTTTGTCTCAGAAGTTTAGTTAGACAACAATATAATCTTCTTTCATGCGAACAAAAAGAAAAAGAAGACGATAGGATAAACTAGAACTGGCAAACAGAGTCCATAAAATTATTTTGATTACTGGTTGAAACAAATCCACACCACTGACGCTGTTAATGCCTCTGAGAAAGAAATGAACGTCGCATATATGAAAATTGTAGTTGCAATATGTATTCTTAGCGTGTAGTAATAATGTGAAAAGGAGAGCTTTACAACCATAAGAAAACAAATTAATGTTGGTTTTTCTGTTTTTTCTGTTTACTCTCCAAAAAATGTTGAAGAAATAAATCAAAGGGTTGCAAATTAGCAGTTTCCTGCCGAAATTTTCCAATTTTAATTAATGTTATTGTTACTTTAATAACAAGTAATTTGTAAATAGTGCACCATAATTATGAAAAATTACCTGGAAAATCTCGCTAGGCTGTTGAATGGAGGGAAATGCCAGTTCATCCCCCACTCCTAATTTTCAATGAGCATGTATTGTACGATTTGTTTGAAGATATTTTGACATGTAAATAATAATAATAATAATAATGATAACAATAACAAAAACAAATAATAATAATAATAATAATAATAGCAATAATAACAAATAATAATAGTAATAATAATAATAATAATAATAATAATAATAATAATAAAAATAATAATAATAATAATAATGATAATAATAATGATAATAATAATAATAATAATAATAATAATAATGATAATAATAATAATAATAATAATAATAATAATACTGCTCAGTACCACAGATTTGCTTGTCAGTTGTTTGACCTTAACCAGTTCAGCATGTCCCTTAGTGGCTGACAATACGTGCATCTCTGATCACGAGCAGAAGTAGTGGGGGAGCATCATAGCCATGTGTTGAGAGGGATTCTTTGGAGTTTGAATAATTCACCTCTGGAAACATAGGTGTTTCGTTCAACATCCTAAAGCAACCCTTATTCAGGAACCTTTTGAGCAGGATGGGCTACTCGACCTGAAGAAAATTATAACTGGGCCCCACCTGCAAGGTCATGTGCTGTTTATCTTGATATGAGATCACCATGTCGCGCACATATGGTTGTGATGCATGTGCCTGGTGTACCTTTATCAGACGGGTAGTCATGATGGGTATATTGGGCTTCGTATATTTTACCCCAGTGTCACTTTGATGGCATGCTCTGCTCGCTCACTCAATAATAATAATAATAATAATGATAATAATAATAATAATAATAATAATAATAATAATAATAATAATAATGATAAAAATAATAATAATAATAATAATAATAATAATAACAATAATAACAAATAATAATAATAATAATAATAATAATAATAAGATTCCGGTACATTTTTACCTACGAAGGAATAACAACAATAATAATAATAATAATAATAATAATAATAATAATAATAATAATAATAATAATAATAATAATAAGAAGAAGAAGAAGAAGAAGAAGAAGAAGAAGAAAGACACTAAGGTCGAACCTCATTATAGGCTGTTTCTCTTTCCCCCTCGTAGCTCCTTTTGTTTGTCTGTCTCTTTTGTTACGTCCTCCATACTTCTCTGCTTTCTACCTCTTCATTACTTTCCCATCATCACTTATTGCTTACATATCATACTTAACTTCATATTGACAAACTGCATGTCTAAAGCAGCAAACTTGTTTATACATGCTTAAATAAATAAATAAAATAAAATGCTGTAAACAATTAGGTCAAGGAAAATAGGCTTTTGTCATATTTTTAACGATTATCTGATTGTTCCTATATCTCTGTAAGGACTTTTGGGATGTCGTGTATAATAATGACTTCTTTCGTCACGACGAGTGTATAGTCAATTGAAACACATTGATCTCTGTATATTACTCATACTTAATTTTATCAGTATAGAAAGGGAAAGCATAATAGATTCAAATGGAATTTATGTCCAGAACCGAGAAGGACGATACAAGTACATTTGGACGACTGCTTATAGTTTCAAACACCACACTCGTTTTTTATCATATTACAAGAAGTATTCGTCTTCTCTCGGAACCCATTGCAAGGTTTAAACTCAGTTCTACAAAATAACGAAACATCCATCGATCATTCACTGCACTTCTACTATAATTACCGATTATTAGAGGATAGTATAGTAAACATCGAGCTTTATGTAAGGGCAAAAACGAAAAAAGCTCCGCTAAGCATTTTGTCCGGCGTGTTACAGATTCTGCCAGCTCGCTGTCTTAGCGAAACATAATAAATGCATTAATACGTGTCAGTTTTAATATATCTGCATAGGTTTACAGTTGGGATTATTTACATCAGAAAAGTATAGTGAGAGCATGTTGCCCGCTAAACGATAATCTCGTTAGTGGTTATGTTTGTGTTTTTAGCAGCATTTTGTCCGTCTTTGTCCTTACATAAAGCTCAACGTTTACAATACTGTCCTCTAATAATCTGAGAAAAGGTAAAAACATCAAAACAATGCTATCAGTAATTATAGTAGAAGTGCAGTGAATAATCGATGGTGCTTTCATTATCAAATATCCGATTATTATTTCATGCCAATACAAGGTAGTTAGCTGGCAGAATCGTTAGAGTGAATTTGGCTAAAGGCTAGGAAATCGCAAGGTGGTGCTGTTAAAGTGGACGACATATCTAATAGGTCTTGACAGAATTTGAATTCAGAACTCCGGGACAGTTACCGCATAGCATCATGTACAATGTTCATACGGTTCTGCTTGGAGTGATACTTTTCATTTCAGTGACCGCCGAAAAGCAAAGTCGACTTCGGTAAGATTTGAACTCAGAGTGCAGATAAATAGCAAGAAAAAATAACGTGAGCAATACTATTCGACGCTTTAAACAGCCTGTTATTTCACTACCAACTTAAATGAAAAAACAACAACAAAACAACAAAAAACACTTCCGCGAACATTTAAATTCGAGCAACAGCACACACCCATACACATAAATGTATGACGCAAACAAACGAAAGAAAGTAGCGCGCAACACATGCAATTTGTAACTATTTCAATAACAACTTGACTCAGCTCACATTACTCAAATATTCATCGGCACACATATATGTCTACATCTTACCCTGTCGAAGCAATATTTTCCAGTTTGGGAGGATTTTTCTATTGATTTCAATTACAGCAATATTTCGTGTTCGTGCATGTTAGGGGAGCCAGGTATACTCGGTTCTTGGGCTCTTCACGTTCTTCATCTAGCTGTCGGCTTGCAGTTGCACTGCGTTGTGAACAACATCACACGTTAATGAACCCATCTTTATTTGTTATTAAATTACGGTCGCGAATCTGTTGCTTTTAGAAGCATCACTCTGATTAGGCTATCCGTTTTCTTTTGGTGGTAGGAAGAGGTGGTGGGAAACCAAGAGAAAGAGGCTTAAAAATGGAAGTCATCGGCAAATAGCTAAATTTGTATAACGATTGAAGAACAACCGTCACTAAATCCGATGGCAGAAAAAAACAAGACATTTGAAGTTTCTCTCTCCTCTCTCCTTATGACTTGAAAAAAGAAACTGGCCTGATTTCCATAAATAAATGAATTGAAAACAAGAATTCAATATTACATTGACGACAACAATTAAGATTGAAATACGCAACTGGAATTTAATTACCATTATGACTACAGGAATAAATAGATATACAATAAATCATTACTTTACAAAAAATAAAAATAAAAATAAAAACTATGCCAGTCATAAAGGATGCACGGAAAAGAAAACAATTTCCATTTATCGTCTTTTATACTTTTTTATAGGGATTATGCAGCAAGGAAGTTAACTTTACAGCAACATGGATCAAGGCTCGATCCTTAGTGTACGATATGATGTGTGCGTATATACATACACACATACATACATACATATATATATATATATATATATATATATATATATATATATATATATATACATACACATGTGTGTATGTGTGCATGTGTGTGTATGTGTGCATGTGTGTAGCGAGTAACAGAATCACCAGCCCGCCAGGTAGAAACGCTTGAAGGCATTTCTCCCGGCTACAATCGATGTCAACTTTGTCTTTCATCCTTCCGGGGTCGATAAAAAAGTACCATTTGATCACTGGAATCGATGTAAGCAACTTTTCACTCCCCTCAAAAATTGCTGGCTTTGTGACAAGATTAGAAGTAAGTAGCGTGTGCGTGTTTTAATTTTTTGTAGCATTTAAAAAGTAAAGAAAACTTGTTTGACAAAAAAAATATTACTAGAATTTGTATTTAAAAAAAACTAGATCATCAGTCTCGTAAAAAACCACAACATTAAGATCAAGAGAAAGCAGAAGAATTAATAGTGTCAGTTAAATATGGGCGAAAAACTTTCCTCGAGTTTTCCCCTTTACTTTAAATATCTACTTTGTTTAATAATCGATAGTTTTTGTTTGCTTTTTGATGGATTTGCAGACACTCTTGAGAGTTGAGAAACATTTTAAATGGGAGAACAATATACACAAAGCATTCAACATACACATATAAATGCACATCTTCCGATAGTTATATATACATTTTTAGAAGCAAGAATAACGATTAAGTTGGGAAAATAGTAAGAAAATCACGGCTGTATATGTGGCAACAAACTTTCAAAAGAGAGCTAATCTATACAGACGCGCGCATGGGCGCGTAAATGAAAAGTGATAATGATAAACAACAAACTGAAACCAGAATAAAAATTAAGGAAGCATCTAAAGTAAATAATGGTTGTAAACATTCTAGTTAACATTCAAAACTTCTTAAGAACTCTTACATACATATTTTCACACACTTCACACACGTCATATATTTAAGATGTCATGTTCTATCATTTAAATACTAGATGTAGATACCTAAAACCAATATATTAATTTGGCAACAAGTCAAATCAATACATTTGGGATAAGGGCCTAGATAGT
>NC_043001.1:119578105-119585605 GCF_006345805.1 Octopus sinensis | reverse complement strand
TATTTGTTTACTCTTTTATGTTTTCCTTTTTCTCTCTGTCTCCCCCTTTTTTTTCTATCACATGAGTCTGTAAATGAACAATCTGTTGTGCTTATTTTAATGGCCTACCGATGTATACAGTGCGTTTCTCTGCCCTAGGTGTCAGGAAGACACTCAGCAAGAAATGGAAACAGAATTGAAAGAAGATGGCAATGAAAAATAATAATAATAATAATAATAATAATAAAAATAATAATAATAATAATAATAATAATAATATAATAATAATAATAAGAGCACGCAGAGAGCGCAGATCGCCAAGGCAACACCGATGTTCTATCAACGATTAGCCAGTGATAATATTTTAAATGAGAATATCTGAAATAAACTCGACTGCTCTCACGAACGAGAATACTAAAAATGAATCCGACCGCTCTCAAAAATTAAGTAAAAAAAACAGGAAAAATAATTCAGAAACCTTTTTTGTACCGGATCGATCCCAGAATCTAACCAGTTCATGTCAGTCATGAGGTCAAACATCTCTGAAAGTTTTATTCCAATCCATCCAGCGGATCTTGAGATATCTTGTCCACGGACAAACAAACACAACTGGAAACAATACTCCGCCTTCGCTAAGGCGGAGGTAATAATAATAATAATAATAGTAATGTATGTACAGATCGGACCATCAAGGCAAATAAACCAGATATTGTTGTGAAAGACAAAAGCAATAAAGTCTGTTTATTGATTGACATGAACATACCCTGTGACCATAATATCTCAGCAAAAGAATTTGGTAAGTTCAGAAAATATAAAGATCTGCTAATCGAAATCGAAAGGATGTGGTATCTCAAGACAGTTACAATACCAGTGATTGTAGGAGCACTTGGAATGATCAAAAAAGGAAAAGAAAATTATTTAAGAATTGTCCCTGGCTTACCATCCATGCAGGAAGTGCAAAAGATTGTCTTTACTTGTACGTCACACGTATTGAGAAGAGCGTTGCGGCTGTGACTTTTCTTCCTTTTCCCCACTTTATTTTATTGTTTACTCTTTTATGTTTTCCTTTTTCTCTCTGTCTCCCCCTTTTTTTTCTATCACATGAGTCTGTAAATGAACAATCTGTTGTGCTTATTTTAATGGCCTACCAATGTATACAGTGCGTTTCTCTGCCCTAGGTGTCAGGAAGACACTCAGCAAGAAATGGAAACAGAATTGAAAGAAGATGGCAATGAAAAATAATAATAATAATAATAATAATAATAATAAAAATAATAATAATAATAATAATAATAATAATAATAATAATAATAATTATGATGATGATGATGATTGATGTCGAATGCCCCTTTGACCCACGAATAGTCAAGAAGGAAGGCGAAAAGATAGATAAGTACGAAATAGCCCGGCTATGGAAAATGAAGAAGGTGAAGATAGTACCAATTATTGTTGGGTCCTTGGGAACAGTATCAGAAGGCATCAAGAAGGATATCAAAGAAATTGTAATAGAGTGCCCAGTAGAACTGGCACGAAAGATTTGCTTCCTTGGAACGGCCAGAATAATCAGGAAAATATGAAATAATATTATTATTATTATTGTCATTATCATTATTATTATTATTGTTATTGCTAAAAGGGTTATGAATAGGTGGAATCGTTCGCGGCAAAATGCTTGACGGCATTTTTTCTAGTTCTTTACGTTCTGAGATTAAATTCCGCTGTCTTTAGGACTCAATAAAATAAGGATCAGTTAAGTACTGGGACCGATATAATCAACTTACCCCTGCCAGCAAATTTGCCAGCCTTGTGCCAAATTATTAAGACGGCGAGCCTGTAGAATTACCAGCGGCGCTCTAGGCAAAATATCAGGCAGCATTTCTTCTGGTTTTCCGTTCTAAGTTCAAATTTCGCTGAGACCAACTTTGCCCTGAATCCTTTAGGGGTAGATAAAATAAGTACCAGTTGAGCTCTGGAATCGGTACCGTCGACTAGTTCCCTTCCTCAAGATTTCAGGCCTTGTACGTATAGATTGGATTGACTTATGACGAATGTTTGATAGAAAACATCTGTTAATTTAATCATGAAGCTTCCATCAATTGCATTTAGGTCTCGTAGAATTAATAATAGTTTTTACTCTTTCTCCTTTGCGAGAGCATGATATGTGTGAAGTGCCAATCATCTCAACCAACCAGAGAGTTATTAGTAACGAAGTATTATTCGAAATTTTTATCGGAAATTTTTAAAAAATCATTTACAAAAAAAAAAAAGAAAAAATGAAAACCAATTTTGAGAATAAATATCAATTTCATGATTAAATATTAATACCCAGTTCTTAATACGTAACAAAAGAGAGAAAATGGCAATTAAGAGAAATTTAATTGGTTGCTTTACTGTCGCTAGCCGTGATCGACTTTACTTTTTATCCTTAAAACATTAACAACTATTGGCCCCAGATTCATTGAACGTATTAATTCAGCCGAATTTGTGGTTTGATACCTATCTAAAGAAGCGGCCTTAATAACTGAAACTATTTAGCTTGGTCTATGTTCTAAGATAAAATCCACCTGGAATGGAATCGGCCTTTTTCCCAGCACTTGAATTGATGCATTTATATATATATATATATATATATATATATATATATATATAGCTTTTACTTGTTTCAGTCATTAAACTGCGGCCATGATGTGACACCGCATTGAATTTTTAGTCTCCAATGACTAGACCCCAGTACTTCTTTTTAAGCCTCGTATTAATTCTATCGGTTTCTTTTGCCTGCCGAACCGTTAAGCTACGGGGATGCAAGCACACCAATACCACTAGTAGTCAAGCGGTGTGTGTGTGTGTGGGGGGGGGACAAACACAGACAGAAAGATACACTCGCACACACACACATACACGACGTGCTTCTTACAGTTTCCTTTTCTTCCTTCAGTTTTAGTTACCAAATCCCCTCGCAAAGCTTTGATCGGCCCGAAGCTTGCCATAGGAAGCATTTGCCCAAGGTGCCATGCAGTGGAACTGAACCCGGGACCATGTGACTGAAAAGCAAGCTTCTTACCACACAGCCGCGCCTGTGCCTACATATATATATTTGTGTGTGTGTGTGTGTGTGCCCACGCGTGCGAGTGTGTGTCTTTGTGTGTATGTATGTATGTGCGTGTGTGTGTGTCCGTATGTGTGAGTGAGTGTGTGAGTATTAGATATTGGGTTGTCCTGAAAGTTCATGCCGACTTTTAAAGAAAAGAAAAAGGTCAATAAGTACTCGCTATTACATTTTTAATCAACCAAATTTGAACCATTTTGTTTCACAATGCGTCTCCATCTTTCCTTTAACTTGAAAATACCCTCTTCCCAGAATTGAGGTGGTTTCATGGCAAAGAATTCATCAAGGTATCTTTTTACATCATCCAAGGAATTGAAATTTTTACCATTAAGACTATTCTGCAGAGACCTGAATAAGTGGAAATCTGAAGGAGCAATATCTGGTGAATATGGAGGGTGGGGTAACACATCCCAGCCGAGCTGCAGCAATTTCTGTTTGATTCCCAAAGCATCAAGTGCCGAAAATGAACTTTCTTGTCTTCCATTTTATAGGGTTACAAAATTAATACAGGTTATAGGAACATAAACCTTCTTCCACGAAAAGATAGCTTAAACTGTGATCTAAATGGAGGTGTAGTCAAATCCTATTTTATGGACTCAACCATGTTCCAAAGTAAGTCGAAAGGTAAGCTACTATAAATCGGCACGAACTTTTCGGACAACCCAATATAATTCTATTATTTAGTGCCAGAAATAGTAGAATACCGTGCAGAATACATTGTAAATCCCTTCCATTGTCAAATTAAACTTTTACCTCCTTCAAACTCACAAAATGAATACCAGTCATAAACTAGTGTGAATTTAATCGGTTTTACTTGCCGCATTACAAAGTTGAACCTTCTGATTATGTAAGAGGGTTTTAATCTAGTCTCTACTGTTGGTGCTGGTGCTGTTGCTGTTGCTGCCGGTACTACTACTACTACTACTACTACTACTACTACTACTACTACTACAGGCAATTAATTATACTGAAGGTCATTGTACAAAAATTCAATCGCTGCAATTAACTAATTTTTTCACTCATTGTCTATACATACATATACATACACACACACACACACACACACACACACACACACACACACATATATATATATATATTATATATATATATATATATATATATATATATATATATTTATATATATATTACGTAATCACGTGACCGACCAGACTATCAGATGTTGCTACACATCGCTGGTCACAATGCGCTTTGCATTGTTTTAGCCTTCAAATGACGCCATCCCGCTGGCTAAGCGAGCAGGCCAATATATATATATATATATATATATATATATATAATGTTCACACACATATACATACATATATACATGCATACCAGGCACTTGCCGTCAGTAACTACTCAGGGTAGGCAGTTGGTGACATTTATGTAGTAAAACACGCAAAAAAAATAAGCGAAACACAGGTACATGACTGAGTTGGAGGCAGAATTACTCCTGACTTTATAACGCGTAAAGAATACGTAGTTATAGGAATGGACGCACCACGTATACTACAGCAGTACTATATGTAGTTTTAATACTGGAATTGAAAGGTAGGGGCGAATTATGTCTACTTAATCTACTGAAAAATAAGATATTTTGCATTTTATGCATAATAATCAGAGTAGCCTTCATAATTCTCTTGAATTAGGTACATATTTTGCCATAAAAGGAAAATGTTACTATCGATTTATTTTATCAGGGTAGGCACTGCCTACCTTGCCTACCCAGGCGGCACATCCCCGATACATACATACAAACAAACATCCATCCATCCATCCATCCATCCATCCATCCATCCATCCATCCATCCATCCATCTATCCATCCATCCATACATACATACATCCATACATACATGCATACATATATACATATAAGTGTGCACGTGCGAGTGTGTCCATATTGAATTCTTGCTGTAACGTGGTTGCTAACAAAAATTCTTCCTTCTATTAATTACTAATGAAATGATCTAATGCACCGTGTTGTCAAGGTAACATGGACCACGTCAAAAAGACGAAAATGACTATAAAAAAGAAAGAGGAAACCCATGAGCATTAAAACACCAAATACGATTTCTTCTTTCTCTCATCGGTCGGGCAAAAATGGACAAATGGAAAATAAAACAAACTACTTGTGTTGTGATATTCAAGTTGAAGCAAAGCAGATGCTTTTTTTTCATACATTGTCGAAGTTTTATATAGTTTGAATAATTTATTAATTTGTTTAATGGATGTGTTTGTATGTGTTATTTTTAAAATGTTGGTACTAATTTATTTATTAATTTTTGTATATCTATTTATCGTTTATATATATTAATTTTTAAATATTTAAAAAAAGAATTCTTCATTCTGATAACGAGGAGGCGGCAGAGAAAGTTAATGATGATGATGATGACAATAATAATAATTATTATGATGATGATGGGAACGATAATAATAATAATAATAATAATAATAATAATAATATAATAATAATAATAATAATAATAATAATAATAATAATAATAATTATTATTATTATTATTATTATTATTATTATTATTATTATTATTATTATCATCATTGCTATAAGGGTGGGAGATAAGAGATATTATAGGAGCTGGTTACAAATAGAGGTGGGGAAGTGACTCAGAAATTTAAAACTAATAACAATAATGATATAATAACACTTAATTCGAATATTAATAATTCGAATACCAGTAATCAAAATAATCACGCCAAGAGGCTAATTAAAAATAATAACAAATCTCTTTACAACATCATTATCACTATTTATTATCATTAGCAACAACAATATTAGCAGCAATATCAACAATAACAAGAGCAATAATAACAACTCTAACAGCATTCATTTGAAATATTCCATATGAAGCTGATCAATAAATAACATAGAAAACTTAGAAGAAGGGCTCAAAAGCAGATGTTACACACGTCTATGGGATAAGATCGTAAGAGTATTTCCCTTACTTGCTCTACTCTTTGTTCGTTTTTGTTTTAATTGTTATGTATGTGATGTTTCTTTGTTTGTGTGTGTGTCTGTGTGTGTCTGTGTGTTCCTGTGTGTTTGTGTGAATGAGTTTATATGCGTATTATATTTGCCTTTGTTGCTTTGTGCATACGTATTTCTATGCGCACCTCTCTGCGATTCTTGAGTTTGTGGGCATGTGTTTGTTTGTTTGTTTGTGTGTGTATGTTTATGTTGCTTATTTATGTGAATATTTGTTGATGTGGTGTATCTACGTGTGCATCTATATGTTTGTACTTTTTGTTTGTGTTTATGTGAGAGGGTGTATGTTTAAATTGAATTCCTAATAGGACGGATTTATAATTGCCTATTATTGTGTCAGAAATTTAAATAATATTTAAATTGAAATCTGTTGTCAACATGATATTGTCAGAAAACTACTGTTCTTTTGTTGTTTTATGATAGTTTAGTTGCTTATCTTGTTATGTACTTTACTTTCATTTGTTATTAAGCTGTAAATAATAACAGTTATTCTTTGAACCGATTAAACCAGTTGCTGATGTATTTTAATTATTTGAGTTTGATATGATTTGTTAATTTTGTAAGATATTCGATTAAACTTAGTTTAATTTTTTATATTAAACTATTTGCTTGTTTTATAAAAGTTAGAAGTAAGCTTTAATGGAACGAAGTGGTTTCAGTTTTTATTTCATCTATGCCATTAATACGAATTTTCTCTATTCCTCTACAAAATGTAGCGCCTAATTTTCTTCGGCTGTTCAGGAATTACGTAAATCATAATTAAATGTAGAAAATTTTAAAATAAGAAACTGAACCCAGACTGACGTATATAAACACATCTAGGTAAATAGCTGTGGAGAAGGTGGGTGTCTATAGGATGTACGACAACGAGTCATCAGAGTAAGTCTTCGTATCGTGGTGAAGGTATTTAGTTCTCAACCTAAAGCATAAATTCGCTGTAAATAGCTCAGTACTGCTGGCAGCGGCAGCACTGTAAATTTGACGGTTGTTTTGTCAATTTTCTAGTGTGAATTTATATAGATGTAGAGAAGACAATGGGAATCATCTCCAGTGTAATTTATTTTTTGAAGACTGGGTCTTTAAATGAATTTTTAATAAACCAATAAATTTACAGGGCTAGTCATATCGTTGCCAGTTGGTTTCAAAGTATTTTGTTTCAGTAGCTTTTACCAACCTTTTGCATTTTATTTTGTTTCTTGATAACTCATGCACTCCTAGAATAAGAAATACGATTGTGAGTTGTAGTGAAACAATGGTTGCAAACAGGAATCAAAATTAGGTCACTGTTTCGGCTTCAGAACAAAGCATAATAAATAGAAGCTCAGGCATTTCTATCAACTTCATCTCTGAGTTCTCTGGCGAAATTAAGAAAGTTCGTGTATCAGACATCTTGAATTTAGTATTGT
>NC_043001.1:119523105-119573105 GCF_006345805.1 Octopus sinensis | reverse complement strand
ATAGATAGATAGATAGATAGATAGGTAGGTAGGTAGGTAGGTAGGTAGGTAGGTAGGTAGGCAGGTATTTAGATAGATAGATAGATAGATAAATAGATAGATAGATAAGTTTCTTTATTGGCCACGCAGGGCTGCACACAGATGGGACAAGTTACAAGGTAGAGCTTTTCTTTTGGGGGATGAAGAGAACAAAAAACAAAAGAAAAAAGAAGGGGGTGGCAGATAGATAGATAGATAGATAGATAGATAAATAGATATGTTTCTTTATTAGCCACATAGGGCTGCACACAGACAGGACAAAATTACAAGGTAGAGCTTTTCTTTTGGGGGTAAAAGAAGGGGGTTTGGTTTTCGATCAAAAGGGATCGTAAATGGAAAGAAATAGATAGATAGATAGATAGATAGATAGATAGATAGATAGATAGATAGATAGATAGATGGATAAATAGATGGATAGATAGATGGTCAGACGAATCAGGGGTAGCAAGCTTGGTAGTGATTCGCTTTCGCTTTGGCACCATATATAGTGATGAGAACGCCAGAAGGCTGGAATACATAAATCTACGGCTTATTATTCATTCATCTAGGATCTTAGGACGCTAGGATATTCTGGGTGTCTTTTATATAAAGAAATAAACACTGGGGAGAGAGAGAGACGAAAGAGAGAGAGAGAGAGAGAAGGGGAAGTGTGAGAGAGAGAAAGATAGAGACATACAGAAAGAAAGAAAGAAAGAGTGTGTGTGTGTATGTGTGTGTGTGGAGGAGAGAAAGCAAGAGAGATTAAGTAATAGATGGAGAGATAAATATAGAGAAGTATGACGAGATGAATGTAGAAAGAGCAAAGCAGATGGATAGACGGATGAACAACCGCACCCCTACACACATGCACATATATAACTTGTGAGCGATAGAGAGGGGGGAGGGTAAAGAAAAATAGATTGATAAAGAATGGGTGAAAGATAAATAGCGAGTAAGAATGATCGGTAGATAGATAAGGTAGTAGTTGCAGTGGTGGAAGGTTGAGAGGATAGATATAGAGTTGGAGGGAAAAAAAGGGATGTTCTGGGATCAACGTAGATGAAGAAGTGAAAGACAGGGGGGGGGGGTGAGCCGATATGAAGAAAGAGAAAATGATAAGGCGGAGAGGAAAAAAGAAAAAAGTCAGACATAAAAAGTGAGATCGAGAATGAGAGAACAAGGAAAATATTGGAAAAGTAGAAGGGAAAGGAAAATGAAAGAAACGAAATTGATTTAGAAGAATGAAAGAGAAAAGTAAACGAATGAAAGAGTCTCTAAAAGTGAATGAGAAGAAGAATGGTGAGAGAGAGAGAGAGAGAGAGAGAAAGAGGGAGAGAGAAAATCAGACAGACAGCAATATGTAAGGAGTAGAGGAGAAAAAGAAAAAGAAATAAGAAATAAGAATCTTTAAAAGACAGAGAGAGAGAGAGAGAGAGAGAGAGAGGAGTGATAACGGTTGAGCGCTGAACAAAATTCCTTGTTGCGTCCTTCTACTTTCAGAATTCAAATTTTCTGGGGCTGATGAAATAAGTACTATTGAAGTAGTTAGGGGAAACTAGTCGAATCCCCATCAGAAATACCCTCTGGACAAAATTTGTGGCTGTGTGCTAATGTTACAATTTATTTTTAGTAGAATTTGTGAAGTAACCGCAGAAATTGGCTAAAAGTATTTAGCTCTATAATTCTCTGTTCTATGTTCAATTCCCACTGGGACTTTCTTTTCATCACTCATGGGGCAATGAAATAAGTAGGAATGCATGCACTGTAGCCAAATGAACTGACTGTGCCACTTACCTGCAGATATATGTGGCATTTTGCTAATGTAAGAAATCTTTATTACGACTGAAATGCTCTACATTTTCTCTTGAATTGATCGGTGCTTTCTCGGGGAGAATAACTGGGATTTATTTTCCAAATGGAAAGTTAAGGCAGAGTGAGTGAAAGGTATTAACTCTGTTTGTATATGTATATTCGAGAAAGCCGAATGAGAGAGATCTAAAGTGTGTGTGACAGAGAGCGATAGAGTAAGAGAAAACACTAGCTAGATAGGAGAATGACTATGTTTAGGTACGAGAAAGGGCAAAAGAGTAAGCCAGAAGAGGGAGAGAGTATGTATAATTGTGTGAGCGATGGTAGGCAAGGTGAAAGAGTAAAAAACTATTGATATAGTGAAAAAGGAGGAGAATATTGTTATACATAGTATTTAAAGATGAGGAAAATAGGTAACAATAAGAGAGAAAAGAAGAACGAATGTTGTATAGCGGCCTAAATAGATTCTAGTACGAGTGACAAAGGTAGTTGCAGCGGGAGTAATTTGACAGAGTACATATAGAAAAGGATGTATGCAGAACGCCGGTATACAATCATTGCACTATGTTTCTGATAAAAACATTTGACCCTCCGTAACCGAAATATAAAGAGATACCGTGTTTAGACAAATGATCACTGTTCTAAGCAACAGCAGTACTGTATAGAATGACGAATGTGTATTGTTTTGCAATTCCGAGTTCAAATCCCATCATGAGATACGGCTTGGAAAGAGACATGGTCTTTATTAGGGACAATTCTTGTGATGGTTTCCACTCAACTCCTGCCTACCAAATTTCATCTAAAAGTCTTTGGTCATCTCGAAGCTATGGTATATGATACTTGTCCAAGTTTCCGCGCAGGAGATTGCAACCCAAACCATTTCGCTACGAAGCGAACATCATAATGTCACAACTAAGTTTGTGCCCATTATTTACAATAAACTGCAAGAGGAAATGTGGAGACAATATTACAGTAGTATCACATCTTGTTACGGTATTGTTGTATCAATGTTATTGGCAATATTTGTAGGGAAGGGTGTGCAGGTGCTCTAGATATTTAATTTGTGTCTGTTTTCTTTAGTTGAAATTGATTATTGTTTCCCACCTTTTGAAGGTGTCCCATCTCACAAAATTTGACTGTGTATGAACAAAACAACATCAATGTTGCAATGATGTTGCAGCACATTTATAACTAATTGTCTGGATAGAATGAAAACATGAATCCATTTTCGAGTAAAAAGGAAGTTAGATGATTCACAAAAAGGTAGTGTCAGTGATATAATCTCACGAATTTCCAATAAGGAAGCTTATACAGTTTTACTTTCAACCAAGGTGATTCTTTTCTCCCTTAATACATTTCTAATAATATTAGTAGAGCGATTGGAAAAACATAGTTACTGTATGATACGACAACTTTCTTGAATGTTCGAAAAGAAACCACACTAATATCCCCAAATATTATAACTAGAAATCAAAACTTCCAGTGGTGATCTGTGTGAGCAAGGTCCAATATCGTTAGTTTTTTAACGTTTACTGACTTCTTGAAACAGGGATTCGAGTGGTGTATGATAAGTTACTTGAAAGAATTCTAATTTAGGCCAGCATTGTAATCGGAACAGATGTGTCATAAGAGAAGGTTCAATGCGCTATAACATCCTGCACCCACTTACACACATGCGCGTGCACGCCAACCGGCATGCACGCACAAAACAGAGCTTTCCCCACTGAATGTATGTGTATTTGTGTGTGTGTGTGTGTGTGATGCCAGGAGCCTTTTACTCTTTGAAGTCACAAAGATGCCATCGTAACATACTGCGTCTTGGGCCTATTTAGACCCGGTGAGGCTCACTCCTCTCCGTGTGTCTAATCACAGTCAATCCCTTTTAGATGGCGAGAAAGAGTCAGACAGAAAGAAATAGATACAGTATGAGTGAAATTTAACCCAGTACAGGGTCAGTGCTTTATTTATTGGTCCTGAAAGGATAAAAGGCAATGTTGGCTACGCAGACGCACATAGCCTAAACAATCACCAAATAACAATGTGTCTTAGGCTCTCATGATCCATGACCCTGCCAATGAGCAACACACACAACACACTCACCCACTCACTCACCCACTCACTCACTCACTCACTCACTCACTCACTCACTCACTCACTCACTCACTCACTCACTCACTCACTCACTCACTCACTCATTCACTCACTCACTCACTCACTCACTCACTCACTCACTCACTCATTCACTCACTCATTCACTCACTCACTCACTCACTCAATCACTCACTCATTAACACACTCACTCTCTATCTATCTCTCTCTCTCTCTCAAACATACACACACATCATGCAAATTTGTGTTGTTATACCCTCATTGCAAATACATCATCCGCTTAAGGAGGTTGTTTCGTCAATCATTCGTGTAATTTACGTGTGTGAAACTGTCAGTAATAGCTATGAACTTATAAACTCTGCACAACAATAATGTGAATTCATAACGATGGATATAGTTTGTAACTTAAATCTGCATTATTCAAAGTTCCATAGATGTAAAATCATTTAATTTCATTCAAATGCTATCGATTTAAGCCTTAGATTGAAAGCCTCTGCAAAATCAGACGTGCTTTCACGCCTGTGAATCTTTCACTAAAGCCAATTTAAGTCACAAAATGCAAATACAAATATTTGACCTCCACAGCTTATGCTGAATGCACTTTTATGTATATATTCTTACACACACATAAACATGTAAATACATACACACACACACGCGCACATATAGAAAATGAACTGTCAGAGTAGTTTGAGCATTGGATAGAATCTCTCGTGGGTATTCCAACGTTCAGGACTTTAGATTGAAATCCCATTACGGTCAAATTTACTTTCATCCTTTCGGGATCGATAATAAGTTATCAACTGTGAGAGGGCGATTGATAGAGCTATTAGAATGTTGGGTATGATTCCTTGCGGAAACAGCTATAGTTCTTGCATTCTGACAGAAATATCTGCCATGAGACTGTAGGAAAATTGTAATGGCTTAAGTCAGTGACCTTTCCCTTCGATAAGCACCTCACCTCTAGTGTGGAGAGGAGAGCCTTGCATGCACAGATGCATTCATGTGCAGATGCATGGTTAATCTTGGCTAACGGAGGCGCTAGGATATTGGTACATCATGCAACCATTCATCCATCCATACAAACATGCACTGCTAGGATAGCGTACCTCAACAAAATTCGAAAAAAGAAATCCCCAAAATGTTCTACGTGTATGTCTTTCATAAACTTATGTATGGTACTAATTCAACATGAACTGTAGCTTCTGTTGCACTCGTAACAGATTTGTCTCTTCACGTCTCAATTGTTATTCGTTTGTAATCGAAAATTAGGAAATAACTACAAAATACCTAATGAACAAAGTAGTCAATGGAGTCCTTAAACTTCTGAGATGTAATCGAAATGGTCATTTATGTCAGTTTTGTGTGGAACATATTACAAATGCGAACAGTGGTTGTTCCAAAATGTTACCAAAGTATTTCCATGATGTTATTGCTAAAACAACATACAATGCAAGACTGCTCCATGGAAAATGTAAAGAATACCATTGTTATTGAACACATATGTACCAAGATACTGAATAAAGGTGGAACATTCTTATCAAAACTTCTGCTAGATTTTTACCTTATTAGGCCTGATATAGCAATGCAGAACAGAAAAGAAAATATGTTCAGTTATAGAGGACAGTTGATTTACAGGTGTGAACATTTCTTTAAAATATGAGAGAGAATATTTACGAACTGCTTCGAACCTTACAGCTTTTCTACCAATATCATAAATTCACATTTGTACTGAAAAGATCGGTGCACTCAGCTATGTAAATGCCAAACTCTAAGTGTCACTCTCAAAAGAGCAAGGGCTTTCAGACAAAGAGAGTAACTTGATACAAGCACTGTGTACTTATACTCTGTAGGCGAAACAGTAAAAATATGAATAAACTTTTCTACAGTTCGCTATGTGACGCTTATCATTTTTATTATTCAAATACCAGCATTAGGACTTTCTTTCATTATTAGGAACCATCTTCATCTGCATAAGAGAAATTCAAACAATTTTAAATAATAATGTATGAATGTATGAATGTATATGTGTGTGTGTGTATATGTATATATATATATGTATGTATGCATGCATGTATTTATGTATGTCTGTATGTATGTCTGTATGTATGTATGTATGTATGCATGCATGTATGTATGTATGTATGTATGTATGTATGTATGTATGTATGTATGTATGTATGTATGTATGTATGTATGTATGCATGTGTCTAGGTATGTATGTATGTATGTATGTATATATATACGTACATGCATACATACATACATGCACACTCACACACTCACGTGTATGTGTGTGGGTGTTGGTGCATGAGTATCAAACCATCAAGTAAGAAATGTCATGCTTCTTAATCGTATTTTGAAATTGGTAGCAAATTAATAACAATCAACTGACATATTTTATAATTCATTTGTTGTTCTATCTTTTAAAATGTCAAGTAAATAATTATGTTTAATTTGCTTAAGTTTCTGAATTGCTACAGAAGGAGCACGAAAGAAATACGGAGAAAGTAAGTTAATTTTCCTCTCAAACCAGTTCCTCAGTTTTTGTAGAAAATGGAAAAGGAGCGTTGTCTTTCATAGCAAAGAAGGGTATGTTTCTTTTTGCTTCTAACATACGAGTTTCACAATTGCTCCAGCAGACGAAACAACAAGAGAGTCTCAACAAGGTCTCTCCACCCGCTAAAAATAGTAGCAAATCTCTCTTAGATGTTACTGAATCATTTTAAGTTAATAATGGATACAGTGGGTAAAGTAGACCTATATATGATACATGGAATGATCACGGCAAGAACTCATTCTATTATTGATCTGCTCGATCAGAGTTGATCAACAATGTCAACGACTTCAGTTTGCCGTATATGCGGAAACTGTAACATTTCAACCCGTTTTCGCTTACTAGTTTGAGTGTGGAAAGCAGTATATATAGGTGTTTAGACCTCACAAGAGTTAGAAATTGTGGAAATTTGGCGGCGTTGATGCAAGTTAGATTCATGTCCGATTTCCAAAAACTTGGTGATTGGTCGGAAAATTTGGACATATATAGGATTCCAATATGGCAGTGAAATAAAGGTACCATTCATTAGAAGTTAAGTATAATCTATTCGGAATGAATATTTGGTTTTGATCCAGCTAGTTCTCTTGCGTGGAACTAAGGACATCAGTTAAAATATGCGAGACAGTCGCACAGGCATAAGCGCCATTTTCTTCAACATGCAAAACAATATTTAGTTGAGACATTTGACTCCTTTCAGCTAAACATCTTCTAATATTCTTGCATTATAGAATAAATAAACTCTGCCTTTTACCAGATGTCTGGAAATCTAGGAAGAGTTGAACAGCAAAAGGGATTTTTCCCCTATTGCAGATGTGAATGAGTAAATGGTCGAAATACTTGCATGAACGTGTTTTCATCAAGTATCTTCTGCTGTTCTGTTCTCCCTAGAGTTCCTTGCTACCTACTTACAAGATATGAAAAATCATTTATCATGAAAGAACGAGAGAGAGATAAATAGAGAGTGGGGGAGAGGGAGTGTGTGTGCGTGTGTGTGTATGTGTGTGTGTGTGTGTGTGTGAGAGAGAGAGAGAGAGAGAGATTTAACAGATGACCGAGTGAACAGGGTAGGAAGATGGCAATGTGAACATGTTACCAAGATACTTTACAGGTGATTCCACTTAGCCTGTATGTAGATACTGCAATGTGATAGAATTCAGTGGTCTGCGAGCACTGCCAATTGAGAAATTACTGCACTGAGAACAATTCTCTGTTTAGTAAATGAGTAATTTATTCAAAAGAAGAAGGATTAGAACAGCAATCTTTTCTCATAAAAATACAGCACACTGCATGTATCAATGTCAACATGTGCGATTATTGTTTCGGCTAGTGCTCCACAAAGCAATCGAAGGACAGAATGGTATGAATCTACGTGGAACTGACAAAGAAATCCGAAGTACATAATAATAATAATAATAATAATAATAATAAACATAAAAATAATAATAATGATAATAATAATTTCTGTTTCTAATTTAGGCAAAAGCTGAGCAGTTTTTAGGGGAAAAGGGTTCGCCGAGTCCACTGACCTCATTATTTGAATGGTTCTTTATTTCATCGTTCCGAAAAGATGTAAGTCAAAGTTGACCTCAGCGGGATTTGAACTCGTGACATAGGGTGTCGTAATTAAATATCGCAAGAAATTTTTGTTTGACTCTCAAGACTCTGCCAACCTCCGTCCTAAATAAAGATTTCTTATAAAAGATACAAGGTGGGAATTTGCGGAGTTGGGGTGGATATTACTCGAGTAAATCGACTCCAGTGTTTGACTGACACTTATTGAAAACGAAGATGATACCTATAGAATTTGAATTCAAAACACACAAAAGGACGCCAGCTAGATAGACGCTGCAATGTATTCATTTGTATATAAGACACACGCACTGACATAACACACAGTAAATTTTCCGAAATGTTTTAACTTTTATTTCTGCAAAAGAACCAATACCAGAGTCACTAACAAACTATTTCGTTATATTTCTAACAGAGACGCATAGACATAGAAACCTGCAATATATACACATACATACATACATGCATACATACATACTACATACATACATACATACATACATACATACATACATGCATACATACATACATACATACATACATGCATACATACATACATACATGCATACGTGTGTGTGTGCTTGTATTTATATTTATATATGTATTTATATATATATATATATATATATATTTACACACACACATATATATATATATATACACACATACTCATCGTAGTAGGAATAGTAGTAGTAATAAGAATAACAACAATACAACATCAACAATAAAAAAAACATTCTTTTGAGGAGACACGTAGTGTGTATGTGAGTGTGTAAAGCTGGGGTGGGGGTGGAGGAAACCGATTCACTAAATAACACACGATAGTACATGTGTTTTCGTATCGATCGAATTGTGTGTTTTTCTGAAGCTTTGGATTTCCCCAGTTAGCTAGGTAGCTCCCGCGCTCTGATTGGTTACTTCGTATTGGAAAACTCACTGGGAAATACTTCCATATATGGTGCAGGCAAAAGGAATCTCGATCAAATTTGCTGAAATAATAGAATATTCTCTTCGTAAAATGAATGACGTGGTAACTCGACATAAATAAGTGTCTACGGGGAGTTCTGGGTATTTGCCACCGCGTGCATGCATCTGTGTATGTGTGTTTGTATGTATGTACTGAACATAGTTATGTATCCGCATAATATATATATTCAAAGATGCAACGTCGCAGAAATATATTTTAGGTGTATATAATGAATGCATTTAGGACAGCATCGTTATGTGCATAGAATCAAAGTGGAATATTTTATAAATATATATATATATATATATATAATATATATATATATATATTTACACACACACATATATATATATATACACACATACTCATCGTAGTAGGAATAGTAGTAGTAATAAGAATAACAACAATACAACATCAACAATAAAAAAAACATTCTTTTGAGGAGACACGTAGTGTGTATGTGAGTGTGTAAAGCTGGGGTGGGGGTGGAGGAAACCGATTCACTAAATAACACACGATAGTACATGTGTTTTCGTATCGATCGAATTGTGTGTTTTTCTGAAGCTTTGGATTTCCCCAGTTAGCTAGGTAGCTCCCGCGCTCTGATTGGTTACTTCGTATTGGAAAACTCACTGGGAAATACTTCCATATATGGTGCAGGCAAAAGGAATCTCGATCAAATTTGCTGAAATAATAGAATATTCTCTTCGTAAAATGAATGACGTGGTAACTCGACATAAATAAAGTGTCTACGGGGAGTTCTGGGTATTTGCCACCGCGTGCATGCATCTGTGTATGTGTGTTTGTATGTATGTACTGAACATAGTTATGTATCCGCATAATATATATATTCAAAGATGCAACGTCGCAGAAATATATTTTAGGTGTATATAATGAATGCATTTAGGACAGCATCGTTATGTGCATAGAATCAAAGTGGAATATTTTATAAATATATATATATATATATATATATCGACAAACACGCATACATTCGTGCGCGCGCACACACACACACATACATAGAGATAGATAGATATAGAAACAGATAGATAGATAGATAGATAGATAGATAGATAGATAGATAGATAGATAGATAGACATATATGTATATGTATGCATATTATATACACATGAACACACCCATATTACACACACACACACATAACGTTGGGCTTTCCTCTCTCACCCCTCTATACCTGTTCTAAGAAATACCTATCCCCTCCCTAGTTGTGGTGCATTTATTAATATTACTTATTGTTATTTAACCTGAGGTAACCCCCAACCCCTTTGTGCAGCAGCTCTAGCCAAACTTGCTTTTGTTTTTGGTTTTGGACGAATGCAAAGTGATCTTCTATTTTTACGACCTTAGATTATGCCTTTTGGGAGATTTGGCTGCTATTTCCTGCAGGTCAAGTGACCTCTAATGGGCCTCTCTGTACGTTAATAATGCAGAAGGATTTTGAAATGAAAACTCCCGGTGTTTCCATAGTTGCTTTGGTTTAAAGTTTGTGCATCAGAAAATTGCCTATTATGGTATAATGTGAGGATGCTATTTTTACTGCTGATATTAAGTATGGTTTTATGTGGTTGTTACTGATAAACACGAGGAATATGATGATGAAGACGATAATGAAAGTGTAGACTATAGTTTTTTTTGTTACTGTTATGGTCAGTCCTGGTAGAGCACATTTACCATAAATGGCATTCCATTCACGGCCATCCCGTCTTTTCTTCAGACATGGCATACACCGAAACTAAATTATGTAAAGTGCACCCACTACCTTATTTTAAGATGATAGAGCAGGCGTTGAGAGATATATGGCTGTTATCTTTAGCAAGCAGGGTGACTACATACAAGCATCGTCAGCTATTGCCTCTTATAATAATGGTGATGGTTTGGAAAAATAATGGTTTTCTTAAAGAAATTTGCAACAAAGTAGCATAAAAGATGCTACTATATATGGCTTGTGATATGGGTTTATAAATTGGGTGGGTTAATAAGTATGCATTTAGGGTAAGCTAAAAAAAAATACCTCATAAGCTTAATTTCATAGCTGACCCTGACTGTAGACTTATATATAAGCATATGTATGTATGTATGTATGCATGTATGTATGTATGCATGTATGTATGTATGTATGTATGTATGTATGTATGTATGTATGTATGTATGTATGTATGTATGCATGTATGTATGTATGTATGTATGTATGTATGTATGTATGTATGTATGCATGCATGCATGTATGTATGTATGTATGTATGTATGTATGTATGTATGTATGCATGTATGTATGTATGCATGTATGTACGTATGTATGTATGTATGTATGTATGTATGTATGTATATATGTATGTATGTGTGTATGTATGTGTATATGTACATATGTAAGTATGTATGTGTGTGTCTGTGTGCGTGCGTGTGTGGGGGAATGTGTACATATATGTGTGCAAAAATATGCATAAATGTTAGTATACACATTATAAAGATCTCTAATTTATTTGCTTGATTGTATGCAGTTGTAAGTTATAAAGAAAGCACCTTTACACAAAAGTAAACGCACAGGCTTATACTTATATGGAAATGGGTAATAATAGTGTTGATAAACTGTACATTGTGTGTACGCGTTTGTATTATAAATGTATGTGTGTGAGTGTGTATGCAGCATATCTCACACCCTCAAAAGTTTTCTGCATAAAAACACCACCACCCAACAAACTTACATTATATATATATATTATATATAGTGTGTGAGTGTATATGTGTATATTGCATTTATTTGAAGCTTCCAATAAATATAACCAATCCCTGTCTTTTGTCTTGCATTCTCCCTTTTCTCCTCTTTCATGACACATGCCACTGCAACACACAATGTCCCCTATACATTTCTCCATTACACTATCTTCCTGATTACACAGTTGTAACTGACCCAAGGGGATTGTAGGAGTCTAGTAATAATTGGACATCGCCTCAGAATTCTTCTCGGGAAACACTGCAGGCTGCTTCACGGTATGCAGCCTCTCAAAGCGATGGATTCAGCAGTTACGTAATCCGTTAAAATATGAATGTACTACATCGACATTGTTCCACGCCGTAGTGCAGCAGTCATGTCTTTGGTTTCTATATTTCAAAATAAAATGGGCCACAGGAGTGGAATCTATCGTGCCCCTGGACTATAAAGTGTGCAAATGTTGTGTATACTAACATTTGTAAACTACGGGTTTGATAAGATAATATCTCTTCAGCGGAAAATGGGTTTGATCTCAGCTATTATAAATGGATTGCCGGAGCAGGGACTGTGCAGATGTTGACGTTTGGTTGTAGTATGTAACGCTGGAAGTCGTTTGTCTAGGCAAGTATAACTAAACTTTACACTATGTGAGTTGAAGAGTTTGTGGCATTTATGTATGTTGCAAGAAAGTGGTGTGAGTGTCCTTGAAAAATTAGAAAGTTTCAAGTGATGTGTTAATTAGGGGAGTATGGGTTTAAACCAACCGGATTAGTTTCCATTTCCTAATTCTCGTCTGTGTGGTTTACAGTTTTCCTTATACACCATCTTATACACTAACTCATTAAAACTATTCCTGGTTAAGGCTTCCTTAGAGTAGAGTGCTGCCCTGTCAAACATTTCTCAGTCGAACGATAAACTGTAGACACTTCATTTACCTGACTGCAGGTTCCTACATTTAATGTTACAAAATACATTCATTCTTAGTTATGCGCCCGCGCGCAAGCATTATAGGTCTAGACAGATATTGCATACTATTTTTACTACAGACACTCTCTTCATAAGCAATCGACTGAAGATGACAGCTATTATGGTAGTTTTTGATGCTATCGCTCCCCACAGCGATGCTGAGTTTCATTGATGTTGTCAGTGAATGGTCGAGTTCTTTTGGACCTGTACACCATAGCACGCTTTTTCTCACTGTTTTCTAAACAGCCACTACAAACCACATGCAGCTGCAACCACTATAAACTTGCTGCATCTACTTTGTTTTACACCTCAGCAATGATTTGTAATTTACTCACACCTTTGTCTTTCTCTCTCATGCCTTTGCCATATCGATAATGTAGCATGTTTTGCTACCCACTCCAAACCATCTATCACTAATCTGCTATCCTTCTAAATCCAATACTAGCTAGGCAGGAGGTCACAGATTTAGGTAAAGCCTATGCCATTCCACTATACACACAGTGCACTTCTATTGGATTACCATCATATACTTTACATGTTTCCTAAGTCTTATTTTACCCTCTTCCATCTAATTGCACACTTTATATTATCAGTAAAAAGTCAGTATATTTTCGTTAAACGAAGATTATGTTTTGATGTTATAATGTCAGAGTGTTGGTTCTTTGTTGCAGAAACGTTAGCACAACGGGCGAAATGCTTCGCGGGATTTCGTCTGCCGCTACGTTCTGAGTTCAAATTCCGCCGAGGTCGACTTTGCCTTTCATCCATTCGGGGTCGATAAATTAAGTACCTGTTGCGTACTGGGATGGATCTAACCGACGGGCCTCCTCTTACTTTGGCCCTGTGCCTAGAGTAGAAAAGAATATGACTTAAGAACGTAAGGCGGCGACCTGGCAGAATTGTTACCACACCGGTTAAAATGCTTAGTGACATTTTGTCCGTCCTTACGTTCTGAGCTCCGCCGAGGTCGATTTGCCTTTCGTCTTTTCTGGAGTTGATAAAATAACTATCAGTTGAAAATAGGGATCAATATAATCGACTTGTCTCCTCACAACAAATTACTGACCTAGTGCCAAATTTAGAAACCAATATAATTTAAGAACTCGGGTGCATGTCTCTAATCCATATCGCCGCCTTGCTCTGTTTTGCTCTTACCGTGGCAAACGGTTGGATACAACTCTTGTTCATTCTTATTCTACTGGCAATGTTGCATTAATGTTTTAATGCATAAGCAAGAATACGAATGATTTGGTTATGTCACCAGGCGCACTCTGCAAGGAGTGACTTCTATGCTAGCAGACTATGTCCAACGAAGTCTATCTTGTAACTTAATATATTCATATATATTAACATCTGAGACATCCCCGTGATATTTCGTATCTCCACTGTCCCTCATTCTATACATATATGTATATGTATGTATGTATGAATGTATGTATATGAGTGTGTACGCGCGCGTGTGTGTGTAATCAAAATTGTATGTATGCACTGTGCGAGTGTACACAGAGAAAGTGCGAGAGAGGAAAGGGAGAGAAAAAGAGAGAGAGACACACACACAAAGAGAGTGAGAGAGAAAGAGAGTGAGTGAGTGAGGGACAATCATTGATACTATATTTGAAATGCGTTTAGCTTTGAGTTGAATGTATAATAGATAAAATTCAGATAAAAATAGGTAGCGAAAAAAATAGCTGCGAAGTGAAATATATTCTTTGAAGAAAACTGAATGTAGGTCGTTCTATTAACTGCATAGAGACACTATGAATAAGCTTACCTCATGTGTTTATGTGTGTGTCTCTGTTCGTGTGCATGCATACACACACACACACACACAGACACACACACACACACACACACTCACACTCACACACACACACTCACATGCATACGCGCATACACGAACGTAAACACAAAGAGATTTATAACATACACAGCTATGATATCTACAATAACACTGAAAAAAATCCAAGACTTGCAGAATATGAACTTTATACATACATACATACATACATACATACATACATACATACATACATACATACATACATACATAATACATATATATATATGTATATATATATGTATATATATATATATATATATATATATATATATATATATATATATAATATATATATATATATATATATATATAATACATACATAATACACTTCCATAAATATATACATGTATATATATATATATATATATACATACATATCCAAAATACACTCACATAAATATATACATGTATATATATAAATACCTAGACCTACGTTTATACATACTCACAAGATCACATAGCACGCACATATACATTACCACTGTAGCACAATTACCTATATATATATATACCTACATATATACATTCACTAGAAATCTATGCAATACATTATATAAATAATTGCTTCATATTTTCTTGTTTTTAAATATTTATTTTACTTTTTATCATTCCTATTCTTCTTTTGAATCGGTGCAACAACGTGAAGAATGCAACATTTTCTACAAATCGATTGTTTTACAGCAGTTAATGATCACTCCCCTTTTATATACAGCTTCGATATTACAGCGCTATTAGTCCACCAGGTTCATAAACTAGATTCTTATTGGCTGCTGGTCATTATAGAGGAAATACGTATTTGACATTTTTATCGTCCGTATCGACAGTGAAGCAATTATATATTCAGGAATTCACGTGTTGAGGAAGGAGATTCATTGGTGCCAGGGTTATAGCAGAGCTAACAAAACCAAGCGATGGAATTCCTTCTCCAAATATATGTATTTCTACTCCTCACTATTAACCCTGCTAGATATATTCTGTATATATGTATAAGTGTGTGTATGTGTGTGCGCGCCTCTCTGTGGGTGTGCATCTGCGCTGCCCAAGATGAGTTAATCTCGAGTTCTTTTTGACAGCGGCATGTTGGAGCAAGTGTCATATTCCATAGCTTTTGCTTTGTGTCGCCCAATACATTTTAAGTGGACCTGGTTATAAGAAAACGCTAGATGTGTGTATGTGTGTGAGTGTGTGTGTGTGTGTATGTGTGCATGCGCGTGCGCGATGTGCGTTTGTGTATTTGTGTGTGTGCGCGTGCATAAGTGTGTGTGTATATAACAAGCATGTATATGCATGTACGTATATGTGTGTTATGGATTTGTATGCATCTATGCTTCTTGCATGTATGTATGCATGCATACATGCATCTATCTATCTATCTATCTATCTATCTATCTATCTATCTATCTATCTATCTATCTATCTATCTATCTATCTATCTATCTAAGGCGGTGTCCCACCATGGCTGCAGTCTAAATATTGAAATAAGTAAAATATAAAAAAATATATGCATGTATGTACGTACTTACACACACATATACATACATACATACATACATACACAGACATACATGCATACATACATACATACATACATGCATACATACATACACACACACATACATACATACATACATGCATGCATACATACATACATATACACGCAAGATGCCCAATCATTACATTTATTTCCTTATTTTCCTTTCCTGATTTGTCAGTAATTTTCTTTGGTTTTAACCCAGTCACCCGATTCGTATATAATTTATCGACCAACCTTTGTTGGTAGGTTATTATGTAAACTGCTAATAAAAGAAATAAATAACAAAGATAATATTCACTGACTGCTTGTAATTCTTTGCGCCACCATCGAATTCTTGATAGTTTAGGAAGAGGAATTAAGCGTCTGATGAGAAGTAAAAACGCATCGAGACCTTCCATTATACTAATTGCTAGGGACGAATATTCATTTATGAGCAAATGAGCCCGGTGTGGAATCCAAATCAAGTATTCCTCTTCGGGTTGAAATCATACGTATGCGATCTTAGACAGAACGTAATGGGCTGGAAGAAGTGCCTCCAAGCATTTTGTTCGACGCGCTAAAGATTCCATCAATTCGCCTCCTTGCAGCCAAGATATTGAAAAGGCCCAAGATATTGAAAAGAATATGAAAGGAGTAAATACACACACACACACACACACACACACACACGCACACACAATTGGTTTACATCAATCAAAATAAAGTCAGCAAGAAAAAGAATATAGTAAAAACATAGAATTAAAATAAGGTAATGAAATATCCAATCAAATACCCAATAAATCCGCTTAGAGTAACTTGGGTAGCAGAAAGAATAATCGTTTCAAATTTCAGCATATGTCTAACAATTTTGGGGCTGGATGATAGTCGATTGTATCGGCTGGTACCTATTCTGTCCATCGAAAAGGATGAGATGCAAAGTCGATTACGGGAGAGTTTGAAGTCAGATCGTAAGCAGCCGGAACAAATGACGCTAAGCATTTTGTCCATTGCTCTGACGATTCTGTTAACTAATAATTCTTTCTACTGTAGGCACAACAAGGCCTGAAACTTGGGGAAGGATGCTAGTCAATTACATCGATTACTAGATATTTGATACTCCACCGAAAAAGTGACACAGACAGACTGTATGTACCAGGAAAGAGGGGGAAGAGGACTAAATAAAAAGCCAGACAGTTTTAATTGAGAAAGAAAGCAAACGATGCCAGATCATAGATATAGCATGCCCAGCTGACAACAAGTTATGCGATAAGGAAGAAAGAAAAGTCGATAGACATGACAGGTCAGCGTGGGAGATTAAGCAGTTGTGGTCAATGAAAAAGTTGGTAGTCGTACCAATAATTTATCGGAGCTCTGAGAACAATGAGTAAAAATCTTGAGAAGTACATGGAACAAATAGGGGATGCTATAAGGGTGGAGCACCTGCAGAAAACGGCACTGCTTGGAACCGCTCGATTACTCCGGATGGTGCTCGAAAAATAAGGCATGTTACCTTAGTTCACTGGTAGTGAACAGCTGACACCGTAGTACATCTCCAGTATTAGAAGTTGTGCAAAGACAATAAATAATAATAATAATAATAATAATAGTAATAATAATAATAATAATCATAATAATAATAATAATAATAATAATAATGATAATGATGATGATGATGATGATGATGTTGATGATGATGATGATGATGATGTTGATGATGACGATGATGATGATGATGATGATGATGATGATGATGATGATGATACCACACATCATGCGACCCTTAACTGTGCACGGGGAACCAGAACATAACTTTTCCGATGAAGAGCTGGTTGTAGGTAGATCAATTGCGAGGAGATCTTGAGAGGCTACAGTTTCTTAGCAATGGGAATAAGATGAAAGCTAGATTCCTTGAAGCAATCTAAAGAAAGTACCAGCTGGAAACATAAGGGACATAGGAGAGTAATGGAAGGATTAAAGCGAAGGATAAATGTGAAAGCTGCCAAAATCAAAAGATACTATGACAGAATTGAACAGTTTAGACAAAATAAGTTGTTCGGAACAGATCAAAGAAGATTTTACAAGGGAACTAAATGAAGATGTTACAGTGAACGTACTGCCTTATAAGGAAGAGACAAAGGGATTCCGGAGAAACGCTTGGAGCCACGAAGTGAAACACAATGGCGATGCACAATGGTTAAAAAAGATAAAAGCAAAATAACTTAGATTTTCCAAAACAGAGAAACATAGAGAGATCACAGGGAAAATAGTTTTGCAAAATGTTTTGAAACAGATGACAAACTAGGAATCTTCTGGAGAAGATTTGGTCCAGGGATTGTGCCTAAAACGAATTATTAAACGTCATGAGAGAATAAGCACACAACAAAATAGTTTTATTGAAACAGAAGATGTTCCCGAGTGGTTGTTAGAGGCAGGATGGCGTTGATATGTATATATATGATGATGATGATGATGATGATGATACCACGCATCATGTGACCCTTAACTGTGCACGGGGAACCAGAACATATGTATATATATGTATGTATGAATGTATGTAGGTAGGTATATATACATACATATACATACATACATATATATATATATATATATATATATATATATACATGTGTATGCATATATGTATATTGCAGAAAGGGTGTAAAAAAGTTCCTAAGGGATAAACAACGTATATATAAATCAGCAAGTCCTCCGAAACGTCAAAAGCAGGAAGAAAAACTTATCAGCGCATAGACTGATTACCAAAATGTATGATACAGTGTGCCACACTCACGGATCCTAGAGCTCCTTAATATATTCAAGATAGCTGAGAACGTTGTCCAGCTCTTACAAAATAGTATGCCAAAAATGGAGACGTGTACTAACATCAGGTCAAGATAAGTCAGATGAAGTCAGCATAAATAGAGAAATATTCCAGTGTGATACACTCTCACCACTGTTATTCGTAGTTGCTCTTATCTCTCTTACATTAATCTTGAAAGAGGCTAAATCATGCTACCAACTTAGAATGAACATAAACCATTCTCTGTCTATCGACAACCTGAAATTGTTTGGTGGAATTAGGAAAGCATTAGATTCACGGGTTCAGATTGCTAGTGTTGTGAATGATGGTACTGACATGAAGTTTTGAATAGATAAGAGTGCACTTCTAGTGATAAAGAGAGGAAAAACATCCAAATCAGAAGTGATTAAATTCCCAAATGTGACATCAATCTGTGCAATGAGTGAGGGTGACAGTTACAAGTACCTGGGTATATTGGAGGCAGATAGAATCGTCTGTCAAGAAATGAAAGACAAAAGGATAAACTAATATCTCGGGAGGTTAGACAATGTGTTAAGCTCAAAACTGAATGAAGGAAAAAGCAGTAAACACTTGGGCGGTCTCTCTGATACGATATTCTGTTGCTTTTCTGAACTGGAAAAAGGCAGAGCTAAGAGGCGTAGATTGTAAAACCAGAAAGACAATGTTCATGTACTGGTCACCACATGCCAGAGACAGTTACACCTACCACAGAAGGAGTGGGAGCGAGAGGAATGATAGCAATAGAAGAATGTAGTGATGGCAAAGTATGCAAGAAGCAACTCAGAAAGACTGATTTCAGCTGCTAGAGGAGAAGAGAAAGAAGCTGTGGAGACGACAAGGAAACACAAGAAAAGAAGACAACAGGAGTGAGAAAGAAACATCTGGGGAAAAGTATTACATGGCCAACATCTCAGGCAAACGCAGGATGTCGCAGCAGAGGAATTTTGGTTATGGCTGAAGTATGGAGACCTTAAACAACAAACAGAAGGACTCATAATGGCTGCTCAAAGCCAATCATTGCGGACGAGTATTATTAAAGCAAAAATAAACAAATCTGCAAAGAGTTCAAAGTTCAGAGGCAGTAATGAGGAGGAGAAACCCGTTAAGTAGTTTCTGTAGTCGTTTGACGCGAAAGGAAAATAGGCGCAGATAAGAATGTGCGGTCAAAGCACTACACTGGACATTATTACGGCAAAAAGGATTTAAAATAGGAAGAAAATAGTACCAACATAAAACAGAAAGTGTAATAGAGAATGACCAGTATAAGGTTTTATGGCATTTTAATGTACAGTGCATCGTCATATATTTGGCTATGTCTGCAGACATGAATGTAGGAGCCAAAGAACAAGAGAAAACAGGAAAATACCAGGATTTGACTGGATATATATGACGACTGTGGAGGGTTTCTACAAAAGTAATCCCAGTCGTTATAGGTATCCTAGGTACCGTCACCAACAGAATTAACTGTTCCTTCATTGAGACCGGTGTAACTACAAGAGCTGCATCAATTCAGAAACCTGCTCTATTGCGAACAGCAAGGACTGTAAGAAAGGTCTTTGATATCTAAGGAAACTGGTTGTGACCGGTATCAAGGACATTCATTCCGAATGTAAAACATTCGTGCACACCATGAACAACAACAAAAACAAAATAATAATAGTAATAATGATATATGGTAATGATGCTGATGATTTATATCATTGGAATAAAGCCATATATTTGTGGACAAAGAGTAGTCTATTAACTCATCTTGTCTGTTTTGTATTTTATCGACTCCGGAAGGATGAAAGGCAAAGTATGCCTCGACGGGATTTGAAATCAGAACTTAGTAAATGAATACTGATTGGTCCGATGTTTTTCTCGTTCTCTCACTCCATTGACTTCTATAATATTGATTACTATCATTAATAATATTGATTCCACTCATCAATATTATTGATTTATATTGATAACAAACAGCTGGAAGACAAGCAAGCAAACAACCAGACACGCGCGCACACACACACGCGCACACGTGTGTATATACATATATACGATTACATATGTATATATAAATGTAAGAATATATGTACATATAGGTGCATATATATATATATGTATATTGATATATATAAACATATATGTGTGTGTATGTATGTATGTATGTATGTATGTATATATGTATGTATGTATGTATGTATAAGGGACTTGAACATTTGCCAAAATTACCCACAAAAACAACAAAAATTGATGAATGAACAACATAAAAGCTTGAATATAGAAACCCAAATTCCAAGAATTAGATGAAACAGATGGAAATAAAAGAGAAAATTAGTAAATAGAAGCACAGGACTGTTAAACAAGCAGTAATTACCGAGACGAATATAAGAAAGAAAACAACAATAATAATGATATATATATGAGTTAGTACCTTAGTTATTAAATTACAACATGATATACTAGAAGCTACGTGATTTGAGCAATTCGAATATGAAAAGTTAGAAAGCCACTGTCTGTATTCCCAAGTGTCTTATTTACTATATTTACTGATGGAATATACTTAGCAACCAAAGAGGTAAGAAGGGATATTGTACAAATAGAGAATTATTCTAAAATAACTACTTTGAACCCATAGACATACTCAGAAAAGAACAAAGATTGCGTTATTAGAACAAGAGGGAAATATAAAAATAAAAAATTAAGAAAACAGACATCTCTTTAAACAATTCGAAACAAAATAGAAGTAGGAAACAAACATAAAACAATTGAGTACATTGAGAAAATTCAATAACAAAAAAAAGAAAGAAGAAAAATTAAAAGAAGCAAATGAAATCAAATAGGGATCCTAAAAGAAGAAAAATTAGAATGAAAGCTCTTTCCATGCTCAGTGTCCGACAAGAATAGACAGATAAAAAGTAACCTAACACAAAAAAGTTAAAAAGAAGCAGAACAAAAGGACAACAACATCTAAAAAGCTTTGGACTAAAAGCAGAAATAGAAAGCCTGATTTTTCCTGCACAGATTCAATGTCCGGCGACTATGAACTTCAAATCAAAATCACAAAACCGGAAACTAATTCTAGAGTAGGGAGTCAATATCAATAGAGAGTAGAACATCTTATACTTGATTGTTTGCTAGTTCTAGAAAAGAATTGAATATTGTTAAATTGTTACACACGCACACACGTACGTGCTCGCACATACACGCAGAAAAAAAAATATATATTGGGCAATATACTAGTACTTGCAGTTCATAAAATGTATGTCATAAACGCCAAACTATATACCTATATTATTCTGGGTTATAACCTGATACAGAAATCGAAGTAAGTCAGACAGAACAGAAAGCATATTTACTGCTACAGATATTTCTGCCTTGCTTGGTAGCTCTCTAATCATTGCCTACTTCAATAAACACTATTACTTATTTGTTAGGTGTGTTTAGTGGCGTCTTTGCTATCGCAAGCACTGGATGAGTGCTGCGACCTGAGATTAACCCGATATCTTAATCTGCTGCTTCCTAAAGCAGCAACAATGTGGCGTATTTTCTCAGTCCTCCCGCAACCGCAATAGTAATCATTATCTAATGCGGAGGTAGAGAAATAGAAAGGATTTTAAATTACAATAAAATTATGGTGAATGGAAGCGTAGTAATTAATGTTGATCACATTAACGACGGTTTCTAAGTTTGGATCAAGGCCAGGCATTAATGAAAGTGGGTATATAAACTTTATATGCCTAGTATCGGTTTTATTTATACTGAAAAGGCGTAAACCAAACTCGGACCTGGAGTAATTTGAATTCACAATGGGAAAAGTTGTAACTAAAGTCTGAAAAACGTTTAGTTAGGCACTCTGTTTTTCAATATTATCAATATCGATCTGGCTTTATGACAAAATTTGAAACCAATATTAGCAATATCGGTATAACGAGTGATGTGAACAAATTTATCAGTTGTAACAAGATCAGGGGATCACAATATTGGAAACATACCGAAATCAGCAGTACTCGGTACAATGGTATTTCCAACCTGAAAATAAATTTGTATCTTCATAATTTGTCTCTTATTTCAGCAACTCTCCAACTGTGGTATCTCCATCGATTTCATCCAACCAGTTCTGAAGAACCTGTAAAGGTCGCAGGCGCTGCTTTTCCTAATTTGAAAAAGCCACAAAGATATCTTAAAAAGCAAACTCCCACATTCCGTATGGGATCGTTTCACCAATTTGTACACAGGATATATTTTACGTGAAACTACGCAACATTCAAAATCAACTTTGTATATAGCTCAAATAATATAAACAGAGTCCAGTAGACCAATGGCAATCCATTTACTGACGACAAACCAATGTCGTACACACCGCAGAAAGAGGGAAATGAACTTGATAGCGTTTACAAAACATGAATTAAAACCTGCAATAATAATCACAGCGCAAAGTCAGAAACTTTGTGGGGAGGACCAATCGATTATATACACCCTAATATTTGCTTGGGAGGACTACCATGGCTGGAACTGAGAATATAAAGTACTGCGACTAAATGCCGATACTTTAATGATTTTGCCAATACATATTGATAATATATGCACCGACTTGTTTTGGAGACGTATGAGAGAATCGACCAATCAGTCGATGACTGACACTTATTTTACCAATACCAGACTACTTATTTTTAAAGAAACTTGATGACATTTAAACTTAGAACAAAGGACGCATCTAAATTGTTGTTCAACATTAAATGCCAACACGAGTATCCGATTCTACAAGTTCATCCATCAAACTACTACTACTACTACTACTACTACTACTACTACTACTACTACTACTACTACTACTGCTACTGCTGCTGCTGCTACAACTACTACAGACGGCAACACCGACAACAACTTAGGAAAACAGATTGTGGGACAAAAACAAACCCAAAACCAAGGTTTCAAACAGTATAGCTTTTTTAACATTATCCAATATCTGATAAGTAAAACAATAGTAAAGAAACATCTTATTCCTTATGCTTGTTCCTGTCGCCAGCAGTAACAACATCAAGAGTCTCAGAAGAAGTAGCGGATAGAGTAAAAGCGTACAAGACAGAAAGGGACATTTTTTAAATAATCAAGTGAGACCAATAGAAATTCCACGTTTTATCAATGTTATTGTCTCTTTTTTGATACATAAGTTTGGAAATCATGATAACATTGTTTTGCTTAGTGCTATCAATTCTGTCTTCAATTAAGGTAGTCAATGCTTAATACTTGAATTTGTTTCATTATGCAAAATATTTTGGTTATATCATCGATTTCTTTCAATAGTTGGGTTTGTTTGAAGCGTGTTACTTGTTCCAATTCGTTAAAGATTTATATTTCGTTGCATAATTAAAGTTGTTAAAAGCGTAACGCTCGAATATATGACGTGACAACAATAGCATAAACGATTTTTATCATGGTACAAGGTCTCAGTTTTTTAGGTTTCGTCTAGTATAATTGATTAAATCAACTGCCAACACTTGATTGGTACTTTATATTATTGACCTCAGAATGACGAACAGTAAAACTTTTCTTGACTGGATTTGAATTCAAATACAGCAAGACGTTTTAATCAACGTTTTAACGATTCTGCCATTCCACTGTCCCGAGTAAGAATCATAATCCTTTCTATTATGGGCATAAGGCCTGATACTTGCAGGGACGGCACTAATCGATTACATCGACTCTGGCATTTGATTGGTACTTATTTCATCGACCCTGACAAGATAAAAAACAAAGTCGACCTCGGCGGAATTTGAACTCAGAACGTAGCGACTGGCTAAATACCGCTAATCATTTCATCCAGCGTGCTAACAAAGTAAGAATAACAACACTGATATGACGAGGACGATGATAATGATGCTGGAAGTGTTGATAATAATAAAACCAAATCAATGATAGCGGTGCAGTTACTATATTGATAATTAAAATCCTTTTTCTTTTTATTTTGTTATTTACGCTTAAGTCTCAACCGATTGCGCAGACCTATTATCAAAGAATTCAAACCATCTCTATCCCGTCTTTTTACATTGTCCCCCACCCCATAATTGTGTATCTCTGAATATGTTATCGAACGTATTCCTTTGAAAAATAGTATGGTAAAGTTTGAGCTGAAGGAATTACGGCAGATATTTTTAGCTGGATGGGAGGTCTAGAACAAGGACCCTCATTCTGCCGTAATTCCTTCAGCTCAAACTTTACCATACTAGTAGTAACTGCATGATGATAATGATGATGACGATGGGGATGACGATGGAGATAATGAGGGTGATTGTGGTGATGGTGCTGATGGGGTTATGATGATGCTTATACTAACGATGATGTTGACAGGACAAAAGTGATGATGGGTAAATGAAGAAATTTTTGAAAATGGTAAAACATTAAGATGTGTAAAAAAAAACAGATATGCAAAATGTATGACGCTGAAGAAAAATGAGGTAGGTCATACAATTGATGATGATGATGATGATGATACGATGATGACGACGATGACGACGGTGACGACGACAACAACGATGATTATGATAATGATGATGATGATAACGACGCTGGCTGGTAATAGCAATAATGTCGGTGACAATGAAGAATAAGATGAAAAGAAGTTATCGGAAAACAAAGGAAATGCAAACAAAATGTTTTGAGATGCTGATGAGTAATATGTCGCACAAAAGGAAGGAAGTAGAGTAGTAGTAGTGGTGGGGGTAGTAGTAGTAGTAGTAGTAGTAGTAGTAGTAGTAGTAGTAGTAGTAAGTAGTAGTAGTAGTAGTAGTAGTAGTAGTAGAAGAAAAGATGAAGGAGGAAAAGAAGAAGAAGAAGAAGAAGAAGAAGAAGAAGAAGAAGAAGAAGAAGAAGAAGAGAAGAAGAAGAAGAAGAAGAAGAAGAAGAAGAAGAAGTTGCTGCTGCTAAATACCGCTTATTTATAAACAAAGAATAATTTACAAATAAAAAAATATATATATATAAATTCTATGGTGAAGTCAATCTTTGTTTTGTTATGGCGTCAAGAAGTTGAAATCACATTTGTTGACGTATTTTTAATTAAGCCATCCGCGACAAATTTCCACTTGAGCTTCCATCCGGCAAATCAAACATGAGATAGGGGCAGACTGCAGGCGAGAGAAAAGAATTGCCAAAGATAATGCATAAACACACACACACACACACACACACACACACACATGCGCGCGCACACATACACACACGCAAACACACACACATACATGAGAATACATACATGCATACATACAAACAAAAATACCCTGTTATTGATGTTGAAATTCCAATGAAGGAGCCTTGAATCTAGGTTAGAAACCGGCTCTTTCTCCAAGAGGTCTTGAAATAAAACTGAATTATGACATACATATATATACACTTATATATATATATTTATATGCATACACGCACATATATACGTATATGTGTATGTGTGTGTGTATAAATATATATATATGTATGTATATATACATATATACACATATACATATATACATTTACATGAATTCATATATACATATATATGTATATACATATACACATATAACTACCTGTCTATACATTAGTGTATATGTCTCTCTCACTCTTTCTCTCGCTCTCTCTCCATATATATATGTGTGTGTGTATACAAACACACACATATACATATATATATATATATATAGAGAGAGAGAGAGAGAGTGAGAGAGACATATACATTAATACATAGACAGGTAGTTATATGTGTATATGTATATATGAATTCATTTCTGTATGTATATATATATATATATATATATATATATATATATATATATATATATATATATATATATCTTTATGTACACGTGCATGTATATGTATACGTATGTATATATGTATGTATATGTATATGTGTATATATGTATATATACAAATATAAATAACAAGAGCAACAGCAGCACCTGCAATGAGGGCAACGACAGCAGAAGTGAGTGCAATAGAAGAGCTGCATCAGCACCAAAAAGATTAAATAACACAAATAAAACTCACAAAGATAATTTAGAAAAAATAAAAAAGCTGCGCGAGAAAATAAGCAAGAAGACAAACAAACGTAAATGAAAAGAGCGATGAGCAAAATATGTTAATCAAATAAGCGATTTTCTCGCCCGAAATCTTAGAAAATAACATCATTCTGCTGTTTGTTATCTTTAAATTGCTGAAGCCTCAAATGTTGCCGTAATCTAAAACTTTGAATACATTGAAGTGTTAATTTTTCAAGACTGGCATTTATAGACGTGGATGGTTGGTAGTGATAATTGTAATGCTGAAACGTTTGGACACCTCTTAGACGTTAAGTCTTCTTTGTAATCTCCGGTAGAATATAACACTGGATATGTGAGTGTTTGCGTATGTATGTGTGGCTGGTGGGAGCGGGATTCCAATCGAATAATCGCAAAAATAAAAAGGAGGAAAAACCGCTATAAAAACAAACGAAAATAGTATTATAATCTAAGTAGATATATTTGATTTACTGCTTCATTACAACACAGAACACTCAAATGTTCTTGACTGCAACCAAAAAAGGCCTGTCTGATAGGTATAATGTCAGTCACAGACACACTCCAGCTACTGGCTTGCGTGTGCACTGCCCTTCCCTGTTTTATCTACTCGTACAGTAATGGCCTTTGCTTCTCGAAGACAGCGGGATTCGTACGGCCTCCATCCAACCATTCACATCCTTAGTTCACACCCTTTACCACAACGAGCCCAGACTTACTTATCACTATGGCTTGTTCAAGAACGTTTGCCTCCTGGAAATTCTCACTCTTCCCTCTTATGATTATGTCTTTTGTCTATGTGATACAAAGATTCTCAAGGCATTCAAAAACATTTTGTCTATGAGATACAAAGCTTCTTAGGGGTATTGAAAAACAAAGACGCACCACGGAGCAGTACAATTGCGGCAGACGACGCCGGTCGGCAGACTGATGCTCGAGGGATGAATCAAGTGGCTTTGAGCAGTGAAAGGTCGAACAACAGAGAACATTGCAGGTTATTTTTGAGTACCCATATATATATATTTCTGAGTACCTCATTTCTTCTAATATAAAATACCTGTACATCATCTCCAAACCTTCCAATATATATATATATATATATATATATATATATATATACTCTCTTTTACTCTTTACTCTTTTACTTGTTTCAGTCATTTGACTGCGGCCATGCTGGAGCACCGCCTTTAGTCGAGCAAATCGACCCCGGGACTTATTCTTTGTAAGCCCAGTACTTATTCTATCGGTCTCTTTTGCCGAACCGCTAAGTGACGGGGACGTAAACACAGCAACATCGGTTGTCAAGCAATGTTAGGGAGACAAACACAGACACACAAACACATACACACACATACATATATATATACATATATACGACAGGCTTCTTTCAGTTTCCGTCTACCAAATCCACTCACAAGGCATTGGTCGGCCCGGGGCTATAGCAGAAGACACTTGCCCAAGATGCCACGCAGTGGGACTGAACCCGGAACCATGTGGTTGGTTAGCAAGCTACTTACCACACAGCCACTCCTGCGTCTATATATATATATATATATATATATATATATATATATATATATGCATACACACATACACACACATATATATATAGATAGATAGATGTATATATATGTCTGTGTATACACTAAAGGTTAAGATATAGATTTTTAATACAAGCACTAAAATTTCTTTCCTAAAAGTGCGTTTGTATAGATATATATGTGTATTGCTGAACTCATGCCGTGTGTAATGACGTCAGATGTATCTTAATTAAGCATACAGAACATGGTGATAAAAGAAAAACAAAATACATGTAATTTATTAATGGTCCTTGCAAATAGCGGATCAGGAAATTGACGTCTGTTTAAAGTAAGAAGGGAAAATGATATCACTGAAGTTAAATTAGTGTTTATTGTTCTCAGTCAGTATTTGTTCACATATATTTAAAGTCGCCCACTATACATGCATAAAATAGTGTCTACGTACATATACGTATACTGTCTATATAGGCAGACAGACAAACACACACATGTACGTATTAAGTGTATGTGTGTATAGATACATGCGTATACATATTTGTATACATACACATATACATATATATTTGTATTTAAGTATGTATGTATGTATGTACATATATATATATATAAACTATGTATGTATGTAAGTTTGTAGGTATGTATGTTTGTATGTATGTATGCATATATGTATGTATGTATGTATGTATGTATGTATGTATGTATGTATGTATGTATGTATGTATGCATGTATGTATGTATATACAAAGTTCAAACGTACAAAAACAGAATACAGGGTCAGGTGAGGAACCAACAAACACGGAGTTTGACGCTCAGGAAAGATAGAAAAGTCTTTGACGTTTTGAGCAAACGTTCTACGACAGAAAGGAACGAGGGAAGAAAATGGAGAGAGAAGAAAGACAAAAACGGAGAGAGGAAAAAAGCGTGTCTGGATCAACTATATATATATATATATATATATATATATATATATATATATATAAAATAATCAAAATAAGCAACAAGGATATACAAAGGTAGTGCATTAGAATCGTTTCATGCCACTTCATTTAATTAAACAATCCAAGTATTATTTAACTAAATGAAGTCGCATGAAACGATTGTACTGCACTACCTTTGGATATCCTTGTTGCTTATTTTGATTATAATCACCCCATTTTGATTTATATGGATAATACCATACCAAATTCTGGTGCCTTTACCTTAAGTACCATTTTCAACTGAATCTAAATTTTTACTGAACTTATATATATATATATATATATATATATATATACGTTTAGATCGATCAATCGATAGTTGTGATCAAAGCACTCCAATGTTTGTATAAATCTCCTAATAATAAACAAGTACCATGACTAAATAAGTGCTTGATAAGAGTACTATAATTTTTGAGCGTATCTTTAGCTTGAAGTGTTGGTTTGAAGTATTCGCTTCAGTATTGAGCCATGACAGATTTATCCACATAAAATCTAGTACGATTTTAACTCATTCTATCTCATCATTTGAAATAAAGTGAATTTGACAGGAATAAAGGAAAAATTACCGTCAAAGCCAACATCGGGCTCTTGAAGACCATGTCGGATTAAAATCAACGACTTCCAATACATTTGAAAATCTCGTGTAAATTGAGGAGTTGAGAGCTTGCTCAAAAATGCAGAAACATTTCTAACTAAATCTGTTGATATTTCTATAATGGAAATAACAAACGAAATAAAAGATTTGGTATTAAAGAGATTCGTTACGAGAAAATGAAAGCAAAATCAATATTTGAAGTTGGGTCGTGCTATTTAGAATTAAAATGACATTAATAATCAGTATTTAACCTTTACTTTCCGTAAACATAAGGCACATATGCTCTTCAGTTTCGTGTTTAATGTCAACATAGTTAAATAATAGTCTCTAATCTTTATGGGGGTAGGGTAAATTCCAATTTTGTAAAGTAGCTGGTGGGTATAGTCGATTGAGTCTACGAAAGTATTTTACTGATACTTTATGCTTTCACTCAAAAGATAACCAGCTAATTTGAGTTTAACCATTTAGGAACAAAATAAGTTTCAGTTAAACATTTAAAACTATACGGTATTTTTATGGCGAACTGGTAAACTGTTAAAATAATATGTTGGTATCTGACTTCGGCACGTTACTGCAAATGGGTTGGGATAAATATACAGTCGCCAGAATCAATCTCAGCAGGTGTAATCGATGAAGCAAATACTGTAACACATGTAACCTCACTTTCTATTTGTCCTCTGCTGTCCTCAATGTTTTTTAATGTAAATCCTTTGTGGCTAATAAAGATATATAATAATGATGATAATAATAATAATAATAATAATAATAATAATAATAATAATAATAATAATAATAATAATATAATAATAATAATAATAATAATAATAATAAGAAGAAGAAGAAGAAGAAGAAGAAGAAGAAGAAGAAGAACATGCCTCCTCATTGATATGACTGTCCCAATCGATATAAACGTATCTGTCAAGACCTAACAAAAACTGAGCAAATATAAAGATCTTGAAATAGAAATCAGCAAAATGTGGAAGCTGAAGACTAAAACAATACCTGTTGTCATAGGTGCCCTGGGAATGATAGCAAAAGGGGCTGATAGCTACCTAACTCAGATACCAGGAAACCCAAAAATGGCAGAAGTTCAAAAGATAGTGCTCATGGGAACTGCTCATATCCTACGCAAAATACTCTCTATGTAATCTCAAGGTTTAAAACAAACATAATTTTCGGTTTAAAAAAAAAAAAAAAAAACATTTTTTTAGACATTCATTAGTACAACATCCCTACCCCCCAAATATATGGCACACTAGGCATAACAACAACATGAACTTCCAACCCTGTTGTCTCTTGAGGTCTCTGGGTGAGACTTGGAGCCAACTTGTACAAATATAAAGCAAAAGTCAAACATAGAATAATAATAATAATAATAATAATAATAATAATAATAATAACTATTTATCTTCGGAGTGTTTGGAGCTTAACTTTTAAAACTACATGGACGTGACACTCTCCCGAAAATTCGGAACTCTAACCAAAACCTGAAAGTAATCGGTAAAATCCGCCTTGCAATTAAGGATATAATTTCAGCTAATGATACTTATATTACACATCTCAATTACCTGTGCTATACATCCGCGAAGATCTCAACGATTCTATGTGGCGAAAAGATTAGAAAACGACAACATTCCTACAAAATGTCTGTTAGGCAAGAGTGTATTCAGCACCAAACTCAGCTACTTATGTCTGACATAGAATGTTTACAAAACCTTAAGTTTGACAAGAATATCAAACCAACAAAAATCCGAAAATTAAAGAAAAAGTATAATATGAAAACCATACTTAACATCGATATCACCACGGAAACTATCAAGCGAAAGGTGTCTGCTAAAGCTGCCCACATAGCACGGTATGAGAAGCACGTTATGTTCTTCAAAGAGAACAACATGTTCAAAAACAGCCCCCAAAATCTTCACAGGAAGATAGGGAAAATACCAATTACACTAAAGCCTGTTCCATCAAAAGAAGTGCAGGAACTTTGAAATAAAATTTGGGCAGAAGAAAATCTAGTGACTTAGATTCCTTAGAAGAGCAAAAGTGGGAGGCTATCTAGGTAGAGGATGTAAGATCTGCTCTCAGGAAATCAAGCAAATGGAAGTCTCCAATAAAGGATAAAATTCATAACTTCTGGTTGAATGTCTTCTCAAAGAGTCATGAACTGCTAATAAAACTTTACAACAATGTTTTGCAACAACCTGATACGATTCTCTCTTGGTTAGTTAATGGAGTTACATTTCTACTTCCAAAAAATGAAGAAACAAATAAACCAAAAAATTATAGACCCATAAGCTGCTTAACAACAATGTATAAAATACTAACGTCTGACTCGACGGAATACACCAATAGTTTTTTTTGATAGTAAGTGACATATTCCCTAATGAGCAAAAATGATGTAAACGTGGGTCTTATGATTGTAAAGATCAGCTACTCGTCAATAAGATTATCCTAGAAGATTGTCTCAATCAACACAAGAACTTGTCGATAGCTTGGATAGATTATAAATAAGCTTTTGATAGTCTACCACAGCTGGATTAAGAAATGTCTGGAAATTTATGAAATAGCACCTACTCTGCGAAACTTCTTAGCTGTAAGTATGAGATCATGGAGAACAACACTGACTTCGATCAGTGACAATGAATCTCTCAATGCTGGAGATGTAAGAATTTCATGTGGTATTTTCCAGGGTGACGCTCTATCACCATTCCTCTTTTGTCTAGCCTTAATACTTCTCTTGAAATTGCTCGATGATGTATGATATGACTATAAAAAGTTTGATAAGAATATAAAACAGCTCTTTTACATGGATGATATAAAGCTTTTGCAAAAATGACTAACAACTACAGGGCCTACTACCAATTGTTAAACAGTTCAGTGATGACATCAGGATGGAATTTGACCCCGATAAATGGGCAAAAGCTACCTTTATCAGAGGAAAAAATGATAGAAACATCCAAAGTTAACCTTGACCATCAGAATGTCATAAAGGAGTTAGAACCAGTGGAGAGCTACAAATACCTAGGGGTATTTGAAGGGGACGGAATCAAACATTCAGTGATGAGGGAACGGTTCAGAAGAGAATATTATCGCAGCGTAAGCGGAATACTCAAGACAGAACTGAATGCAAGAAACAAGATCGAAGCAATCAATACTTTAGCCATACCGATCGTGACTTACAGTGTCAATATTATTAACTGGTCAATTACTGAAATATGTAATCTGGACAGAAAAATACGAAAATTGTTGACAATACATAGAATGCACCCCGCTAAGGCAGATAAAAAATGACTTTACTTGTCAAGAAAAGTGGGTGGCCGTGGACTTATACAACTGGAATTAGCAATGAAGATTCACACAATTGGCTTAAAAACATACCTGAAAAACTCTGATGACTGGATGTTAAAACTTGTCTTAAATCATGAAAACAAGAAAACACCATACTCAGTAACAAAACAGGCAAAGAAATATCTAAGTGAATTCCAAATACAACAAATCCCAGAATTAGACACTCTGGAAACAAGTACAGAAACGGCTAAGCGTGTGAAAACACGCGCTAAAACTCCTGCCAAGAGTTTTTTCATGCCATTTATCAATAATGGCAAGAAAAAAACTCTCAATGACATACCCAAAGAAAGCTAATTTTGCCGATGTTGACAAAACCTTTACCCATCAATGATTAGTGTCTTCTGGCTTAAAATCAGAGACAGAAGTGTTTGTCATAATAGTCCAAGATCAATACCTACCTGCAAGAAGCTACCAGGCCAACATATTAAAGAACGGCAGTAGCCCAACATGTTGCGTATGTAAACAACAAAATGAAGCCATCAATCATGTTGTCTCTATGTGCAGTCTTCTTGCGCCTAGGGAGTATTTCAACAGCATGATTGAGCACCACAGTATATTCAATGGGTAATTTGCAAAGACTTAGACCTGCCCCATGATAAAAACTGGTGGGAATACAAACCACAGCAAGTGCTTAAAAATGACCACACCGCAATCCTTTGAAACTTGACCGTTCAAACTTACAGAAAGATAGATGCAAATAGGTCAGACATTATATTGAAGGACTTCAGACAAAAATCATGCCTCCTCATCGATATGACTGTCCCATTCGACATAAAAGTATCAGACAAGACCTACGAAAAACTGAGAAAGTATAAACATCTTGAAGTAGAATTTGACAAAATGTGAAACCCCAAGACTAAACAATACCTGTTGACATAGGTGTCCTAGGAATGATAGCAAAAGGGGATGATTACTACCTAGCTCAAATATCAGGAAATCCAAAGAAAAAATGGAAGAAATTCAAAAAATAATGTTCATGGTAACTGCCAATATCCCGCGTAAAAAACTGTCTGTGTAATCACAAATTATGAAACAAACTAATAATTTTCTTATGTTTGCTTAGACATTCTCTAGAAAAATACTTTATGCCAAACCAAATATATGGCACCCAAGTCATAACACCAACTTGAACTAATTTGTCTCTTAAGGTCTCTGGATGAGACTTGGGGTCAACATATGCAAATACAAAGCAAAAGTTAAGCAAATAATGATGACGATGATGATGATGATGATTTCATTTATTTGCCACCAGGGAGAAGCATGATGGGACAATACAAAGGCAGACATAAAATGTGGGGTTTACATATAATGGAGGGATAAAATAATTATAAAAAACGAATGCAAGTATACACGGTATACCATGAAAAGGATGGGACATATACATAGAATACAAAGGTTTAAAAAAACAGAGGAGAGGGATGATAGAGTGTAGCACTCCTGTTACAGGATGACCTCTAAGGATAATCAAGGAACCCTCTTGTCCAAGATTTCCCTGAACATCAAGAGCAAGTGCCCTCTCCAATTCCTTCTCTCCGACTCACAGGTCAACAATAATAATGTTTTCAAATTTTGGCACAAGGCCAGCCATTACAGGGGAAGGGGATAATCGATTACATCGACCCCAGTACTCAATTGGTACATACGTTATCGACCCCTGTAAGGATTAAAGGCAAATTCGACCTCGGCGGAATTTGAACTCAAAACGTAAAGTCGGGCGAAATACTGGTAATCATCTTGCGCGTCATGCGAACGATTTTACCAGCTCGCTGCCTTAATAATAATAATAATAATAATAATAATAATAATAATGATAATAATAATAATAATAATAATGATAATGATAATAATAATAATAATAATAATAATAATATAATAATAATAATAATAATAATAATAATAATAAAAATAATAATAATAATAATAATAATAATAATAATGATAATAATAATTATAATAATGATGATGATGATGATGATGATGATGATGATGATGATAATTTCTTAATTAACCACAAGGGTTTACTTTAAGAAAAACATTATGGGCAGCTCAGGACAAAACAAAGAGTATGTGTGTGTATGTGTGTGCGTATGTATTGTTGTGATGGTTTTGCGTGTAAACAAGACTAACAAAATTTTAAAAATCAACAATGTGTGACTCTCAATAGGGATGAGATGTTAGAGGGCTGCTCACGGGAAAACCCCATAAGCAAACCATATGTAGCCTGACTTTTGGGGCAGGCGCCTTTTTTCTTCTTTTTTTTTTATGAAGAAGACTTTTTTCATCAGCATAAAAGTATATAGGTAAATATGTAAGATAAACAAGAAAATCAGAAACTTTGTGAAAGTGTAACGACTGGTAATTGCTGATTATGATTATTTCTTATACAGACATGATATTGGAATTTTACAAGACATGGGCATAGAATGTTCTGACATTCATGCTTGCAGCAAAGATATTCGCAATGAAAATGAAATAAAAGAGTGATTTGGACTTGGAAACAAAGGGCAAATCTTCATTAGTTCTGTTGGTACTAGCAGACATAAAACCCTATCATATTGAGGCAACGAGTGAGCCTCTAAGCAGTAGCTCCTCCAGCTAGAAAGAGCAATGGAATGTCTCTAAACCCACACCACTTAAAATGGAAAATTATGAATGCTGTCGTTGTTACATTACATCTGGAGTAAAAAGAGATGCCCATTGCTGGAATAACTTTGATAGGTTTGCTCGATTGAGGCTGACCTTGGGCTAAACAACAGCAGCAGTCATACGAGATTTTAATCAACAAATCAGAAGGAAATTAGTTTTGTTTGTTTCTTTTTTTTTTAACTAGTAAATTTTAGATAATTTTTTAGATTATATTTACTACGGAGTTTTCTCATCTCTCAGATCGATATGTCATGAAGAATCACAGATACAGAAGCTCTTTAATAATCCATTGATCTTTTCAGTTGTACATTGTTGTTTCTTTCTTTCTTTCTTTCTTTTTCGATTCCGCTCTTTCTTTCATTCATGCATTCCTACATTTATTCTTTCTTGTCTTTTCTTTTTTATTCCTTTACAGTGAGTATTTGTATTTACTAAGTTCCTCTGTTCAACTTCAATAGCGAAACCGTTTACCTCTGAAAATCCCTTCTGGTCTGCTACTTAAAGCCTTCATGACAGGGCAGTTTTATATCAAGCACATAAAAACAAAATATTAATAATGATTTGTCTGACATAATATATATCCGTATTTGGTGGTGGTGGTGTGTAGTAGGTGGAATGTGAAGAAGGTGGTGTTTTCAAGCCGTTTCAAATGCAATCTTAAATCGATTTCTTTTCACTCAGGACTCAACTTGATAAATGCAACTATTTTTTTTTCTTTTCTCATCTTTTCTCATTTTTTTTTCTTGTTGTTATAATAACTCATTGATATCATTTATGTTTTAAGTAGTAGTAGTCGTAGTAATAGGAGTAGTAGTACTAGTAGTAGTAGTAGTAGTACTAGTAGTAGTAGTAATAGTAGTAGTAGTAGTAGTAGTAGTAGTAGTAGTAGTAGTAGTAGTAGTAGTAGTAGTAGTAGTAGTAGTAGTAGTAGTAGTAGTAGTAGTTGTAGCTGTTGTTGTTGTTGTTGAAATTTAATCCCTTATAGCGTAATGATTTAAACGTTATTGCTATTCAAATCGTTTACGCCGGAGAAACGTTTTGCGGTAACCTCCCCATCCACATCATCATCATCATCATCATCGTCGTCGTCGCCGCTGCTGCTGCCGTCGTCGTCGTCATAATTTTCATTGATAACTATTCTCCACTTTCCTTAATATATGTTAGCTCCGATTTCAACTAGCTCGTCTTTACCTCGTCATCAATTCCTTTCATACATCATCATCATCATCCTCTTCCTCCTCATCAACATCACCATCATCATCATCACTTTACCGTCTATCCTCTACCTCCTTTTCTTTCTCTTTTCTTTCCTATTTACGTTTAATTGCATTCTATTTGTTTACCTGTATTGTCTCATATTTGTTACATATAATTACGTTTGTTATTTTGTTCTTCTTTTAACGATGTTAATTTACAGATACAATTATTAAACAACAACCTACCTTTAAAAATAACACCTACATTTCTGCTAGGAAAAACAATAATTTTTTTTTCCTTACGTCTAAAGTTTTAAATGAGTATTCAATCAAACGCTGTAGCTAATATGCATGTCACAACTGTTTCTTCCTTTCAAACTTTCGTTTGCTTATAGAATTACTGAGTGGTGATCTCAGCCAAACACTACTTCTATTTTTTATTTTTATTTTATCTAGTTTCAGCTCACGAGCTGTGGCCATGCTGGGGCACCGCCATTCGGTGTTGCTACATGATTTTACTTCACGAATGCTTTTTATCAATTGCCATTTGGTGCATGAGAGACTTCGATGCAGCTGACCTCATCTGCACCTCCTGCCGTGAAGTTGGTTCATCTGGGACACCTGACAGGAAGAGATCCAGTTTATTTTATATGTGTATACATATATATGTATACACACGTACATATAACAGTAACCAGCTATATATATATATATAATATATATATATATACTAGCAGTATCGCCCGGCGTTGCTCGGGTTTGTTTCGACCCTATAGAATTGGAATTTTTGAAAAGTAAAAATTTTGCATTATGTAGCTTGTTATTGTCTTTAAGTGAACATTTTTCTGGTTGAAATACACCGAAAAATGACGACACAGTAGTCAAAAAATCGTAAAAAAATATGGATTTTCATAGAAAAAAAAGAACCTTTTTGATGTTAATAATTTTTTATGTCAACACGGTCCGATTTCAAATTTTTTCTTTAACGGAAGAAAGAGCAAGCCTTCTTCTATCATAATCTCAATTTTGGTCAACTTGCGCCGCAGGGTCTCGGAGGAGATAGTGTTAGTTGAAGGCTACGAAATCTGCCATACACAGACAACTTCAGCTTTATATATATAGATAGATAAACTTACTTGGAAATGGATGCATGGCGTTCAGTCACATAATAATAATAATAATAATAATAATAATAATAATAATAATAATAATAATAATAATAATAATAATAATAATAATAATAATAATAAGGATATAATAATAATAATAATAATCATAAGGATATAATTTCAGCTAATGATGTTGATATCACAGATCTCAACCACCTGTACTATGCATCCGCGAAAATCTCAACGATCCTATGTGGTGAAAAGATTAGAAAACGGCAACATTTCCACAAAAAGCCTTCTTGGCAAGAGCGTTTGCAACAACAAATTAAACTATTTAGATCTGACATTGAATATTTGAAAAACCTTAAGGTTCATAAGACTACCAAACCTACAAAAACCCCAAAACTAATGAAAAAGTATAATATGAAAACTATACTTGATATTGATGCCACAATAGAAACCATCAAGCAAAAGGTATCTGCTAAAGCTGCCCGCATAGCGAGGTATGAAAAGCGTGTTAGATTCTTCAGGGACAACAACATGTTCAAAAATAATCCCAAAACTTTTTACAGGAAGATAGGAAAAACAACAGTTACTGTAAAGTCTGTACCATCAAAAGAAGAAGTGCAGGGATTTTGGAATAAAATTTGGGCAGAAGAAAAAACACACAGCGAAAAGGCCCCTGGATTGATAGAATATCTAAAGAACTGGACTCCTTAGAAGAGCAAAAGTGGGAGGGTGTCAAGGTAGAAGATATAAGATCTGCTCTCAGGAGGTCAAGCAAATGGAAGTCTCCAGGAAAGGATAAAATCCCTAACTTTTGGTTGAATGCCTTCCCAGAGAGCCATGAACTGCTAACAGAACTTTACAATGATGTTTTGCAACATCCTAGTAGGATGCCTCCTTGGCTAGTTAATGGGTTAACATTCCTGCTTCCAAAAAGTGAAGAAACAAATAAACCAAAAAGCTATAGACCCATAACCTGCTTAACAACTATGTATAAAACACTAACATCTGTCCTGACGGAATATACCTATAGTTTTTTTACAGACAGCAGCATATTCCCTAAAGAACAGAAAGGATGTAAACGTGGATCCTACGGTTGTAAAGATCAACTACTCATCAATAAGATGATCTTAGAAGATTGTCACAAACGACACAAAAACTTATCAATAGCCTGGATAGACTATAAAAAGGCTTTTGATAGCCTACCACATAGCTGGATTAAGAAATGCCTAGAAATGTATAAGATAGCACCTGCTCTGCGAAACTTTTTGTCTGTAAGTATGAGATCATGGAGAACCACACTAACTTTGAACAGTGACAATGAATCTCTAAATGCTGGTGATGTAAAAATTTCATGTGGCATTTTCCAGGGTGACTCACTATCACCACTCCTCTTCTGTTTAGCCTTAATACCTCTCTCAAAACTGCTCAATGACGCGCAGTACGGGTATAAAATGTTTGATAAAAATATAAATCATCTCATTTACATGGATGATTTAAAGCTCTTTGCAAAAAATGACCAACAACTCAAGGGCTTACTAGCGATTGTCAAACAATTCAGTGATGACATCAGAATGCAATTTGGCCTCGATAAGTGTGCAAAAGCTATCTTTATCAAAGGAAAAATGACAGAAACATCTAACGCTAAACTTGACCAGCAGAATGTCATAAAAGAATTAGACCCAGCAGAGAACTACAAGTATCTAGGGGTAATTGAAGGAGAAGAAATAAGGCATTCAGAGATGAAGGAAAGGATCAGGAGAGAATGTTATCGCAGAGTAAGAGCAATACTCAAGACAGAGCTGAATGCGAGAAACAGGATCGAAGCGATCAATGCATTAGCCATACCAGTTGTGACTTACAGTTTCAATATCGTTAACTGGTCAATTACTGAAATATGTAATCTTGACAGGAAAATTCGAAAACTGTTGACAATGCATAGAATGCACCACCCTAAGGCAGATACAGAACGACTTTATCTGCCAAGAAAAGAGGGAGGCCGTGGACTTTTACAACTGGCAATAACAATGAAGATTGCTACAATTGGCCTAGACACCTACCTGAAAAACTCTGAGGACTGGATGTTAAAACTTGTCTCAAAACATGAAAACAAGAAAGCATCATACTCAGTCACAAAACAGGCAAAGGAATATCTAAGTGAATTCCGAATACAACAAATTTCGGAATTAGAGATAGACATACAAGAAACAGGCACAGAAAAAGCTAAGCGCATGAAAACCCATGCTAAATCTGCGGCCTTAGATATTCTGAATGATAAATGGCAAGAAAAACCTCTCTATGGCAAATACCCAAAGAGAGCAAATAATGCAGATGTTGACAAAGCCCTGACCCATCAATGGCTAATGGCCTCTGGCGTAAAATCTGAAACAGAGAGGTTTATCATAGCAGCTCAAGATCAATGCCTACCAACAAGAAACTACCAAGCCAACATATTAAAGAGCAGAAGCAGTCCAACGTGTCGTGTATGCCAGCAACAAAATGAAACCATTGACCATGTGGTCTCCAAGTGCAGTCTTCTAGCGCCTACAGAGTATCTCAACAGACACGATAGAGCTGCACAATATATTCACTGGGTAATCTGTAAAAACCTGGATTTGCCCCATGAAAAAAACTGGTGGGAACACAAACCACCCCCGGTGCTTGAAAATGACCACATCTCATTCCTCTGGAACTTCACCATTCAAACTGACAGAAAGATAGATGCAAATAAGCCAGACATCATATTGAAAGACTTCAAACAAAGAACATGCCTCCCCATTGATATGACTGTCCCAATCGATATAAACGTATATGTCAAGACCTACCAAAAACTGAGCAAATATAAAGATCTTGAAATAGAAATCAGCAAAATGTGGAACCTGAAGACTAAAACAATACCTGTTGTCATAGGTGCCCTGGGAATGATAGCAAAAGGGGCTCATAGCTACCTAACTCAGATACCAGGAAACCCAAAAATGGCAGAAATTCAAAAGATAGTGCTCATGGGAACTGCTCATATCCTACGCAAAATACTTTCTATGTAATCTCAAAGTTTAAAACAAACATAATTTTCGGTTTAAAGGGAGAGGGAAAAGAAAAAAAAATTTTTTTTTTATTTTAGACATTCATTAGTACAACACCAAAAACTCCCCCCCCCCAAATATATGGCACACTAGGCATAACAACAACATGAACTTCCAACCTCTTGTCTCTTGAGGTCTCTGGGTGGGACTTGGAGCCACCTTGTACAAATATAAAGCAAAACTCAAACATAGAATAATAATAATAATAATAATAATAATAATAATATATATATATATATATTGAAATGGATAAATGAATTATCTTGTTACGGATTATTCAAATTATAACCGATACCTGGGTAGCAAAAATCACAACAGAAAAATCACGGTTGAGGTTACGACCATGGGGTCTCAAAACCGTGCCTTAGTGCGGAAATTTGAAGTTTTATATATTCAGTGAGGGAAGAAATGGAGCTGAACGAAGATTTTACAAAGTTCCTTTTTATTATTTTCTACATATGTTTCAAAGGCTGCAAAGTCCCTAATTCGGATTGAATAAGGAGACCATTTTGCAGCTTTCTCTTCAGGAAAATCCAGGAACTTAAATCTCCAACAAAATGCGCAGCAAGCTTTTCGACAAACGCTCTCTAGGAGCCCATGGTATGAATGGCACAAAACTGTCTCTCAATATATATATATATTTATTTATATGCATATATACATATAAATATGTACATACATACATATATATCTATATATGTGTGCATATATGGGTACGGGACGTCACAAAACGTAAAGAAACATGAAATACGAAGACAACTTTGTGTATGCAAACAACGAGAGAAACAAATGGAAAACAAGACAAGCAACATAAAGAACGACCCTTCATCAGTTGGCGGCTGTTCATCTACTCCACATTTCGAGCACTCACACCAGTGATCCAATGTATCACAAATTTTCTTAAGACGGCATTGTGCGTAGTTTGAGGGAGATTTGGCTGCTATTTCTTTTTTGCTAACATCTATAGGTGCAGGTATAGTTATGTGGTTAAGAAGCTCGCTTTGCAATCACAAGGTTTTGGGTTCCATCTCATACTGCTGCACCATAGGCAAGGATTTTCCGGGACGACTAATAAATTGTGAGTGATTGTAGTAGACGAAACTGCGTAGAAGCACGTCGAATAATATGTATCTATGTATGTATGTATGCATGTATGTATGTATGTATATATATATATATATTATATATATATTATATATATATATATATATATATATATATATATATATATATATATTGTGCATTTTGATGTCGACATAAGTTCCTTTATTTTCCTGATGAGAAATCTGCATAATGTACTCCTTATTCCTTCGGAATTAGGAATATGCAGCCTTCGAAACATATGTCGAGAATAAAGGATATTTGTTAACTAGTCGTTCAACTCCATTCTTTCATATACTTATAATTTTAAAATAAACATTCAAATTTCCGCACGAAGACACGTAGTCTATGCCCTAGGGACGTAGCTTCAACCGTGTTCTTTCTGATGTGAATTTGCTACCCAGGTATCGGTTATCTTTCGAATTATCCTTAATAAGATAATTCATTCAATTACTCAAATATATATATATATATATTTCGACGGGTTTATACGTAGTTTTTGTCTACCACAATCACTCCCAACCACGACAAATACAGCGATAGGAAGAGTAAGGCGGAAGATGTAGACTCTTAAGTGAGATTCAAATATAAATCTGTCATCAAGAGAAATTTTTCAATAATTAAAAGTAGGGAACAGCTCATTTGCTGATTTGAAATTATCTTTAAGAGTAAATAGGATATGTTAAAAAAGGTTTCCGGAAAATTCTCGATATGAGATTACTTTGATTGTTTTGAGAGCTTCCTCATATACAAACATCAATTTACACACACACACACACACACACACACACACACACTTTGACATATGCACGTACACGTAACACGCTCGATCACACAGGCATGCGTATGACATACATAGGGCCATGTGTATATGTGTGTTTGACTCTGTGTGTATGTGAGAGAGAGAGAGAGAGAGAGAGAGAGAGAGAGAGAGAGCTTGCGTGCGTATGTATGAGTGTGAGAAAGAGAGAGTGTGTGTGTGGGAAGAGAGTATACGCATACATATTTGTGTGAATTACTAGCTGAATACTGGAATGAATCAATCATGTTTGTTTTCAAGTGAAAATAAAAATAAAAATATAAAAGAAAAGAGAACAGCAATCATGACTCAGCAAGAACTACAGATATATGAAGAATTGCACATGTAGGAATTTATGCAGATCTGAAATAATATTTCGGTTTACGTATATACAAAATGAGTGGGATGGACCTATCAGCATTTTAGTAGCCAAATGACGAGGCTCAAAAGCTATTATCATCATTCATTGACACAAGCATTAAAGGAAAATGAAAACGGGAATCGCATCGAATGCTAACTATGGCATAAAATTCATGATGTCGGGTCTTTCCAGTCTTTCCACTCAATCACCAAGTCCACTTCGAAAGTTAAAGTTTTGATCTAATTATAAGATTGTCATGCTCAAAGAATCAATGTTCAAAGAATCTACGTAACAAGAAGTCACTCTTTTATTCTTTTATTTTCTCATTTCGTTGCAAAGACTTAAAGAAAATCTTTTTTCTAACTTAGTCTTTTTGTAATGTAGTTTTATTTTTATCTCGTGCTTTTCACTGCATGACCGAGCGCAGCTCTGTATGCTTTGGGTATGTGCTGTGGTTTGTTGTGATGCTCTTAAAGTGTTCTACGTAGGATATGTTCGGTGCCTAGTGGTGCTCTTTTCTGTATGTTTTATATACTTGTTAGTCCTGGTGTCTTTGGTTTCTATTTTAATATTTTTTATCCTACCTAACGTGCCTACAGTGATAGGAATTGTTTCTATTTTTAGACCCCATATTCGAGTTATTTCTATTTCCAGGTTTTTGTATTTTGAAAGTGTTTTTCCGTTTCTTTTAGAGAAACATTGTCATCTGTTGGTATTGATACATCGATTATAAAGCATTTTTTTCCTTTTTTATGATCTCTGACAACTATATCCGGCTATTGGCCTTAATTTCTCTATCTGTGTGTATCGGCATATCCCAGAGTATGGTTGCTTTCTCATTTTCAGCGAGTTTTTCTGGCGTGTGCCTATATGATATTTTTTCTGTTGTTATTCCATAGTGTTGGCATAGCTTCCTGTGTATGTAGTTCCCAACTCTGTTGTGTATGTGAATATATTCCTTCTTAGCCAGGACTGGGCAGCCAGAGACAATATGGTTCATTGTTTATTGTCCATCGCTACATATTCTGCAGTTACTTGTTATGTTTCTTTTCACTGTGTGATTTTGGTAATTTCTAGTGGGGAGGCTTTGGTCTTGTGCTGCAATTAAAAATCCTTCAGTCTCTGCTTTGAGTCCTGAGCTTCTCAGCCATTGCTGGGATTTTGCTTTGTCTATTTCTTTAGCGTTTAGTTTAACTCAGTATTTGCCATTAAGGGGTTTTTCTTGCCATCATTTTATTATGATCTGTTGCTGTTCCAGTTTTAGTTGGGATTTCAGTTGTTTTACAGCTTTTATTGTTTCTTCTTTTTCTTCGTAGTTGTCAGGTAGTATGACTTCTTTTTTGTATCTATCAGCTTCCTTAAAGACCGAAAAGAGTTTTTTTGTGGATATTTGTATCAATTTTCCTTGCTTCTGAAGTAGGTATTCTTGTAGTCCTTTGGTGGTTATTTTGTAATAGTTTCTTACTACCTTCTATGTGTTGTATACATAACCTTTCTTTGTCAGGTTTTGGGTGTTGCATCTTAAATCCTGTCATTATTTTTCTTGTTTATCTGTCTATTTTGATTAGTTCATTTAGTATCCAGTTCAGGATATTGTAGCTGTAACATATAACTAAGACAGCTAAAGTGCTGATACCTATTATTGAGCTCTGTTTTCAGTATTAATCTAACTCGTCTATAATATTGTTTTTTTAATTTTTTCTTTCATTTGTATGTGTTGTATCGCATCTAGTTCATTCCTTCTTAAGTATTTGCATGAAACAAACAGAAAAAACAGTAATATACAAGATTTTCGACACAATCTTGGCGGACTGAGCTGTCCCTGAAAGTTCGAGCTGAGGTGGCAAATGCGTACATCGCATCCGTCATTTATTACCGCTTGACAGTCGCTCTTGCCCCGATTGCTGGCTGACCAAACTGGTGCACTTACTCTTCCACTTTCTGTGGAAGGGGCAAGTTCCGCTGGTCAGGCGCTCCATCTGCTATCTGCTATCAACAGCTGCTGAAGGGAGGCCTTGGTATACTGTAATTGATAATATGCAGACATGCGCTCAGGCTACGGCATCTCAAGCGTTTCCTGGACGGTGAGCAGGCGTAGGTGCAGTTCGTCAGACTCGCCTTTCCACAGTTCGTCTCTTTGACTGAGCTGCAATCTTGAATCAAACCTAGATCGAGAAAGGGCGCTTGGCACCTCGAGTGCCGTCAAGCGCTCACAGCTCTCCCCCAGGCGGGCAGTGCGGTCAGTGGTAGTTCCACTCTAGCGTTCTATAGAGGGCTAATGGAGGGAATGTGCGACGACGTACTCAGGTCATGATTAACTTCCAGAAATCCCTTGCCTGAGGGGTGCTACCAAGGGGTGCTGCCTCTTCGAGATAAACTCTACAAGCATAGAAGTGCCGTCAGCCAGGCTTGTATGAAGTGTGCGCAGAGTGATGAAACCGTTCTGCACGCCCTTGTCCAATGCCCGAGTATTGCTGACCTGTGGGTTTATGTCGAACACCTGGTGTCGCGTGTAGGACGGATTCGGATATCAGCTGAATCCATTGTGAGGATTGTCTCACAGCTCTCCTTTGGTCGGGAGAGGCAGGCAGTTTTCATTTGTCAGGCGGCTGTAGCGCAAAAGGTAGTATGGTGGATCCCTTTGAAAGGGCTAAACTCAGATACTTTCCTCTTTGGCCAAGATCTCATCAACTTTTTCAAGTTCCACTTGTAAAGAAAAGAGAAGAGGGAAGTGTTGTCTTCTAGTAAATTTGTTGAAAAGTTGGTGGATGTCGGAAAAATAGCTAATATGGATGGACCAATTCTGAGAATACACCTGTAAAAAAAAGTATAAAAGAAGAGCTCTTGCCCTGTTGATCAGGCACCCGTGGCTTTTATGGGTTTTTCCACGAGTAACTTTTAAATTGCCTCCCCCTATTGGGAGTTTTGTTTTTATTTGTTGCATTGCTTTATTGTTATCAAATATTTACACAAATGTTTGCGTTTTTTGCAAAATCCTTTGTATATCGTCTTATATTGTCCTTTAAAGTTTCGATTTATATTAGCCTTTGTGGCCAACAAAAGAATGAATTATTATTGTTGTTATTATTATTATTATTATTATTATTATTATTGTTGTTGTTGTTGTTGTTGTTATTGTTACTGTTGTTGTTGTTGTTGTTGTTGTTGTTTTTGTTGTTGTTGCTGTTGTTGTTGTTGCTGTTGTTGTTGTTATTATCATTATTATCATTATTATCATTCTTCTTCTTCTTCTTCTTCTTCTTATTATTATTATTATCATTATCATTATTATTATTATTATTATTATGACTTTTTTTTTTCTTCTTTCAAATTTCTTCCATTTCTTGCCGAGTGTCTTCCCGACTCCTAGGGCAAAGAAACTCATAGTGTATATTGGTAGGCCATTAAACCAAACTCAGTAGTTCGTTCATTTTTTTTTTTTTAAGTTAAATTAAAATACATGAGCAGCAACAGTTCTCACATCGACAATGCTCTTCTCAATACGTGTGATGTACCAGTTAAGACAATCTTTTGCACTTCTTGCAGGGATGGTAAGCCAGGGATCATTCTCATATAATTTTCGGTTCCCTTCTTGATCATTCCTAGTGCTCCTACGATCACTGGTATTGTAACCGCCTTGAGATGCCACATTTTCTCAATTTCAATGAGTAGGTCTTTATATTTTCTGAGCTTGTCAAACTCTTTCGCTGAGATATTATGATCACAGGGGATGCTCATGTCGATCAATAAGCAAACTTTATTGTTTTGGTCTTTGACAACAATATCTGGTTTATTGGCCTGGATGGTTCGGTCTGTATGTACTGGAAAGTCCTACAGAATCGTTACATTTTCTCCTTCAGTTACAGCCTCAGGGTGGTGATTATACCACTTGTCGGCAGTTTTGATATTGTAATGCCGACTTATTAGCCAGTGGAGATATTGGCCAACTCTGTCATGTCTTAATTTATACTCCACTGGTGCTAAGACTTTACATCCAGAGATTAGGTGGTCCACTGTTTCAATCATGTCGTTGCAGAATCGGCATTTTGGGTCTGCTCCATTTTTCATCACATTGGCCTGGTAGTTCCGGGTTGATAGGCTTTGGTCTTGAGCAGCCAGGATGAAACCTTCGCTCTCTGCTTTTAGCCCTGAGCTCCGCAGCCACTGATGGGTTTGCTTCTGGTCAACATCAGCTTGTTTGCTGCGGGTCACATATTTGCCGTGCAGAGGTTTCTCCTCCCACCTATCAGCCAATTGCTCGTGCGCTTTTTTCATTGCTATCATTTTCACCTTCTTTGCAACAATAGTTGCCGTACTTACCTCGGGTTGTTCAGTTTGGGTATCCTGCACGAGATCAATAGCAATTTTTTTGCTTTCCTTGATGATAGAATGAAGCTTCTTTCGTCTCTCGTGATTTTCCACGAGCTTTAGCATCCAGTCATTCGATATTTCGAGATATTTGGCCAGTCCAATTGTGGTTGTTTTGTAAGCTAGTTCAAATTGGATCAGGCCTCGACCTCCTGTGGCTCTGGGAAGGTAAAGGCGATCTACGTCTGCCTTTGGGTGGTGCATCCTATTACAACTCAGCAGCTTGCGTATTTTTCTATCTATATTCTTTACTTCACTCATATTCCAGTTCAACACATTGTAGCTATAAGTAACAACTGGAACTGCTAGGGAATTTATAGCTAACACCTTGTTACGTGCATTTAGTTCAGATTTCAGGACTGCACGAACTCTTCTATAACATTCCTTCCTGATTTTCTCTTTCATGCTTGCATGCTGAATACCAGAGCCTTCATTTATCCCTAAATATTTGTATGTTTGTTCTTGCTCAAGCTCTCTTATGACTGTGTCAACATCTAACACGACTGAATTTGTGGTCTTCACTTTCCCTTTCTGGAAAGTGGCCTTGGCACACTTCTCAAGTCCAAACTCCATCCCGATGTCATCGCTGAATGATTTCACGGTGCGCAATAGGCCTTCAAGTTCATTATTGTCTTTACCATAAAGTTTTAAGTCATCCATATAAAATAGATGGCTTATTTTTTTATTGGCAATTTTATACCCATACCCTGTTCTGTTTAATTCACTTGTAAGGGGTATTAGGGCTATGCAGAATATTAAAGGTGAAAGTGAGTCACCTTGAAAAATTTCACAGTTGATGTTTATATTTTCTGAGGCAAGTACTCCATTAGAGTGGTATAATTGGAGATTCGTATTCCACAACGACATATTGTGCTTCAGGAAGTTTGAAATCACAGGGGAAATTTTGAAGATGTCCAGCGATCTCAAGATCCATGGATGCGGTATACTGTCGAAGGCCTTTTTATAGTCAATCCATGCGGTGCTGAGATTTCTGCGCTTGTTGTGACAGTTCTCAAGGATCATACGATTGATTAGAAGTTGATCTTTGCATCCGTAAGAGCCTCGGCGGCACCCTTTTTGTTCAATGGGGAAAATATCGTTCTTCTCCATGAATGCATATGTTTTCTCCGCCAGGATAGATGTTAGGATTTTATACGTGGTGGATAGACAAGTTATAGGCCGATAGTTTTTTGGAAGGTTGGTTTCGTTATTCTTTGGGAGTAGGTAAGTAATGCCACTTGCTAACCATTCAGGTGTTTTCTTTGGGTCTCTCATAATTCCATTGAGCAGCTGAACTAGCTTACCGTGTGCGCACGGGAGCGATGCGAGCCAGAAATTCGGCACCCTATCTTTACCGGGGGATTTCCAATTATGGGCCTTCGTGAGTGCCTTTCTTAGGTCTGCTATTGTGATGTCTTCCCATGCTTGTTGTTGTAAATTTTGGTAGGATCCTTCAGTTTGTATAATCCAGCCTGCATTTATGTTGTACGTCTTCTTGTCACTCCAAATCCTTTTCCAAAAGTTTTGAACTTCTTCCATGGGAGGGGGGTCTTTAACGGTTACTTTCTCCTTCCCTATTTCTCTGTAGAATTTTTTGGCATTGGATGTGAACAGCTTATTTTGCTTGTAAAACTTGTTTCTCTTCTCAAATCTTCGTATTCTTTGGGCTTTTGCTTGGACTTTTTGTTTCAGCGTTTCTTTTATTGATATCAGTTCTTCTCTTGGTGAGGATCCAAATTTTCTCTTCATCTTTCTTCCTGTTCTGGATCTTACATCATTTCCACATATTAGTTCCTTTAATATTGATATTTCCCCTCTCATAAATTCAATCTCTTTTTCAATTTTACTTCTCCAGGTTTGATTTCTTCCCAGGTTTTGTTTTCTTTGTATTTTCGGGGGCATACAGCTGGTTTCAATTGCCCTAGCAGAAGCGTAAATAATTTCATTTAACTCAGT